>NC_071472.1:9831890-10131890 GCF_028500815.1 Rissa tridactyla | reverse complement strand
AGGAGCACCAGCAGGGTCAGGATGAGGATGGTGAAGATGGAGAAGGGCTCCCGGCCCCTCCACGTGCTGCCACCCACCAGCGCAGAGGCAGCCGAGGAGGCGTTGGCATCCACGTTGGCCGACGAGGTGTTGGCACCCATGTTGGCCTGACACTGGCCCCGTGGGGTGCAGGGGCTCAGGGTCTCCGCCATGCCCGGGACCGGGGCTGAGCCCCTCACTACTCCCGCACACCAGCACTCTCCCCCCTCCCGGCCCCGATGCCGGCGAGCGGGAGCCCACGCCGGGCTTCCCTCAGCGTCTGGCCGCCATCGCAGCCCGCGCCCCCTCCGCGGCGCCGCCACCCACCCGCCGCCGCCGCCGCCCACCGCTTCTCACGCCCATAACCGGGCGGCTGCGGCGGCGAACAGGCACGGCGGCGAGGGGCAGGCACGGGGGGGCGGCACCGTCGCTCCCGCCCCGCCCCGGTGGCCGCCTCGGGGGCGGTGGCGGAACCCCTCCGCGTCTGCCGTACCGCACCGATGTGGAAAGACGCCGCCTTTTCCTCAGGGTGTCCCTGAGGCGGCGGGAGACTTCCTTCCCCTTACGGCCCCCCTGAGGCTGCGGGACCCCCACTTCTCCTCACGGCCCCCGTGAGGCGGTGGGACACCCCATTCCCCTCACGGCTGTCCCGAGGAGGCGGGACCCCTTCTTCACCTCACGCCCCCGTGAGGCGGCTGGACGCCGGCTTCCCCTCACGGCCACCCTGAGGAGGCAGGACACCCCCTTCTCCTCACGGCCCCCGTCCTCCATGTTCCCCTTAGCGCTCCCGCCGGAGCGTCGCCTTGCCTCGCCTCAGGCAGGCGCCCCTTTCTCGCCGCCGCCGGTTGCCTGCATCCGCCGCCGCCTGCAAGGTTGGTGACGGTTTTAGTGCTGGACACGAGGTTATTTCTAGGCTGCAGCATTTAAACGGGAATTTTTCGAGTTTAAAACAAACCCCCCAAAACTCTGAAATTCTCTTAAATTTGTTAAGTGGCCGGGAGCATCTCCATCTTTATGGCTGTTTCGGGCAGGTTCATGGCACGGTTTCTTTACTAAGGGCATGTGCCCAGCCTTTGAAAACGTGCCCTTCTCCTGGCCCTTTCCAGTTACTACCCTCAAAATCAAGACGTTTCAAAAATAATTTTAAACATGTTACACAACCTCTTTTAAAGGTTGTAATAGATGCGAACAGGGTGGCACACAAAAAGGAGACATAGTGATGAGCTTTGTCCCCTCCCGAGTAATAAATGGTGACAAGTAGTGTGACAGGATCATAGAGTGACCTGGGTATTATATCTAAGGTGTGTTTAAGGTACTATATCTAGGGTCTTTGGGTGGTATCCTTTATCCCAGCCTGCTTTCATTCCCGGGGTCCTTTACAACCTATAGCATGTTCACCCGTAGTCTGTTACTAGGACAAGTCCTTTGTTTCCCCGCAGTCTGTTACTAGGACAATTTCAGTGGAAGTTACTGGACAAAACATAGTCTCTTTTCCCTTGCCAGGTCATATGGTGCTGTTGACAGATCTCCAAAGGGTTTTGAAGTTCTTGAGGGTCAGAAGAAAAGACCAAAGAAGGTCAGTGAAGTTTGTTTCCTTGCAAATAGAATCATAGAATGGTTTGGGTTAGAAGGGACCTTAAAGATGATCTAGTTCAAGCCCCTGCCCTGGGCAGGGACACCTCCCGCTAGAGTAGATTGCTAAAAGCCCCATCCAGCCTGGCCTTGGACACCTCCAGGGATGGGGCATCCACAACTCTGGGCAACCTGTTCCAGTGTCTCACCACCCTCAGAGTAAAGAATTTCTTCCTAATATCTAATCGCTTTTTAAAAATGGGGGTCATGTTTCCCGTTTTCCAGTCAATAACAGCACACCTGCAGTCACAGACTGTAAAGGGGCAGAATTTGGGGACAGGAGATGGTTGCTCTATTTTGAGGTAGAGAAGGAGTATTTTCTGGGTCAGAGTAGTCCTGTCTAAATGAATGGTGCTCAAATCAATATTCTTCACTTGTATTCACGTTCACTGAAGGAACAGCACCATCTGACAAAACAGTCCTCTCACAGCACCACTGTGTTACCCACAGCAAGCAGGGTCCAGCTCGCTTTACTCAGGGGTCCCAACTTCAAAAGCTGGAACAATGATGAAATATTACAGAAATGAAAGACAATGACTGTAGTCAGAATAACCAGCCTGTTTTGTTGGTTAACTTTTGCATGCCGCTTCACCCACCAGATGAAAGCAACTAAATCCTTCCCCAGGTTCTTAACGTAGGCATGATTTTAGTTGTTCTTTCCTATAGTAATTCTAACAAGCGCTGTAGTGTAAGCCAGCAGCTAAAAGAAAACTATCATCTGCATTACTTACCAGCTTTTATTATTAGGAGAAAAGGACTTCTGAGTGCTAAATGTATCACATTTTGCCACTTGAAATTCCAATAGGCAGAATCTGACAGAGCTTGTCAAGAAGAGCCGTTTCACAATAGTGCTGCAAGTTAAGCCTAAAGCAGCATCTGAAACAATGAGACACTGGTAAAAACGTCAGGGTTGGCAGACAGCACGTGTCTGTTTCACAAGCAGCTTTGCATGCTTTGTATATTGCTTGTTTCTAATTTGTGTCTTGTTTAGTTAGTTAATGCCACTTTTAAAATGCCGGCTAAAGAATTACTGAACATCAGTATTCCTTTAAAAGGCACTCAGACCTAAAAGCAGTAAGGAAAACAAGCAAATAAAAAAACCCTTTAACTTAAAAATGTTTCAACAATTATCAGTCCAATTCTGTGGACTTAATAAATGAATAAAAAAATCTTGACACAATTTGAATAACTCAGTAATAAAAGACTGCAAACAAACAAACAAACAAAACTCAGACTAACTGCAAAAGTTTCATGTTCAGAGGCCCAAATGGGCCAGGATATGATCCGATTGTTCCTGCTTCTGCAAGAAATGAGGTTGTCATTTTCTTGTGTATTTCATTTGTGGGTTGCAGACTGTGTGTGGGCCACCATTAAAGCAGCCCGGATGATCTCAAAATCTTCTTTTCCTAGAAACCGCGTGTTCCATCCCTCTACTCCTATTTATTATGTGTACGTTATGTGCCACATCCAGATAGTTGCATTCCAGTTCACACGTCAGATGCATTGAAATCTCCCACTTCTTCCTCCCACTTGGCTGAAATAACCTAGTCCTATACTACAGAGGCTTGAATAAAGTCTCAAAGGGATTTATTTTTTCTTGATAATTACCCCACTGCTGTCTTGTCCTGTGAATGCAAAGGCTTAGTGCTCCTCAAAGATTGCTATGGCAACACGTTACAATGTCTCAGAAACTAGGATATACTTTGCAGAGAAGAGGGAATTTTAAAAAATGAGGAGACTTGCAGGTATTCATGGATCCTAAATAATAGAAAAGCAAGTAAATATTGCACGAAATTATATAAAAAAAAACAATACCAAGAAAACGATAAAGCAAAATGAAAACACACTTTTCTGCTACTAAAACTAAAGGAGGACTTAGTTTAATTTTAAGTAGTTACAGTATTACAAGTTGCTGTCATGTCAAAGTGCACCGAAAACAATGAAAATACTCTTTCATTCACTGATACTTTTCAGTGACTTCAGAAACTGCATCTTCATAGTTTCTTCTCTCAACAATGGCGGTGTGTATCCTCAAAAGATAACTGATACCACCAACTGTTTCATTGCTCTTAAAATAAGCAAATAAATATGTGACTAAGGACTTGGAGCTAGATGATGGAATTAACAGTAAATGTAAAATAACGTCATCTTTCCATCTGGATGTTTGGAGTTTTGTGGGCTGAGAAGTCTGAGGGATACAAAACACAAAAGGGTGGAAAATAGTAATCTGCTTATAAGTAAGCGTAGAAATCCTTTCCATCTTCCTTTGCAACTTTTCTCACTTTTCCCTGCTGACCTGAGAACCGCTGAGAAAAGGGCTTGTGACAGAGGTGAGGAACTGCAAAACGTATTTCCTAGTCCTTATCACCTTACCAAAAAACACCTGTAAAACTCACTCTTCTGACTGCCGACGTTGAAATGAATCTCCTCAGACCCAGCCTTGTCATAATGTTATATTTTTCTGTCAGTCTGAAAGTTCTTAACTTCTCTTAATCCTCCCTGCATCCTTATAGTTCCTGTCCAAGCTCTCTTTTGTGCAGTTGTGTCTTCACCAGACAGCATCTTCCCAGGCCAGCCTCATTACAGCACTTGGTTTTCAAGCACTTTCAAGGACAGCATGCTGCTTAGGAACAGCTTCGCAGGATGGTGATTCATTCAGATAACAAGAATTTCAACTCATTATGTGAAGTGATGCTGTATTTTTATAGCATATATATAAAATTTAAATACAGTTTACATTTTTCAGAAGTTTGCTTTTATCTCTTAGAGATAGAAGCAGATTATTTTAGACTGTTATAAAGGGACTACACTGAACTTGACTGTTTTGACTCATTTTCCATTTTTTGTTTTAGATACAAAAGTCCTTTGAGAGCTTCTAGTAGATGCAATTTTATTCCATCCTCTGTTCTCTGCTAGCTCTTTAATAGAAACCCAGCCTCCTTTATAAAGCATTTTTCAGAAAACTCAGTTATATAAATCCTGCAATTAATTTGATAAATATCATAAAAACTTTCAGCTCAAGGGAAAAAACCAAACCCTCAAGAGCCCTTTGACAGCTGGTTCCATATTTTTGTGATTGAAAATGTGATGGAGAATCTAGATGTCACATAAATGCTAGCTAGTGTTGATTTTATTAATAATAATGAGCAAATCTTTGGACAGAATAATTTCTATTCAAATATCAGTTTTATGCAACCTATGAGGATGTGAGCCACTAAGTGGGAGTTTTTCAAATACAAGGGGTAGTCAGCAAAGATACCTGCATAAATTAGGTTTGCCACAGGGGTGTGTGCGTGTTATGTTAACAGATAATGAATGAGCCCTTGCACAGCTAAGGCCAACACATGAATACAAAAGGGATTATATATCAGCAGATTTGCTAACATTAGGCCTTCCTCCTGTTAGACCAGCCACATAAAAAGCCCCCTCAACTAGTAATTTATAATTGAGTCAAATTGAGTCAATCTAATGTGCTTGAGCTTGACTATTGACTCCTGCTGCCACCAATAATCTTAAGGAATAGCTAGATTTTTTTCTTTCTTTTTCTTTTTTAAACTATTATTTTGACTATGTACAAGACATGGGCTTTCCACTTGTTGATTTTAATATTTTTAAGTGTCAGATTCAAAGTTATTTAGGAGCCCACATCCATTGATTTCTATTTTAATTGGTGTCTAAAAAAAGTTTTGGTGCCCAAATGCCTTTGATTCTCATTCTAGCTTGCCTAAAACCTGCACAGCAGCTCCTTCACGTTTGTCTTAAGTTTGGTAGAAATGGCCTTCTTTCCCTGGACAAATTGTTCACAAAACATTCCTCACATGGGTCAGATGTTACTACTAATTAATTCCACATACAATAAAGCAAGGCCTTTATATGAATTTATCATAAGTACAAGTCTGGAATATATGCGTGTGTGGTTTATTTCTTGTGCAATACTTTTGAATAGACAAGTTTCATACCCGTACTCAAAGAAAGAGTTCAATAATTAAAACCTGCATACCTTATTGATTAGTTTACACCTGAAATATTAACGATCCTTATTTACAAATAATCCTATGTTGAATTTATGTAGAAAGTGGGACAAAAAATTATGGAGAGTTTCCATAAAGTTACAGAAGCACATACTTACAAAGCACCAGAAAAAGAATCATAAAATTTTGCAATAAAGTGGAAAATACAACGTTTGAAAAATCACTTAGCACTTCATATAGTTTTGTTACAGGTCATCTGCAGCTAGGGCTTAGTAGAAGTTAAGGATTCTTTTTCTAGTATTAAAGAATTGCCTCTTTTAGTACTACATGCCATTTAGTTAACTTCCCTTCTGCCACAATTAAGAGAGGAATGTAAAGATGTCAGAGAATACAATTTCTATTGAAAAAATAAGTTATGTTGTTTTTTTTTTTAAGCAACAGCATTTTATGGTTACATTTATGTTCTCAAATTACGTTTTGTAGGTATTAGTGTTACTACGTACCTTCATAAATTCATTCTCAGGTTTTCTAATAACAATTAGAAAAAGGTGCTGGGCAGAACTTAACTGCTACTCAAGTCTGTTTTCTCTTGGTATACAGAAAGGGTTTTATTAATTAGAAGAAGTGACAATATATCAAGAACAGTTATCCGGAGCTTGTAAGGAAGATAAAATAGCTCCTACAAATTCACATGTCTATCAACCCCCGTGAGTGAACATCTACTTGTAGTTATGCAGAGTAACACATTTAATATTCCTGTGATTCTCAACATTCATAGGGGATTGCAACCACTCATTGAGGAACTCTGAAAGTCCTGAGTGGCTAAATATCTTCAGGTGACAGCCAAAATAGAGAGGAGCGTTTGGATGAACTGTTATACAAGATTTTGCAGAGCCTATGATTTTCTTCTTTTTATTCTGACCAACTGGGAAAAAATAGTAGATGGTTTATATGTTTTTCAGTGTTGTAGCTTACAAAAGTGTTTGGGAAGATGGACTGCTAGTGTAGAGTATGCTCAGATATTTTTTTGAAAAGTGAATGCAGTTCTTAACCTGGATGACACCGATATAACAAAGTGAGTGTGTGTCTAGACAGCACCCCGATTTTCCATTTGTCTTCCATTCTCTTAATGGCATCCTTCCTCTACCTCTCCTCACAACTCCGTATCAAAAGTTTATTGTGGTGGCTAAGAGGAGAAAGAAAAGGTAATCTCTTCCCCACGTGGCTGTGCAATAAAGAGATTTGACACAAGCAACATTATAGTATTTATGACTTTGATGCAAGCCAGCAAATTTTTTAGAAGCAAAGAGCATTCCAGTTCAAGAGGCTGGATTCTTATTGTCACGGCGCAACATCTTCTATAAATCTAGAGCAGACAAAAGCATTGGAAACAGTTGCATGAAGTGTCCTGTCAAGCCAAGCAGCTAAAATCCTGAGGAAATCAAGCTAGTGGAGCAAGAGTCAAGAACAGAGACAGATTTTATTCTGCATGCCTAGCCAGATGATTCTAGGCTTCTTTCAGCATCGTTATTTTAGTTTGAAAAAAAAACACAAAACAAACCAACCCACCTCTTAAGGGCTAATAACTGGTTCATTTCTGGTTATTAGGTTTTTAGATTTCTGTAAAATCCCTTTTAACTTTTGGGGGGTTGACGTAACTGGACAACTATCTCCTAACCAGGACAGTGGTAGAACTAAAAAGACAAGTTACAGACCTGTGCTGTAGCCTGTCAATACCCTGCCTTCCTTCACAGTGGGAAGAAATTGGAGGCCTCTACTCAAAAGTTAGAGGGTTTTGTTTTGTTTTATTTTTTTTTTAAAATCACATAGTCCTTTTCACCTTTCCTGTGAGAGCTTCCTTCCCCTGAGCCTTAGATTACTGGCTTGAAAGCAAATCATTAAGAGTATCTAAAGCTTAGGCAGCTTACTTAAACTGAGTTATCAACTCATACAGGAAACAAAAAGGCTAATTACTGTCAAAATATAAACACATTTATTTACAGCAGACCTAAGTAGATAATATCTTATCTGGCTCTCAAGTACTCTTGCTCTACACTGTCAATAAACGTGCCCTCTATCTGTGACATTCACCCTGAAAAATTTGATGGCAACACTTTCTGCCTAGTCTCGTGCTTGTCTATAACTCGGCAGCGTTATGGTGTAGGAATCTCGTATCATGACAAGATTTTTCATGATTATGAGCAGTAGCTCAGCAATGGAATTCTCCTTTATGGGCCTGTTCCAAGAACTGTCAAAAAAACCTTCCAGTTCAAGCAGGACAGTTTTGATCACCCCCTTAAGTGGTTTAAAGAGTCCAATTTCTTTGTCAAGGTTCTCAGAGAAAAAAAGGCAATTTCTCAAAGCACACAATATTAGTCCCCAACCTATCAGTCACTGTTATGAGACAAGCCTTGAGAGTCTGATGGCTGAGGTCTATTAACTGCTCACAAGATTGATAACAGGGTAAGTTGCAAAGGAAACGTTAGATTTTGAATCAGTTTGACAATCTTTTAAACTTCTTGCAATACCATAGTAGAATAGATGCTGCCTGAGACACATAGATATTTCATCAGAAACTATTTTTCATTTATGATTCCGTAAACAAAGAGAAAGCTAACTGCATCTGCACAAGCCAGAAGCTGAAGCCCTTCTCTTTCAATACCCACTTAGTCTCAGCTCAGGAATTTCTCTCTTACTTTATCATTAAATTAGTGTGAAATAGCAGACTATGTAGTTACTTCAGACCGTGCAGCCATTATACATCTATAATATCTAAGTAACAGTGTTAACTTTTTTTATTTTTCTTTTTTTGTTAGGGTAAGCTAGTGCTACTCCAGAGAAATACTATCCAGCCTTTTCATCTTCTAGATAGATTTCAAAGATTTATTTGTATTATAAGAAAATGCAAACAAAAAACATTAGGGAGAAGTTATGCAGACTTGTGCCAAACCCTTATTTTTCAGTTGTCCTCAATATCAGACTTTAGAAATTGACAGTGCCTCAACTCTTCCGAAGAAAAAATTAGGTGGAGCTGGAGGTTGTCGAGCTGCTGGGAAAGCAGTCAGCCTTCTGTTCCCAGGATGATGAGGAGTGACAGAAAAACAGTTCTCTGAGTAGCAGATTTTTTCTACATAGAGAAGTTGCAGGAATTCTGATGCGCTTTGAAGCCCAACTGGTCATGGTCAGACAGGTGGTCACTGACTGTGCCCATCATCTCAGCTTTTTCTCTGTTCCCAACGAGTACTCCACACTATGTTCACACTGCATGTGCCCACATAACCACATTCTTGATCTTTACAGAGGTTTACTTCGGCTTTGCTTACATCTCTTTCCAAGTAATTAATTTTGTAGTTCATCTAATGAGTCCCCTCAGTCAATTTCACAGTAAGTTAATTTCTATACTGTAACTGCACAGCTTGCAGGTGTAGACAGAACCCTTAAACTGTATGATGCTGTAGGTCTCAGAGATTATTCTAAAAATATGCTATTAATAAACAGAAATGAGAACTATTTTGACATCTATTATTTATAAATATATAAGCAAACCCAGAATCAAAGACTAGAACTGTATGGACTAGGTATCACATACTTAGTATTGCTTACCCTTCAGAGCAGATTTTGCTTTCTGGAAGCATGAGACATTCAAATCCAAATTAACTTACTTCAGTATTTTGACATATCAGAAATTCTTAATACCTGACCAATGTTAATTAAGAGTCTTGAAAAGTCCATTAGGGCTTAAAGTCAGAGCTGTTTCACAAAAAAGGGAAAAGAAGGCAACACTCTCAGTTTTGAATGGTGGAAGCTCTAGCAACAGAATGGTCATACTATTTTCCAAAACAAATGATCTTGTTTCTCCAAGGGTGAAATGAAAGTTCACTGATGTTCTTTTGTGATACTTCAGTGCATATATCATAGTTTTAAATCTGACATGCTACTTCAGAAGACTTACAGAATAACAGTCCACCTTATATTGGAATAACTACATATGCTTTTTTATTCATAATTGGTCCTGTGTTACATTTTAGATGCAAATTAAAAGCTGTTTTACTGTACGCGGGGCCCAGATGTCTGGATTCTCTGACATTTTAGTCTTTCCCGGCATTGATGGATGAACATTTTTGAAATACTGTTGCCCACCCCCATTGTAGTCTTATAATAGTTATCTACTCTACAGTAGTAGAGATATGAAAATAATATATGGAATGTAGTTATTCTACTTTTGTCCAACTTGTGTATTCTTTTTTTACTTAGTCTCCATGTTTGTTCTATTTGCAACATGTATTCCATCTTCTTGTATTTCAGTGTTCTACATTTCTCCCATAAAAAATCCTTCTAGTATATTTATACCCTATCTCACTTTTTCACTTACCAAGTCTCTCTCCCCCCCCTCGCCAATCCTGTGGTAGTATCTTTGACTTTGACCATCACTAGTCTGATAAACTAAGACTAAAAAACCATTCACTTTTATAATTTACAAGATACAAGTGCAAAAATTCTCACTGCATCAAGGCTATGGAGCATTTTTAAAAATTATCTGGGTCAAGTGCTTCAATTTATGTAATCTGTTTTTCTCAATTTTCTTTGCATATTCATAAGAGAGTACACTAGACATTACCAGATGGATACATTCAGATTTAAAGAGAATACGAAGGAGAACCAAACATTTCACTAGAATGTTACCATTTTATCACATTAAAAGAAACACTACTAAGCATGTCCCAGAGTTGTATAAGAGATTTTTTTTTTAATCTATGACACTGTACTTGTTATACAGATATCACAACTGAAATTAATCACGAGCTCATACAGCCTTAATTATTCATGGGTATGTTCTGTTCTAAAGGAATCTTCCTATATTCTTCGGAATATTTGATGGACAAAACAGAGTTCTGTAGCATTAGAAACCCTTGCAATGATTCATGTGTGCAAATATTTTTTTTTATCTCACACTGTAACCTGTCCTCGTGTTGTCTACAATTTTTCAGAGGTGTGCATAGAAAAAAAGGATAAATGTAAAAAAAATTCTTCTATAAAACCTAAAAGTATTTTTTCTTTCTTTCATAAAAAGCTCTGTAGTATTGACTTAAGACAATTATATTCAACTATATTCTTCCTCACAACAAGTATGGCAAAATTAGCAGGCCATATTCTCTATTTCTATCTTTAGTCTCACTTCCAAAGAGTCTTCCTGAACTGAAAGATAAAAGATGTTCTCAGAAACAAAACCCTGAAGACCCCTAAAAATGTGAAAAGAGCAGTTTAAATTGGAAGTAACTGTCAGATGGTTTTGATCAAGGTAGTCTGTTCCAATGCAAGGAGCCATTTTAATGAATGTGTGATTAACGAGAAAACTGCCGACTGTCTGATTTCTTGCTAATATGCTTGAAGATTTTAGCTTTGTGGACATTCTTTGATTTCTGGTAACCAAATCCACCACCTCCACCTCTCTTCTGTAGTCTTCTGCCATGGTTGCTGTTAACATCTGGAATTTTATTGTTAAAGAACTTAAAAAGGAATAAAATGAAATGTTGCTTTTTAGGTATTGTAAGAGTTAATAGCGTGAGAATAAAACAGCAGCATTATACAAATAGTTAAGTTGCATAACTACAGACAAAACTAGGACTTGGTGCCCTTGGTTCTAAATAATGCTTTTATTTCTCCAGTTGTCCAACTAAGTTGGCCAAAGTACTATTTCTTCAAATTCCATCCACTGGAAGGTTTGACGGTAATCTAGATACAGTCTTCTATTGTCCCTCTTGTCCCTCTATTTCAATATTCTACGATTATGAAACATTAGTACCTACCTTTCAATGAAAATAGTTTTGCATGGAGGAGAACAGTGCTCTAGAACATGTAGGCATATATGCATTTCAGTATCTGCTACCCTGCAGCAACTGAAGCACATACAACACGTACATGCACCAGAACATCGATGTTTGTAGGCAACTGTTTCCATTGTGCTATTTGCTATTTAACATCTTCTTTGATAAAACTATTGTTGGAGCATGATGCATTTATGTGATTAATAGCAAAAAAAAAAAAATTAAAAAAATTCAGAATTTGAAGTAGCATAGGACCTTTAGTAAGTTGCATTTAACATTTATAAAGCATAAAAGGATACTGAGGTCGACAAACGGAGGAATTTTAAAACCAAATGAAAGGCTGACTTTGGGAAGATCCAAGTTATTGACATCATAGATCTGCTTCAGAGAATGGGAGTCATAAGCTCTAATGTAAGCTTTGTATGCTTCCTGGGCTGACTTGTGAAGGAAGTAGTTCTTCTCAATCAGTTTCTCCAGCTGGTGGAGGGGAAAAAACAAACGAACAAACAAACAAAAGACATATTCAATTATAGCTAAAACAAGCATATATATTACATTCAAGAAAATTATTGACTGTGAGTTGCAGTGATATTCACTAGTGACTCCAGCAAAATTGCCCTTTGACAGTAGAGCGCACATACATATATCAGAGTATTTTTATAAACAAATAGAGGGACAAAATAGCCTGAAGCTGAATTATAGTATAAAACCTCAGCAGTATGAAAATTTACAGAAATAATAAATTGGCTTGTCCCAAACAAGTTCATCAAAGGAGGAGTATACAACTGCAGTCACACCACAAAACTATGCATATTCAGAATTAATGGACAATGACAGTATACTTTTAAGTCAGACATCTAAACTGTACCATTCCATGTAATTCTCTATGTAGTCTTCTCTATTATGATGCAAATGCATTGTAAAGTAAGCAGTATTAATTCTAAGACAAAAATGCAGATGCAGTAGCATAAAATGTCTCAGTTTATTTGTTGCGGACCAATAGCCTTTAGGTCAAAGTGTCTCATTTGATGTTTAACATACATTAATTCAGCATACTAAAAATAAGTTACATAGACATCATTATTTCCTAATTATTCTTAACTAGGAACCTCCTTCTTTAAGGACTGTCTTCACTGTTTCTTGTACTTGCTATAAATTTAAGTTACTGCAAAGAAGCCTTACAGAGCTCTTATCAAAAGAATAATTCACAGAATTAAGGGACAATAGAAATTCACATCTACAGAACTATCCATGATATTCAACTTCATGGTCCATGGCTATTTTTGCAGCACAAAACAGGTTTAGCTGATAATGGGCTTTATTAATATCATTTAAATACACCTGGGATATATACTAGCATTTCTAAGTGTTGGTACTGGATCTCCTTCTGCACACTGAAGTCTGAATAAATCATCTTATAAGACATATGTTACTCCCAATGAATCTGAACATACAGAACTATTCAATAAAAGCTACTGAAATCCTGTTTGCTATGCTACACAAGAACATTCTGTTCAAAAGTTGAAAGCAGGTTTACATCCCTGTGGTTTTGCCATGTAACACTAAAAAATAATTCTTACAAGCAAATTCATACCATATAATGATGACGCTTTAGTACTGAATATTAAAATTCATCTTTAATGTCAAAACATCTTACTGCTTTAATATCATAGAGGGACAACACGGCAGAAGTATTTACTGCACGGTAGTCATCTACAGGAACTTTTCCAGACAAGCATACATATTTTTAAGCTTCAGTCATTATAGACTATAACATTCTCCATATAAATTATTACACAGATATTCAGAGTAGCTGTAGTATGAAGTCACTTCATACCTGAGACTGGATGTCTGAAATTTTTGACCAAGAAAATTCAAATTCACTTAGGGGTACCTTAAAAAAACAAAACCACAACAAAATATCAAAGTTATATGTACCGTGTGAACACTGGATACATTTAAAACCTAAGACAAATAGAAAAAGACCTGCAAGGTAACAGAAGATTTTTATTTTCAATACCACAGCTGTATCTGTTAATATGCAATTGCAACTCTCAAGTTCAAGGATGTTTTTGTGAATGAAAAGCACACCTGTACATATTTCTATTTTTAGGTTTTTGGCATCATCTTTTATTCATAGCAATGATCAGACCATTATACCATTACTACCCTTATCATAGGCACAAAGTGCTTTTACATCAATATGTCAGTATTATCACCTCCTTTAAGCTAGAGTAATAAAGATGCTCACAATACGGCACTTTTACCCCTTTAGGTTTCGCTTTAGAAGCTATACCACTTCAGTTGCAAGTGACAAAACTCTGCAAACAAGCCCATAAGGACAGCAACCTCAAAACTATGTGCAGTTTTATCATTTTAAAATGATTATATTTAGAAGAAGGCTACCGTTCTTTTGGAATTGAACAAAATTCGATTGAGTCTTTGAATAAAAAAAAATTAATAAAAAGCATGAGCAACATCCGTGTTTTAATTTCCTCTGGATGGCCAAGCTCCCAGTATCCTCCCACAGACAGGACGTAGGAAATTTATTTAGCTTTTAATAACACAAGTTGCACAGTTGCAAAGCAACTGTAAGTACACTCAACGTTTACTTTTGTCCTGCCGACTTTAGATTTAAGTCAGATGTTCAGTTAAATATTTTCTAAGAAACAGAATGTTTTTTGCTTAAAAAATTAAAGTGTTGATTAATCATTACAGGTTTTGCCTTTATAAGCTGTTGCACAGTAAAAAAAAAAAGAAAAATTATTAAAAGCATCTAGACATAAGTTTACCCTGGCTTGTTTTAGGTAACGAAGAAAGCCCAGTTCTTCTGGTCGTAAAATGAGCAGAGCGTGTCCTCTACCATTTATGCCTCTGGCAGTTCTACCAACACGATGAATATATTCCTTTTGGAAGAATAAGAAACACCAAGTCCAATCAGTCTTTCACACGTGTATAATAATCAGCTTCACAAAGGAACCCCAAAGTTAACATTAATAGTTAACATCATCCATTATTTTGTAAGACTTTTTCTTAGCACTAACACATGGATGAGGGAAACCAAGTGTGGAAGATGCAAAGCATAATTAGGCTGAGACAGAAACTCCCGGACTAAAAGTAAACCTTTTACTTCAGTGAACTTCAGTAAACCTTTTACTGAAGTAAAAAAAATCTTAGTCTGCTGTAACTGAAAATTAAACTTTGCTTTTGGTATATTTGCCCTGTATATTTGTCAAAACTTCTGAGTTTTTTTGAGTTTTGCTTGTTTACGCTGGATGTTTATTCAGATAAGAATACTGATTTTTAAATAAAAATCAAATTTCCATTGGAAGAACCTGTTTAAGAGACTCAGGGATGCATATATAAACTCATACTCCTCCTGAGAAGTGTTTTGTTATTCAGCTGATTAGATTTTAAATAATTTAACAGCACAAAGAATAATGTTTTAAAAAAGCAACTCTTAAAAAGGTAACGAAGGTCTCAGCTAGGTGCAGTGTTTCCTGGGAGCTTGAAGAAATCAGCTGCTGGATATGAACATGGCTGAATCCTGACCTCTGTCAAGCAGCAGCTTCAGCTTTTCTCTGCAACTACATTTGTAGCTAGGATTTGATTTGTTTCTGTGAAGTTTCTCTATTTCCTTAACTTACTTTTGGATCATCTGGAGGGTCATACTGGACAATCCAGTCAACTTCAGGAATATCCAATCCTCTGGCAGCCACATCAGTGCACAACAGTATCCCAGATTCTGCATTACAGAACTGGAAAAATGTTGTAGTACGTTTGGTTTGTTTCTGCTTGCCCTGAAAGGAAAGAAACACACAAATGATGAAATAGCAACTAAAAAGGAAAATTAAAAACAGTCTGCCAACTTGTAAGCTCAAATTTAAGGTTCCTATTTTACATATTTCTGCCCCCCAAAAAATATTATATGAAGCATCTTTCCCTATCATGGACTTGTACAGACCAAGCCGAACCATTTCACAGTGAAGAAACAATGCCACCACAGGCAACAGCGCAGGGCTACATGAAATGGCATCTCTCAGAGATACCACTGTATCTTCCAAAGCATTAAAAATTTGTTTGCGTAAGCATTCCTTTCAAGGGGGCTGCATAAATGCCTGAAGTTCAGAAAAAGGACATTTGCAAGTCTAGCGATATGTTAAGATTACAGGTTTAAAAAAAAATAAAATAATACTTGTAACAGTTCTATCAAAGTATAGCAAAAAAATCCCCAAAATAATAAAGAAAATTAAAAAAGGACATTTGTGGTTAGTTATAACTATTTCATAAACTTTCAGTCAATTCTTTCACTTAAACTATGTATCCTATGGTTTTGATAAAGATTGAAAATACTCATCCACATGGTGAGCACTGGCATAGTAAAACCAAACATCACCCTGGCCTTAGAAAAAGTACCCAACACTCCACGGATCAGGGTGTTTGGATTCCTCTGACAATAGCTTTGCCCCACAAATTGAGTTTTAGTGCTAATGGCGGGCAACCACTAGGAAGAAACCATAACGTTTTCTACACACAGAAAATAAATTATTATCGGTGTTCAGCCCTGGTTTGGAAAAGAGCAATATTAACAATGTTGAAGTGTTGTTATTACGTAGTCTTTGCTTTATCTCCTTCCTCTACAGGCTAACCAAGATCATCATCAGTTTTGTGAGCAGAGTATCTGTTTATTTGAAACTGGACTGAAATAAACAAGGCAAATGTAAGGTCAGTAACAACTTACAGGTACTATCAGATTAATTAATCAATTAATAAAATACTTACATGAATGGCTAAAACAGGCAGATCAATATAGTTGAGTAATTCATAATGGTACTTCACTGACATACATGAAGAAAAAAATACCATTAGTTTCTTCTTCCGGTTCTTCTTGAGGAATGTGAAGAGCAAAAGGAATCTTTTTTCAGATGGACACACTACATACCCCTGGAAAATTTTTAAATATTGTTAAATAAAGTAGCATGGAACAAACTTTTGCTTCAGCAATACAATTAAATCAGGGAAGTGTTATATTGTGAAACAAACATGCCAATTTTTCCAGCTACATTGGACCAAACCATTCGATTTATTGTCTGTCCCTCACCCTGGTATATGAACTCCTAAAGATGATGAGCTTGGCAAGAAACTTACTGTACTAACCTGAAACATAAAGAAGTAATTTTTAATTATCCAAACTAACACAAGTTTGGTCAAAAGTAATTAGTTTATACAACAAAAATCCACGTCAAGAAATTTGAATTACTGACATTAGGCATGAGAATAACTGCATAGGGTTCTTAATATTTTTTATGATTTCAAAAATTTTATTTTACAGAATTCTTGCTACCAGTTTACTCTTTTAAGGTAATACATAGCTACTGGTAATTTTATAACAACACTCATCATACCAACCGCGCAAACCCAGAAACTACTGTGCAGCTCCATTCAGCTATTATCTGAAGCAGCAACAATTAAATATACCTGAAGTACATGTATCTCTAGTGAGTAACGTGGAGAATAGTTAGAAAGACAACTGGGGCTTAGATATGTAATATAAATAGGAATAGACAAGTGTAAGTAACTTTTAAGTAAGTAATATTACTATTTCATGATGTTTTATATCATCTGTCCTGCAGACACTGATTAGATGCACAGAACTGACTATAGCTAGCAGACTGAATAAAGGCCGTTAAGCAACTGATAGCTTTTGCTGATTAGGAGGGTAAACACCCTTTAAGACACTGTTTGTACAACCCTGTTAAAAACACATAGGACTCGGTATGTTCACAGATCATGCCTCTTTTAATAACATTTATGTTTTACCTGTTCAAGACCATCTACTGTTGCTGTCTCCTTGTTATCATCAACCCCAACATATAGCGGCTCTTTCTTCAGAGAGATCTTCGCCAGATCTTCAACCTTTCTGGTTTGCGTAGCAGAAAAAAGCATCGTCTGTCTGCGCTCTGAAAAAATATTTATTTTGGAAGACAACCTGATTTTTTAATGAAGAATTCAAATAGCAATTCCATAAAATCTCTAGCTGCAAACTTCCCCGAGCAAGTCATCATCTTTTTTCAATTAAATTCTAATTCAAACACACTCTTAATGACAAGCAAAGACAGGTGCAGTTGTATTATGGATTGTACAGGATGTTTACTTAGGCTGCCCCCACCCCCAAAATCCTAACAGCTATCAAAACACAATTATTCTTTCTCTCTGGGAGAATGTTAATAATAATTTGCTCTCCAATTTAGACACAAAACAATGATTTAAATAGAGACTGACCTTCTAATTTTCTACTTCTAACTATAAGTTGATTTCATTCCCATGAATACTAGAATGTTTTTGTTAAAAAAAAAACAAAACCAGAAAAACAAAAAAAATCATGCTAGAGACCGCAATAAAAAAAACTTACCAAAACTAAAGGGCATTGTTACTGTTTGTCTTGCAAAATCAGCCTAGAACCTACACATCTGTGCATGCTATTTAGTCACGTGGCAGTACGTCTGCACTGAGCCTCAGGGACGTTGGTGATCTTAGAGCAGGTGTAGGACATCTCCTGCCTGCCTGTCATCGCCCACCTCAAATATATATCCTGATCCTCTAACATTGTCTTGTTACATGAGTACATGGAAAACGCAGACTTCGCCTGTTCCATTTAACAACTGCAAGAACAGTCGCGATTGTTCTTGCCGAACAACCGCTGCCACCATTTTTGAATATTTTTTCCTGTTTTGAAGTGTCCGTTTTAAGACGGAATTTCCTTCATAATGCGACAAAACCAATTTAAACTCATGCAAAGTAAAAATTTCTTTTATCTGTCATTTTCCACTTCATGAAGAAAATGCCATTTTCCCACTCTTCCTTCCCTTTCTTTTTAGCACTGTTCATTTACATTCTTCACAGGATGTTATTTTTTAGATTTATATATCTGCATTTTAAACATGCAAATCTGAATTTTAATATTTAAGATGTGGAACTTCAAAATATTTATCACTGATTTTTTTATACACTATTTCCATGTTTTCTTTTGAGTTTTTTTTCTGCATTTGGAAAGTTAAAGGTAGAGCCTTACTGACTCTGAAAATCTCTTAATACATCAACTGGAAGGAATAACTAAATGAAAAATTAGGAGAAGAAAATTTTAAGGTAATTACTTAAAATTCCTTAAGGTACTGTTCTGGGATGTATGAAGAAAATTTGAACTGCAAGTCAGAAGAGCTTTTTCCTTATGTTTAAGTCTTATTAGGAAATAACGGCAGAAAATAAACGGACAGAGGAAGATGAATGAGAGAACGTAGACGTTAAACTAAAAGGATCGTATATGAACAGAATTATATCCCTAAAGTGCATATGAAAACTCTGTCCTTCAGATAAATGATGTTAAATAACATAATACATACTAGCTATCAGGAAAAAAGGACAGAGTAAGACAACCAGTCGCAAGTGCATTTACAGAACTATAAAAATTAATGACTTCTCTTACAATAATCGAGTCATAAAGAAGACATAATGTTAGTCAAGTGACTTCCAGAAAAGACTGATTTTTTTTTTTTTTCTTACTCGGTAGAAGTTTTATGATCTGTTTCATTTCTTCTTCAAATCCAACCTCCAAGATACGATCCGCCTCATCAATTACCAAACACTGCAAGTTCTTGTACATGAAACCTGGAGTGTTCTAGAAGATTAACAAATTCAGAGTCAGACAGGGACAGGAGTTTTATTACGTTTTAATAACGCAGATTAGACATCAATATTTTATCTACCTGCATATGATCCAGCAGTCTTCCTGGTGTTGCTACAATGATGTTGATTCCATTTGCAAGTTTCTGTGCTTCTGCTGATCTGTTACTGCCCCCCATTATCAGACCATAGGTGTGAACATGATGATTCATAACTTCTTTAAGAACTCCATAGGTTTGCATAGCAAGCTCTCGAGTAGGAGAAAGAATAATAACACCCGTTCCTAAAAAATACATCAATCAGACAAGAATAAGTTACAACAATTCATCCAGTCTCCCTCCTAGCCACGTCCCTGAACGGCTGCGGCACAGTAAAATTCAACTGTGAAATGAAGAGCCTTACCATTCCTGGGCATGAATTTTAACTTGTAGATGAGCTCTACTGCAGGAATAAGAAACGCAAGTGTTTTACCACTGCCTGTTTTTGCAGCTGCTAAAATATCCCTGTATGCAAGAAAGTTACAAAGAGAAGTATTTTAGGTAAACCTACAGAGAAGAGAACAATCGTATTTTGAGCAACGTTGACACTGTAATACATAACATGGCATCCAGAAAACCACTAGAGCTGGTATTAAGAGCTGGGTGGCAGGTGTGGTTCACAGCAGTTGGTCCCCATGTCTCTAGAGATTCTTTGAGGACGCGCTGACACGAGACAGGTGAAGACAGACTCCCCTGCTTTCAAAGCCAAATGCAAAGCAGTTTCCATGAGCTTACCCCAAATATTTATTCACACGCCAACACAGATATACTGTGTTAACTTGTATTAATGTCTATAAACAAAACATTTAAAATGTATGAGAACATACTTAAAAAAAACAGTTTAGCTACAGAAAGTGCCATTTCATGAATTTAGCTTCCTAACAAAATTTACACAACATTTGGGGTCAATATAGTGATTAAAATATGCATTTCTTACCTGCCTTCCAGAAGTGGCTTAATACTTTTATGCTGAATTTCGGTCATGTGCGTAAAACCCATGTCATTTATGCCTTTCAGTGTATTGTCACTGACAAGACCTTCCAGGGAAGTAAAAGAATTGTCTTCAAAAGCACCTGAAGTGAGGGGAGGGGGAATAAAAACAAAAAATTCAAACTTATTTCTTCAGTTCCATCTATCCTCTGAGATTACCCAGTTAGAATTGACCTAGATGAAAAAAAATTAAAATAAAAGGTTTTTTTCTTATTCCTTTCTACCATAAAATCTGAAGATGCTGACAAAATACTCTGTATTAACGTTTTCCTAAGAATAGTACACAGAGCTGTTAAAAATGAACATGAATGCACTGCTTCTCATGCCAAATTTACTAGTTGTACACCTCCATCTTGCCCTTTGTTGACTTCTTTTACAATTAAACGTATATGTGTATATACATATTAGAACAGGTTTTCACTAACAATTTTAAGACTAATAGGAGTGTGTATATAATCCAAATTTCAAAGAACAGGAACAGAGTAACAGCTGTACAGTTGCCAGTGTCATGTCACCTATATTCAAACACTTGACTTAACAAAGCTAATTTGAAAAATGCAATTTGCTCTAGAAGAAAGTGTTAGACCTTGGCTTTTTGCACGTGTATGAAAAAGAGGACACAAAATACCTGTTACACCTAGTGGTAAACTGGGCACTTCGTCCTCCTCCCCCTCCTCCTCTTCCTTCTCTCCAGAATCCTGCTTCTCTTCATCTTCTGCCTCCACGGATTCATCTTCTTCAGTTTTCACTTTTTTAGTTTCTGTATCTAGAGTATTATTTTACAGAAGACACGTCAGTTAGAGACACAAAAGGCATGTTCATGATCAAAAGTTGTCCGACAGAGTGAATTTCTTTAGTCTGTAAACCACTTAAAATATCATGCTTTCTTCATGGGTGGGAGGAGGGAGGTGAGGTTTCTATGGAAGTTTGAGGCAAAGAGCAAAAAATTCGGAAGTTCCTTGCGCACAGTCCACCTCGCACAGTAAAACAGTGAAGCTTAATGTATACTACATGAAATTTTCTGTGGAAACGTGGAACAAGTTACAAAATTCTTTCCTATCGGTAATGCAGACACCAAGTTTCCAACACAGTTTGTGCTCTGGTCATGTGAAATGTTCTAAATACCTGAATCCTCACATGAAAATCCTGCATGAAAACACTCATGGGTATGCAAATAAAGAGAAGTGTCACAAAAATCAAACATATAAAAGATAGAAGTTTCAAATATATATAAAAATATATATATGTGTGTGTGTATATGTATGTATAAAAACATAGAAAAATCTAAGAATATTTGCAGGGTGACATTTTTTTGGGGTAGTTTCCCACTATACTTCAGTTTCATAATGTACAGATGCTGCCAAAGGCTGGATGTGGTGCTAAAAAGATGCAATGGGTGAACATTCAAGCACATTCAAGACAGAAACCATCCGTCTGTCAAAGCTCTACTTTGAAAGACAGTATATGTATTGGCATAATAAACAAGCAAAACATCCAAACGTAACGTTACAAAGCAGAATCCTGTGCAGCAATACAGGATCATCTAGAGTGGAAGGGGACCTTTCAGATCAAGGCCAACCATTAACCCAGCACTGCCAAGTCCACAACTAAACCATGTCCCTCAGCACCACGGCTGCCCGTCTTTTAAATATTTCTAAGGATGGCAATTCCACCACTTCCCTGGGCAGCCTCCACCAATGCTTGATAACCCTTTTAGTGAAGAAATTTTTCCTAATATCCATCTTAATCCTCTCCTGGCGCAACTTGAAGCTGTTTCCTCTTGTCCTATCACCTGTTCCTTGGGAGAAGAGACCGACCCCCAGCTGGCTACCCCCTCCTTTCAGGTAGCTGTAGGGAGCGAGAAGGTCTCCCCTCAGCCGCCTTTTCTCCAGGCTGAACAACCTCCCTCCCTCCTCGTAAGGAGGAGCTTGTGCTCCTTGTGCACAAGGAGACTTGTGCTCCAGACCCCTCACCAGCTCCGTTGCCCTTCTCTGGACCTGCTCCAGCACCTCAATGTCCCTCCTGTAGTGCAGGGCCCAAAACTGGACACTGCAGTCAAGGTGGGGCCTCACCAGTACAGAGACAGAATCACTTCCCTAGCCCTGATAGCCACACTATTTCTGATACAGGCCAAGATACTGTTGGCCTTCTTGGCCACCTGGACACACTGCTGGCTCATATTCAGCTGGCTGTCCACCAACACCCCCAGGTCCTTTTCTACCAGGCAGCTCTCCAGCTACTCTTCCCCAGGCCTGTGGCACTGTATGGGGTTGGTGTGACCCAAGTGCAGGACCCGGCACTTGGCCTTGGGTGCTACTGGTTTAGTACATATTAAAATTCAAATGTTACAGCTGGAATAAGAAGAAGGATAACACTGAAGACCTCCAGGACTTTAAAACATGCACCAGACCGACACGCGGTACTTCTCACACCGTCCAGCGGACACATCCTCTCCGACCGGGTGGAAGACAAGAGCCGGCGTTTTTTCAGATCTCCGGGAATAACAGCCTGGGGAGACAAGTCGTATTTATTAATATAACGTACCATTTTCCGCATTAGCCGCCGCTTTCCTCTTCTTCTTCTTCCTCTTCTTCTCCTCCCCGCCCCGGGGACCAGCAGCATCCGCAGCATCTGCAGCATCCGCGGCCGCTCCGGCCGCCGCCGCCTCCACCTCCTCCTCCTCCTCCGGCGGTCCCTGCGATGCCGCCTCGCCTGCAGGGCGCGGAGACGCGTTTCGGAGAGAAAAGAGAAAGCGAAGAGAAAAAAAAAACAAACCCAAAGTCAGCGACGGCTCCGCAAGAGCTCGGCCGGGGAGAGGCTCCGCAGCGCCGCCCGCCCGGCCCCGGCCCCGCCGTACCTGCGCCCTCGGCCGCCCGCAGCTTCAGGTTGCGCTGCCGCAGCTTCAGGTTGCGCTGCCGCAGCTTCAGGTTGCGCTTGTGGATCTTCTTGCGCAGCAGCCGCATGGGCAGGTTGCCCGCGGCCACCGACACCGACATCTCCGCCGCCTCTTTCCCCCCGGCCCCGGCTCAACCGGCCACACGTGGGGACGGCGGATACGGGCCCCGCCGGAACCCCCTCCTCCCCGCCAGGCCTGACGGGCGGCCCGCAGCGGCCTCCGGCGGCCCGGCGGAGACATCGCCTCGCCGGGAGGCAGCGACAGAGGCAGCGACCCCTGATGGGGGTGTCCTCGGACACGGGTGGGAGGTGGCACCGCGTGTCCCGCCCCCGCCCGTCCCCGGTAGCGTAGCGAAGGAAGACGGCTAGTGCTCGGTGTCACCCTGAGGAAGGGATCTCCTTCATCTCCTCCGCCTCCTCCACAGCCACCCCCTGCCCCACAGTACCCCTTCGCCCGGTAGTGTTACCTGCGCTCACGGTGTTTATCTCCAATGGAAGAAAAACGCCTGCACGGTGCTAGATTTAGCACCGGCAGGAGAGGTGTTTTGGGGACACCCTCCTGGCCTCTGGTGTGCAAGCCGGAGGGGCTGGAGACACGGTGGTGTGCCCCACAGTTCCGCCAGACGGCAGCCGAAAGCAGAGATCCCCACCGGCTGTTATCTCCTCTGGCGTCCCCAGGAGATAACGGCACAGCACGGGGCGGTGAAAACGTTCAGTGCCGACTTCCAACGCTAAAGCTGGTGAAACTTTCAGGCTTGCAGAATCCCCAGTGCCGACCCTCGGGATAAAGGACACAGCTGCACCTTTGGTGAAGTCCTGCATCTTCAGTAGCCACCTGGTCTGCTCTGTGTTCCTCCTGATGGGCCCAAAGAACATGGAAATCCTCTGGATTTT
This sequence comes from Rissa tridactyla, assembly GCF_028500815.1. NCBI lineage: Eukaryota > Metazoa > Chordata > Aves > Charadriiformes > Laridae > Rissa > Rissa tridactyla. The sequence continues at coordinate 10,107,947 of NC_071472.1, read as the reverse complement.
CACCAGCCCGGCAGTGCTATCAAGTAGGCCAAAGTTGGGAGCCCCTCATTTCCAGGACACGGTTTTTTGGAGCTCTTTTAGGCAGTGCTTTCCAGCTGGCCAGCTGGAGATCCCAGCTGCTCCTTGATTCCAGGGATAGCGTGACCTTTCCTTCTAGTGTTCTTCCTTCTGCTTTTTGGCTCAAGAGTGATTCCTGCAGGCTGAAATGCAGCGTCTTTCAGGTTCTTCTTGGCCAGCAGATGGCACAAACAGTACAGGAATTCACAGCAGATGACTTTGCTACCTTAAACCAGTAACCACCGTGTTTTTAGGAATCTGAATGACTACAAATTATGTAAGGCTCAGCCTGCAGTACCTTGCTGTAATGCAGAATAAACTGCAGAACTATTACGCTATTAATTTCAAAGTGTTTACTGCATATAACATTTTTTTTAAAGCTACTAATGTTAGAGATGAAACAAAAGTAATTTTTCACCATCTGTAATTATTGTTTTGCAGAGGTCATACAGATTACCAGGACGAGAATTAAATTTATTTTGCCAGAACTTCAGAATATGAACCATGTCGTCTTGTCTAGTCTTTCACAGACTGGATAACAGGTCTGGGCACTGGCTTTATTTAGTTAAAAGTATAATTGCCATCTCCACCAGCTGTTTGAAAACAAACTGAACCATCCTCAGCAGAAAAGCCTTTTGGTACAAAAGTCCAGGGGAAGTCAGTTCAAGGATGAATTTTAAGCAGGTAAAAGTTTCCCTACTGCAACTCAGTGTAATTTAGGTTCTGGACATATTTTCTTCCTGGCTACCTTATACTGTGTCTGCAGAATACATTTTTAAGTAGATACAGGTTTGTTCTTTCTAGTCTGTACTGATTTATATGTATGTGACTAAGTTTGCTATTTGGATCCAGATTGAACCGAGGCAATGCTGCTGAATTAAAAATCTGGACAGGACAGAGTTGACACTAATAATGAGGGAGGAGAAAATTACGTCCTTTGTGTGTGGCACGGTCCACATGTTCCTATCTTAACCAGTACTGCCAGGATCATCACTATTTTGCTTTCACCCACGTCGTCACATCCCCAGCTCTGCCAAGAATTATGACCTGGAAACCCTGGTCAAGTAAAACCCTAAATAAGGAATTCACCTCAGTGTCCGTGTTGGGTTCCATCTGACTTGGCAAGTCTTCTTTGGGCACAAGGCACAAATTGATAAACAGTCCTGAGAAGGTCTGTTAGATCCCGCTGAGCAGAATATATTGGCTATGTCAGTTGACTATAATCAGCATGGCACACAAGGAAAACTTAGTTTCATTTGCAGATGAATGATGATCCTGCATCTGTCTCATGGCATTATGTATAGGAATTCAGAAATTACAAATTTTATTTTGTGGCAAAGTATCATGTGCTCCAACACTGCTTTGTCTTAGTATCTTGTAAAAGATGTTGCTTAGAGTTAGTAAAGTAGCGTGCTTCTCTGGAAATTTCAAAACACGTTTTATGAACTTCTTTCTTTTTGTCTTTGTTTTTTTCTTCAAGCTGCAATTGTGGAAAGTCACAAAAAAGAAGACTCGGAAAGCAATAATGATAATTTTATTGTGGCAGGTCTAGACAATAGTTTAAACCACTAACTCATGTTAACAGTTTTTCTCTGAAGTTTGGCATTTCTTAGATATCATATGAATTCCCCCTGGCACATGTCTCATTTCTGTCCGATAGATTCATTCCTAATTGCTTGACTTACCAAGCAATTGTTATTAACAATAAGATTTTATTAAATAGTTATTGAGTTGTTGTCAAAATGTCTCAAATTCCGTATGTATGATCTTGCAGGAAGGTTTGTAGGGAATCATGTTTGGGGTTAGCAAAGCCTTAGAGCTGAAGAAGTCCGTACTAGAGACTCTGAATTTATCTCCAAAGAGGAATGTTTTTAATGGGCCGACAATGTCAGTATTTTGTCTCCCAGAGTTTATCTCCCATCATTGAAGTCAAATTCAAAATATTTGTTCCAACTTACCATTAACTAACTTGTGTTAACAATGTAACACAAAAGTAGTCATTGATTTCAGTTGTATCATTTTAGGTAGATGGTAATAACTTCTACAAAAGGTATCAAAATCACATATAGAAAAGATCACAAAACAAAAGTGTATAGTCATTTTTGGTTACTAGAGTTGTGGAACAGAGCTGAGTTAAGGCAGACAGGTTTTATTTTCAGAAAACAAAACCTCTGAAAAGATATTTTTTTGATATCTTGGGTTGTACATGAAAAAGTCCACCACTGATGTCATTTATGAACATCTGCACCATTAAGCTAAAAGTTTTGAACTAGAAAACTGGAGCTTTTATTGTGTACAGCCACAAACCGGAAAACCTTTCAGAGATGTCTTTTCATTTTGAACAGATTATAACTTTTCCTGTTAGATCAAATTTATCTGTCAGACAGTGATGAGCGAGCGCTCGATAGGCACTGGGTTTAAAATTAAGTATCAGATAGATAATTTTTTTTTTCAAATGTGTCTAACTTATGTAAGAAAAAAATCTGTATTCGTATGCAAGTGATGGATACAAAGGTATCTTCAGAAATAATTTTCCAATTAGTTGAGGCACATAATTCTGAAATATGGACTTTGGAAGAGAAAGGTTACCCACACCTGAACTGATATAAATGGTGTAGATACAGCTATATCAAGATATAGCACATAGAGAATAGACTAGTTGAGTTATAGAACATGTTGTTAACAGGCCTTAGAAATTGCTGGTGCAAATTGTACCTCCATAAGGTATCTTTGAATTTCAGTGAATCTGTGTGGGAATTTAAAGTATGTCTTTGAGTTTAGGACAAGGAGAGTAACATATCTGTGTTTGGAAGAAGCAAGCTAGGCTATCATAATCACAATTTTTTAAGGTTTTGTTTTAATATTGCTTCCAAATAATGTCCTCCTTGTGGCACATGGGGCTATTGTCTCAGTTACAGCAGCATGAACACTTTGTGTAGCATATGGAATACAGCTGGGTTCAAACCACATTTGTGAATTTTTTATGAAGTTTCTTATTTACCCCATATTTTACGACTGAACCTATTCAGTGTGTCAGTTGTAAATGCAGATGGACATGTACCTGCATGTGTTCCAAATCAAAACCAGTGCAGACCTGCAGCTGGGATGAGAAAGTAGAGATGGGCTGAATTGCATTTTATGGAAGACCTTGTAGATTTTGCATAGTTCTTGTGGGCTTTCTGGAACTTACAGCTGCTCAGGTTTTTCTGAGAATCTAACTTTAATATCTCAAAGTGTTAGCCCATCACCATTGCCCTTATTAGTTCATTAAAGGGAAGCCAATATTCTAGAGTTGGAATAATCTGGATCATGCAAGAATAAGGAACTGAAACCATTTTAATTGTTTTAATGAATGATCTCCTCTTTTATACACATAGAGGACCAAAGTGTCATCTCAGTCTTTTAGACCTCTCTGCAGTTTAGCGTGGTTGATCGTGAAATCCTGGTGTGTCATATGAGCTGGATGGCAGGAGTCCAGGTTACTGTACTAGTCTGGGCCCTTCCTGAAGACATGCATCCAACAGAGAGTGATGATCAGCTGCCTGCCTACCCCACTTGATCCTTAATGGCTGGAAACCCACAAAAATCAATTTCCTTGTGTCCTTTTCTAGCAATGGGATGCAACCACATTGGCAGCTGGACTCAGAGGCTAGCCACTAGCAGATAACACCCGGCTGTGTGTATTCGTTACCATCTGTGACTACATCATCGACGCTGCTACTGCCAAGGTGATTAGCTAATTGTCTGAGATTAGCTTAATTAAACTGAAGTGAGCTATATACATGTGACGACAGCTAGACTATGTGATGTTTATGGGCAGAAAATATTCAGTGTTTAGGAAATGCCACCTAGTATAAAAAGCTGTAGTTCTTCCCTGCAGTAACAGGGTTTATGCATTGGTTTGTCACAGAAATTTATGCTAAGGTCAGTATTTTGGTCCTCATCTCCAAAACACATCATCACCAGGGCCCAGCTTTTCTAAAATATTGCTTAAATCTCTCCGAAATTAAGAAGACAGTTGGAATCATAGAATCACAGAATGGCTGAGGTTGCAAGACACCTCTGGAGATTGCATAGTCCAACTGCCCTGCTCAATCAGGGTCAGCTAGAGTAGGTTGCTCAGGACCTTGTCCGCTCGGATTTTGAATGGCTCCAAGGATGGAGAGTCCACTGGAGACTCTTTTTTCTTTACTACTTCCCATCAGGCATTGATACACATTGAACCTTCTTTTCTCCAGGCTGAAGAGTCCCAGCTTTCTCAGTTTCTCCTTTTATGCCAGGTGTTCCAATCCCTTTATCATCTTTGTGGCCATTTGCTGAACTCACTCCAGTATGTCCGTGTCCTTGTACTGGGGAGCCCAGAGCTGGACACAATACTCCACATGTGTCTCATCAGTGCTGAGTAGAGGGAGGGGAGGAGGGATCACCTCCCTTTTGTGTGTCACAGTTGTCACAGTGGGTCCTTCTGTTATAATTGTGTAACTCTTTTTTTGCTAACGCTACTTTACCATTTCCAAGATAAAAATGTATTCATTTTATGTTTAACACTTACACACTTCAAATAAAAAAGTCCTTTAGGAAAACAAGGTGCTATACACATTTTTATCCTCGCAGAGGCAATGAGAGAACAAATAATACATAATACAAGAGCAGCACACAATTTGTAAGTACTACTGGCAGGCAGGAGGGTACCATGAGGATAACTGTAGTGTAAAAGCATGAGTGGCACACAGCTGAATAGTTTACATCCTACTTTATTTTATCAGTGCAGAACAAGTTGTTTCTGACATTTGTAATATGAACTTAATATTTTTGGGGTACTCAGAAACTGCTTTTCTGAATTGGATGAAATTATAACCAAACATTTTCTGTTTTATTTTAGGAGGCTGTTTGTAGCTGTTTGTTTCAACTGTTCCACCATCCCTTGTAAGTTTTGAAAAACAGCCTGTTTTGCACATAACAGTAAGGTACAGTCACTTTTATTATTATACCATTTAAATTCATTATATTCTTTCTTTACTTATGAAGATCCATTTTTTAATATTGTCCTGTTTTTAAAAAAACTTAGTCAAAGTTTTTTCAAAATACTGCAAAGGCTACAAGTAGAATCAAGTGATTAATTAACGGATTAATCAAACTGCAGGTGTAGCAGCTAGTTTATAATTTACCAACTGACAGGTTCATAATCTTTAAAATAATAATTTTCTCAGGCATAAAAGTCTTTTCTTTTACAGTTCCCTCATTAATTTGAAGTATCCCAGTAAATATATTACTGTCTCCTTTTCAGAAGGGGTGTGTTTTTTATATTGCCTTATCATTTACATATCTTCATTTAAAACAGCTCTGTTCGAATAATATAATGTCACGATTAAAGAGATTATCAAATCTGAGACAGTAAGTGAAATACTGTATAGGGTCAGCTAAGATTCTTTGCAACTATTTTGAAGATAAAATTTGAAAGGGAGGGCTAGAGATTTGGATGTTCTGGGTGCATGGCAGCTGGATGGAGACAAATCTGTGGCATTTGTGGATGGAATGAACACAAGATGTCACCCTAGCTGTGAGATAGCTCCGGCACAAAAATGCCATTAACTGAAGAGGAAAGGCGATGAAGAATTGAGGTTACTTCTTTTTTTTTTTTCCCATAAGTTGTCTGTCACGTGTGTTCATTTAACTATCACCACTGCGCATTGCTGAATTCTTTTAAATCAATTCTATCATGCCATTTATGATTTTTTAAATTGCTCTGTTTGAAAGCAGGTTCCTGAAATTTGAAGTCAGATTTGACTTCCTTGAATAGCAGCCCTATGTTTCTTATACTGTTAGTGAAAAAGATGATGGAGAGCACAGTACAATATTGTTCTGAGTTTTCTTCAGTCTTAGTCATTTTCATACATGTACCTAGAAGTCCAAAAGCTCATAGAAAGATGCAATGGCAACTATCGTGAAAAACTTTCAGAGAACATAACATAGTTAAATTGTTATGTTTCTTCCTAAACCACGTAAACCTTTTTGTACTCAAGAGTAATATTTTCTTTATGTAACAATTTTAAATTCCTTTTAGCTTTACTCTAAACAATGCAAAATTCTTCCTTCAAGGAAGAAAAAGTTGAAAATCTTGAATTAAACAAAGCATTATTTAAACAATGGCATTAGCATTCTTCTGATTATGGATGGGGAACTGATACCTTTAATATTAAACTCCTTGAACTTGGGCCCCTGACTTCAGTAATATTGACAGCATGCCTATGTTCAGAATGGCATTTATGCTTTACATCTTCGTTTCCTTCCTGTATGAAATAATAAAAAAGTTTTTACAGTCAAGACATCTGTCTGCAGCTTGTGAGGACAGAACTCAATGCCTTGTGATACTGTAGATGCTCATATTATTAAGGTGATTGTTCTAACTTCATTTATGTCATCCACACAGTAGAATATCTTCATCTGTAAGATGAGGATAGCCATATTTCTTTACTTTCACTGCCTGTTTGTAATTAAATAGCAAACCCTTAAAGCAAGGACTGACTTAAAAAATACATTTGTATGGGACCTATAACAAAGAGGGCCTGGGCTCTGTCGTAATATTAAATAAAAGTGTATTACTCTTAACCACCAAAATTTAGGTATATGAGTGATAGTAAAATACTACCTTGTAACAAAGTATACATCTTAGGTGACCAGCTTCTCATAAAGATGGACAGAGCAGGAAACTAAGTTGTGAACATAGAGCATGTCAAACAATCTGTGATACCTCTACCTGCATGCGCGTTTAACCCATGGTGAATAACAAAAATATCAAATGAGTTCATTCTCACATATGCCGTAAGGTGCAGTTAGGAATACACTTACTAATGATTTCCTTGAAGTGTCTCACCCCTCACTCGCTCAATATTATTAGTGTGCTCCTACATCCATAGTTTTACACTGCTGTTCTGCTTTACATCATTCTGCATGTCCTAAAAAACAGTGTAAGTTGCTTTTACTCTTAAGGCCCTTTCAGATTGCCATTAAAAGGAGTTTTAATATTCCTGAGAAAGAGAATGGTTAATTATTAGTCTGTTATGTAATACTGCATTTTTTGATTGAAGCTCAGTGAGAGCTCGGACAGTCAGCACTCCATAAGAGAACGCTCAATAGCTTGTATTATTGGCTCGGAGCTTTTATGGTTCAAGCCTTTATAAGCTGTGTCAAGCTGTGATAGTTATAATTATTGCACACGTTGGCTTAACCTATATAGCGTAGTCATAATGCATTAGCCTTTCCGACTTTCAGTTGCCTGTCCTTTATTATCAGTGACATTTTCCCTTAAAGGTTCAGAGCAAGCGTGACTTTATGATCAGCTGTAAGCTTTAACTAAACCAACACTTTTTTCCGTGGAAGACTGTTGTTGAAGAAACCAGGAGATGGCAGTCTTTCTTAATGGATCAGAGTTAAATTCTACTGGAGATAATTTCTGTTCTTGTGCCCCAGAATAGGCAAAAATTTAAAATGAAGTGAAGGAAGAGGCACGCTGCTTCTGTTGTCGACACAGCAAGTCATTGAATGCTTGACCCCCTGGTATCTTCCAGAGCCTTTTCTTTCACGTGTCAGATCTTGAACAATCACATAAATCCAGGAGGAATCATGGTCTTCCCAGTCTTCAGATTGGCCTTAGTGCAGTCTGACTGTTTCATCATACCTGAACTACAGTTCTCTCTCGTAATACTGATAGGAGAAGTCAATGACTACCCAGCCTTCCTAAGACTCTGTACTGACAGGCTATTTCAGGGAAAACTATCTTAAAAACAAAACACAATTCATTCATTTATGTTTAATCAGTAAAAATGTGGTCACCCAGAGACTGTATGACCTAATCTGTCTCTCTGTTAGTTTGTTCCTTAACATATCTGTCACCATTTTTGGACAACTCAGAGCCTCCATAGGGGATCAGGGTGGTTTTAACTGGCTGTGGTGCTCTGTTCATGTAACCTGACAAAAGGCAGTGTCACATCAGCTAATAACCCAGTGGGATACCACTGTACTAAGATATGCTATTGTCTGTTCTTACTGGAGACATAATTGCTGCATGGCAGTGTTAGAGATCAGATTCTTTTGAGCTGTTGGCTGCAAACATGATCAAAACCTTCTTACCTTTCTGTATGTTTTTCTGTAGAGTAAGCACCAGAAATTCCATGACAGGAGAGCATGAAAGTGGCTTAAATTAACTCTTCATCCTTATTGTTCCAGGCCAACTCAAACAGAGTTTAGGAAAAACCATGATCTGCCTTCAATTATTTACTGGAACTAAGTGATAGATTTACTTCTAACAAGATAACAATCTTGCATCTCTGTAGTCATTGTGGCTTTTGGACTTCCAAAGCTGCTTCTCAGTGTTTACCACTCCTTCCCTTTAACTGCAATAAGGTGCATGGGAATGGCAAGTGTATAGAGATCAAGAACAAATATTATTCAGGACCACATCAGGCGTATACATTCTTTGGACTAACACTTTGTCTTCTATGGGCAAATTCTTGCTTTGCACCTTACAACCATTTCATACTGTCTTAAACAACCTCTCACTAATAACAATAATAACATGAATAAATTCTTTCAGGCAATACTGAATAAGATGAGCAGATGTAGAAGGTAGCTAATGTTTATTAAATATTCCAGTTGCTACCTGAGCTTATTGCAGAACCAAGCAAAGGGGGAAAACAATACATCGTTCCAAATTTCCAGCTATGTTCTCACTCATTATATTTGTCAGTATTATAAGGGAAATGATTTTGGTTTTTTAAGTTAGTGATAACAGACTTCCGTGTCACGTTTGCATGTAAAGGTCTTCAGCTTTTCTTCTGCAGCTCACCATGTTCAGTTTGATGCACATTACTCAATGTCTTGCCACTGCTTTCCTGAGCATTCATGCCTGTAGACGTCCTGCAGGTGACTGGTTCTCACAGCAGAGCTCTATTTTTAACTTGGCATGCAGGAAGATGAGCTGTTCGCATCTAGCAGAAGACAAAAGTCTTTGGACTTGCCCGCCAGGATTCTGCAGGTGAGAATCGTGTACGTGGTAAGGAGTATCTGAATATAGGTTTGGAATATGGATACACTGAGAGTGCAAAACTCGTTGGTGTGGCAAAACTGCTTGATATACAAATAACACCAAATATATTGACCAAAGTTGTTATTTTGCCCACTTCACAAAATCTCAGCAACAATTCCCAGATAGCTGTAATGGAATGTACCTTAGCTGTATAGATGAAGTTTCAGTTGCTATGCGGCATCATGATACAAGCTTCTAAGAGCTATGTGAAACATTTCGCATGCATTTAATCATCTTCCAGAAATGTTTAAAGGCATAAAGTCTCATTAATAATTATTAAATCATTCAGTCATGCAAAGAGAGATGTTCCATCTTTACTTACATAATGGTAAAACACAGGTGATTTACCAAGCATGCAACAGCACATCAGATATTGGAATTTTCTTGAAGGGAATTAACAGGGCCTTGTTAGAAGATATGTATTAGTAAAGGAAGGAAGCATTTGATGATTGAAACAGTGTTCAGCCATGGCGTACATTCTAGTTTCTACACTCCCCCGTACTCTGACAGTTTAAAATGTTCTCATGTAAATTGACAGGTGTAATGAAATGACATTAATAATATATCAAAAATTATTGCACAGTATTACTCTGTTATGAGTCTGGGACTCAGAAAATACCTGTAGAGCTTCTAGTTCTGCCACAGACATCCTGTATGATTGAAACAGGTAATTCATGCTCCTATTCCTGCCATCTAACTCTGGACGTTAACAGGGGTCCTGCATTAAAGCACTCCAAAAAGTAGTTCAAATGTCACATGAGGTCCATAGTGGTGTCTGTATCTCTTCATTGACAGTTGGGAGTACAGAGCGAATAGGCTCTTAGCATAGTCAAGGTCCTTAAGTGCAGTTTTGGAAATAGTGCTGGATGTTTATCTGGATTTGTAGGCTTTAAGTATTGCCTGCTTGAGGTGAAATGTTTTACTTACCTAGAGGGTTCCGCGTACCCTGTTGTATCGAGTTCGGTAGTTACTTATGCTTGCTTATCCGTGGTGACAATCAGCCTTTGCCCCAGGTCTAGGATATGTGGGGGATCAAAGTTCCTGGGTACTGTCAGAGACAGGGTCCGTTGTAGAGTTCCTGTGTCCTTCTGGTGAGCCCTTGGTCTCTCAGAGAGGCTGTCCTCCCTCAGCCCTCTTTGCACAAAACATGAGGGAGTCCTGATATTCAGCTTGCTTTGCAGCAGTTTTTGTGCCTACGTCTTCATTCCTCTTCCAGAGGGTACAGAGTGAAAAAAATAAGATTGAGTGAAATGGAAAGGATTTTTATTTTGTCCTAGACTCAGAATGACATTGCTTCTTATAATATCCATCCTTTGGGTTAACAGTGTGTTTTAGCCTTTCCCATCCATGTCCGTAAGGAATGAAGGTAGTCAAAGACAAAGAAAAGGGGGCAAAAAATTAGTATAGGTAAGCTCCAGACAAAGAGCAAATGTATTCACTGTGTAGTGTTTAAAAGGGAAATTTAGGGCTTTAAGTGAAGCCTGAATTACTTCAACCTTGAATAGCAAAATGCATTAATCTGTAATTATGTAATTTCACAAAAGAAAGCAAGAAAAACAAGAGATGCCTAACTGATTTAGATGGGAAAATGCGAAAAAAAAATCCTGAGCTGAGATTTGTATATTTCAAGGAAAATAAAGCAACGATGCACAAGGAGACCTGGAGCATAAGACATATATATATTTTGCAGATGTCCAGCAGGTTTTGATGAATGAAGCAGATCTCCGTGTGACTTCTTAAGCCCTAAGTCTTAACACCCCAGCAAGTGTAAGCATTCAGAAAAAAGTCTTCTGTCTAGATACCAAATGTGGAGCAAAATTGTGGTTGTAAAAATGCTATTTCAAATGCTATAGAACTAAACTTTGATTAAAAAAAATCATAGTTGACTTCAACAAAAAGATTTGGTTTTGCTTTACCCTGGAGTCCCCTGAGTGTGCTCTTCTAAAAGAGCACATTCACTCAATGACCCTGACAACAGTAGTGGGACAGTCCTTTGATGATGCCAAAATGCAACATCCAAGCACATGCCACATTTCAGTCGCCACCATCTACGTGTTGTGTAGCCTTAAAGATAAGCTTGTGTTTTCTCAAGAGCCCTGTTACATCCTGAAATTAATGGCTCCTGGTTGATCATCTCACATCAGAAGGACAATGAGCGTCTCTGTTGATGGGTGGTGCTTACTAAGAACAGTGGAAATGTGTTTGACGTGAGGTCAACAATGTTACCTGTGCTCAGAGGCTGCCTCACACAGACCCATATCTCACAGGGGTTTGGGGAGTGTAGTATCTGGGAGAAGCTAGATGTCATGCCTCAGCTGCCTCAGTTGTTCTCCCTGAATTTCATGAACCTGTTACAGGATTCTGGCATAATAAAGTCAGGAGAAATCATGAGGGAGAGTAAGGAGCTGGCAGGACACTTTGTTGGACTGTGTGTTGAGCTGAGGAGTTGTGCATAGTGCAGGTGAGGTGGTGGGGATGTAAGTATTGGAAGGGCTATGTCAGAAGCTCAGTAAGGGCGGAGTAGGTAGTACATGTGTCATAACATAAAACTTGCCATGCTGGCAGCTCAGACTTAGGACGTGCACAGATCTCAGCCTCCTGAGGAGACGCATGCCCTGTGAAAATAGCATTTTCAGTTGTATTGTACATTCGTGATCTCACAGTACTCTCACATTGGCTGAGGTTGTACAGCTATTTGTAGGTCACTATGTGACTTTCTGTGGAGTTTGATTGCTCGGGATAAGAACTTACCTGCAAAAGTAAAGTAATTTGTGCCGTGCCATAGAATTAGTGTTAGTCATGTTTTTTTTTCCTGACAGAAGAAGATAAAGCATTGAGTAAGTCTGGCCCTGCAGGTGATGCTGAGAGACACTGGGAGGTACAACAAATTGAATTCCCTAGCCAGCCTGATATTAGAGTATTTACTGCTTCCAGGGAAGTTAAACCTCACCTCCACCATGCATTTCTAAACACTTACACCCTTTACAACTTTACACCTTCTAGGTAGTTAACTGTCTTCAAAAAGGATAAACAAACTAATTGTAAATAATTTTTTAAATTACATAATTTCCAGCATCATATTATCTTTCCATTAAACAGCACAGCTCTAACAGAGACACAAAGCTGTGAGGCAGCATCTGTGGATTTGTTAAGCTCTCCATTATTAATGTCTTGTTTTCATTGGTTTTAAAACAGATTCTTTCAGTCACGTTTTCAAAACCGTCTTGTGGATTTGCACACGTGATTTTAAGTGTGAATGATTTGAAAGCTCCCAGTGGCCTTACCTGACTTCTGTGATTTTTGCCTTTTTATGTTGCAGTGAAGATGCTGAATGAAGAATGGATCCCACATCAAAATTATATCTCTATCTTGTTATATTGCACTTAACGGGAAAATGTTTATAATTTTAGCAAGTAATTTTCCACTATTCTCGGACAGCTTTAGTGGAATAAGCAGTACTCAGGGCACATTTGAGAGATACTATTTGATTTATAAACAGAATAGTGAGCTACTGTGAAGAACTGTGTAAAGATTAAGATTTTCCTATACTGTTGGAATGGAAAGAGACCCTTGAGTAAAATATTTTAGGAAACAAATACAATAAGCGTCCAATTTAAAGAAAAAAGTCCACTTACATGCATAAGTACAGGTGTCTGACTTTTCCTTTCTTAAAGAATTGCGCCCAAATTGACTCTTAGCAAAATTTTCTGATCATTTATTCTACCTGGATTTTCTGGAGTACATCTTCAGATCATGGATTATATGTGCATATCTCATTATCACTAATGAGAATTTCAATGCAGCATATAATTTTACTGTGCTATTTTGTCTGACTTGTATTACACCTGTCAGTCTGCTTTCCTCCTGCTATTTCATTAATATTTGAATATTAATATTTAAAGGTCAAACTTCGCCTGCGGTGATATTAAAATATATTACTCAGTTTCATCTTTGGGACAGTGTTCACTAGATAGGGAAAAAGGCAATCACCATACACTTTGCTGCCTTTTTAATGCATTTTTTTCCTTCTCCCTCCAGTAGAAATTGGGCAGTTTCCATCTGAGAGAGAGAAAAGAGAGATTTGTGAAGGAATGAAGCGTAATTCATATTGCAGTCAATGGGAGTGAGGTGGGACTCTTCTCTGTGCCTGGAGAGTCTTGTACTGAAGCAGTCGAAAAAATGAAAGTCTTCACAGGACAATGAAGCAAAACCGTTTGCCCTGTAGAATTTCTCAGTGGAAGGTGTATCCATCAGGCTCGATGCAGCTCTCATTCAGGTCAGTGAAAGAAGATGTGTGATGGCAGGATCTGGACCAAAACCCTCCCCCTCTGTGCTGGGTTCTTGAAACAAACATGGAGCATGTTTCAACAGTATGGCATCCTGGAATAAAAAAGAAATGCTAAGTGTTAAAGTGGTGTGGTAAAGATAGTGCTCCAGGTTAAAAGGTATTTGTTTACACAAATATTTAGATAGATGAACTGTGTTCCATATATGGGATTTTGCATTTTGACCAAAACTGGATTATCCCAGAAACTGCTTATCTATGTAAATATTTGTGACATCAGAATTGAAGGTTATAAGGTCAGGTTTGCAGAGAATTATGAATATAGGATGTAAATTCCATAAAACAGTGGTTTTTGACTTGAGACCGCACTAATGCTAACATTTTTTCTGTGCATGAATCCTTCTGAAAACACCAAGAAAGTTATATGGCCTTTACTTCCTATGTTCCAGTAGGTAGCCTGGTGCTGCGGAGAAAATGGAAGAGGTCCTACAAAGAGTGGAATGGATCTGCATAGATGATCTTCACTGTGTCAAAGCTGCTTCTGTTGTGGATTTAAGGGAGCCTGCCATGAAAACCAGGTAAAAGTAGAGCTGTGCATATGCTGTGTATGTAAATTGTTGCGTGCCCTTGCTTGGAACACAGGAGTCCTTGCAATATTTGCTCACGTGCAAACAAAAGGGTCCCAGGAAAGACCTTATAGATGGAAAGTCTTCTTAACATCCGCCCTATGACGCTGCTGCAAGACCAAGTGGGTATGTGGTAGCAGGCAGTTTAGAGGTAGCGCATGTGTCCCATCCACACTGTGGACATGGATGTGTTTGGACTTGTGCCAAGGCACACGAGAGATCCGTATTTTCTCATTTTCTTGTCTTGATACACATCAAGGGATTATGCAGACTTAAACCAAAAATTGTGTCCACACAATGTGGACCTATTAGTAGTTTGGACTGAGGACAAGTTTGATCAGATGCTGATTATATAGACATACCTCTGGTGCTGGGAAGCTGTGCAGCTTGGCATATTTTATTGTAAAAGACTATCAAGCAACAGGGAAACTATTCAGTCAAAGTGTCAAATCTCTGCCAGGAATGTGGACAGAAGTGTAACTGTTGACTTCAGTGGAAATGAGATCAATCTCCAAGTGCCTAACAGTCTAAATAATCCTGAGCTGATAGCCTAAATTTACCCATTCAGTTGTTCACTGCTGTTGAATGCCAGGCTGAATGCCAGGCTGTATGTTCTTTTTTAAGCACAGATCTACATATCGTTTCATTTGAGAGTATTTTAGTCTTCCACAGGCAATGTAAAGAGGCTGCAGTCTTTGAACTTCCCTACTAACGTGTGGCTATGAGGTGATAAATTGAAATGGACTGTATTTCTTTTTTTCTGCAATGTTTTACCTAATCCGAACTTCTTAGAACAGAACTTTCCATATCTGCACAATGAGTTGGTGATTATAGCTTTTGCTGTCAGATACAAAAATAGAAAATGTAAATGCATGTACTTTTAATAGGAGAAGTTATCTTCAGCTATACAGCTGTTTATCCAAAACCTAATGTCATTCTTATGAACCTAGAGCTACCTGCTTGTAAAGTTCTGTTGTAAAGTTATAATTAATTTTGTGACTCTCCTCAGCTTAATATCATTAATCAGTATGATTTTCTAACCTCAGCTGATGCTAAATAATCAAATGCCCTTGCTGTAATGCTAAATGTAATGCTAAACGCCTCTTAGAATCATAGAATAGTTTGGGTTGGAAGGGACCATCAAAGGTCATCTAGTCCAAGTCCCCTGCAATGAGCAGGGACATCTTCAACTAGATCAGGTTGCTCAGAGCCCCGTCCAACACGACCTTCAGTGTTTCCAGGGATGGGGCATCTACCGCCTCTTTGGGCAACCTCTTCCAGTGTTTCACCACCCTCATTGTAAAAAATGTCTTCCTTCTATCTAGTCTAAATCTACCCTCTTTTAGTTTAAAACCATTACCCCTTGTCCTATCACAACCTGCTAAGAAGTTTGTGCCAATATTTCCTGTAGCCTGCAATAAGGTCTCCCTAGAGCCTTCTCTTCTCCAGGCTGAACAACCCCAACTCTCTCAGCCTGTCCTCACAGGAGGGGTGCTCCAGCCCTCTCATCATTTTTGTGGCCCTCCTCTGGGCCTGCTCCAACAGGTCCATGTCTTTCCTGTGCCGAGGGCTGCAGAGCTGGATGCAGTACCCCAGGTGGGGTCTCACCAGAGCAGAGTAGAGGGGCAGAATCCCCTCCCTCGACCTGCTGGCCACACTTCTTTTGATGCAGCCGAGGGTGCAGTTGGCTTTCTGGGCTACAAGCACACATTACTGACTCATGCCCAGCTTTTCATCCACCAGTACCCCCAAGTCCTTTTCAGGGGGGCAGCTCTCAATCCCTTCATCCCCCAGCCTCTATTGATACCAGGGTTTGCCCTGACCCAGGTGCAGGACCCTGCACTTGGCCTTATTGAACCTCATGAGGTTCACATGGGCCCACTTCTCAAGCCTGTCCAGGTCCCTCTGGATGGCATCCTGTCCCTCAGGTGTGTCAACTGCACCACTTAGCTTGGTGTCATCCGTGAACTTGCTGGGGGTGCACTCAATCTTTTGAAACACGGAACAGCAATAAGAAAATACAGTTGCAGATACATCGAAGGAAATGTTTAAAGTGGGATATGCTATAAATAGCTGGTCTTTTATCACTTTTGGCATATCATCAAAGAAGAAAAAATATTTTTAATAAGCTAAGTGAATCTTAAATTCAGTAGCTGAATAGTTCCTCTGGGGGGTGTGTGTATGGGAAAAAGCAAAATCCTTCTTTTCTGCTGCCATAGAAACCAGCCTTAACCAGGACATTGTAAATAAAAAGAGCACCCTCTGGCTTCGTATTTATGTTGCATATGTATTCCTTTTTAAATATGAAAAATGGCTTTTAATTTTTCAAATAGGTAGTCTGTTGATCCCCTTTTAGATTTGGCTGTATTTTCAGAAACAAGTTTAAGAAGTAATTTTTGACTGAGAAATGAAAAATGCATAGACCCTAAAGAGACTGCAGAGACAGCCTGAGTCCCACCATAGACTTTTAACCCATGGCAGAGAGCGTTGGGTGGAAGGAGTCCGAATGCTCCCGTTACGACCTGGCATGGGGGAAAGACAGAATGCAGACAGCAGGACGCTTCTTCCTTTACTGTGACATCACCCTTCGTATACCTCATCATACAGAGTGGGTTTTCATCATTTCAAGTCTTTTTTGTAAGAAATGAAACATTTTGTTAGAGTGGGGTAACTGATAACAGCCATTTTCCTGGAGCTTAGTTCTTACCTTAAAAAACCATGACTTGTGCTTTCCAAAGCAAGGAGCTAGTTGGTGCTTAGATTGATAGGTGTCCATCTGACAGCAATATTTGCCTTGAAAAGGAGTAAGTTTCAGTAAAGTGTCACAAGCTGAAAACTCCCAAATGAAGGCACTGAAATGACGAGTGAAACGCTGTCTTTATTGGCATGGAAATTTTGTGACGTATCAGCTGCTTCTTGTGGAAGAGAGTGTCACAGTTTTACATATATCATGTTCAAAATTGCAGAAAACTTAGTTCATTTTAGTGTTGAATCTACTTTTCAAATCAAACCTCAAACCCTTTTTTTTTTTTTTTTGGAAAATGGCTTGTTTCTCAGTGTGATCCTGCTCTAGCACTCCATTTCTAGAGACAACTTTAAAATTTGCTAGATTTAGGAGAAGAAACTGTGTGCTAGCTACTGATATATCTATGAACTGAGTTAACGGCTAGAAGTAGTTTTCCACACACTGTGTGTGTTGTCTGTATATCTGCTTTTGGTGCACTACAAAATTGCACTTTGCAGACTGAAACTCCAGTGACCTTTTTATCCCTGACACTGTGGTGACTCTTCTAGGGAGATAGGACTGGGCTGGACTGGACTGGGAACATGGCTCTGTAAAATGAAGGTCAATCTGTCGGCTCAGTGCAGCTGTACTTTTCCAGCCGTTTCTTCAGTTTCTACGTTTAACTTGAAGAAGAATATATTCAATGGCAGCATAGGTTAAAAAGGCTTTCTACAGCTCACTCCTCCTGCCTCAGGAGGGATGCTCGCCTGATTGCTGTGACTCTCTGGAATAAAAAGCTGAGATGCTCATTTTAACATCTGCGAGAGTGAAACCAGAAGACAAGGCTGGTACAGCCCCTTCTGGAGACCCGCAGGGGCATTCCTATCAACATTTTCTTGTGGACCGCGGGAGTCCAGCTGCACCATTGTAACAAAAAGACCTAGCAAAAAAAAAACACTCTTAGGAAAGATCCTACACTGTTGTTTGTCTGCTATCAGTCATACGGCACTGCCACAAGGATAAACAGATAAGTGAAAGCAGCCAGATCACGCCTTAGTTAGTTCTCCATGTTTTACACGTATAATGGAAGAGCAGTCAGTCACCCACAGGCTGGATGATGACGGTGGCTGACTGTCAGGTACAAAATACTGTGTCTACTGCAAGAAACGTATAAATATCTGCAGTCAAGTCAGGACGCAACTAGCAATATTCTGTGTGGAAGTTTGCTGTAGCAGGGTCTGGGTCAGCCCTCCAGGCTTTGTGAAGGGCATGCTGAAGCTGGACATGCATGCTGTAAAAGAAAGTATTTCATCATAGTCCTGTCTTTTTTGCCGTTGCTGATTTCATTCTAGCACATGCTGCATTTCTTTCTTCTCCAACTGGTCTCTGTGTTCTCACTTTAAAATGTATACCTCTACCTTAAAATGCATTGTAGATCAAAAAGTATCTACGTAAGGATAGCCTCCTCCTTCTCAAGAAGGCTGCACTTGGAGAATAATACTTGCTGACTAGTGTGACAAGAGACAGCTTTGAATGATTTTTTACTCTGTTAGCATAGTGCCTGTGAGGTTTGCTCAGCCAGTACCACAAAGAAAAACACTTTGTTCCTTGTTTCTCTCCAGCATTAGACTCATTTGCTAAGTCACAGCTGTGCAAATATACTAACAGTGGGGGGTGTTACACAGGTGAAACTGGGCACCTCATCTGACCTACACAGCCTTCCCCCCTGATGGTAACGGTGTACGAGAAATAAAGAGCCAGTATAAGGCTATATAGCAAGAATATACTTTTACAGAAAGACATGGTGTAGTTCAAGTAAGAATTAAATGAAGTCTCTGGGACTTTCCAGGTGCTAATGGCTGGGGTGTGGTATAGGATGCAGATGGCAGGGTAGGCGTTCAAGGGCTGCATCCAAGGAAGAAGCAAAGTCAGGGGTGATGCAAAGGCAGCACATGGGGGAGGACAAGAGTTGTTATATCCATTTTAGCTCCTTGGTAAATGTTTGTTTGACCAAGGGGCTGGAACTCTTTCAGGTCTCAGTGATACCTTTTGAATCCATAAGTGCAAATGCAGCCAGACCTGTGTGGAATGGGTCTGTGTGATTAGCAAATGCATCCGTAGAATGACTGACAAATTAACTACGGGGATGTAAGCGGTGGGACTAGGAAAAACTTAAATATAAAGTTATGTCATTTATATTTCTTCCCACTTCGAACTGATGCTTGTCTAGATTAACAGTCTACTTATTCGGAGCAATGCAGTTAATTAAGAAAGTTACTTGGGTTGCAAAGTCAAGTATTTTGAGGCTGAAAAATACCAGATTTATGGTTGGCTGTGAAATATTCACTAGATGTCCAGTGTCTTAAATTATAATATCCTATAGTTCTCTGCAGGGTACTTGTCTTATTCAGAATGCAGAAGGGACTTAGAAAGGGAAAGGAATGAGGGCAACTGAACTGGCCTTGACTAATTGCTATGTGCTAGACTTGCTTCCTAATAGCTCCCATTTAGCTTAGCTTCTATTGAATATAACGGATCCTTAATGTTAGTCCAGTGATACCAGACTGCCCTTCCACCTGAATATTTCAGTTCCTTTATAAATAGTACCCTACCTAGGTAATTTTACATAGACAGGTAGATACACAAATAAGAAATTGTAAATTATATACTCGGATCCACAGGCAGTGAGAGTCAAGCCAGAAGTATAACCTAGATATATGGGCTCCTGACCTTCCATTTTAATAACAAGTATCTTTCTCTTGTCTTATGCCTAGTATTTGTTAATTTTTAATGCAAATGGGAATCAGAAATCTATGGTCACTTTCAGTAGATCTGCTGCAAGCCACTGGGATTATATTTTATAAAATTTCAGGCAGGGTAGAGTGAATCAATTAGAACCAGCTGTAGATTTGTCTACATATTGCTAAGTGATGAAGTTTGAAAGTGAAGTCTGTTGATACATCCAGCAATGTTAGTGGGAAAGGATACTTAAATGGAAGAGACTTTTCACAGTAACACTATGTGAAACTACAAGTTGAAACTTTATCTATACCTGTATTTTCATTACAGTTCCCTCTCTGCTTTCTACTGCAGTGCATGCACTTGCCATAGATCCTTAAGAAGAAATTGCATGTGTCTGTCAGAAATTCCAGGTGGATCTTTGCAAATAGAGTGTCAGCCGATAGGCACTGTTGTTGGTCTGCTGGCCTCTGAGGCCATTAGCACCAAGTGGCCCTGGCCCTGGGGTGCTGTTAAGACCTCAGATACCCTGTGTATTCTTTGTTCAGGCAAAAATGGTGTTGTCTCAGAAGCATGGAGAGAGAAGAAGAGAATAATAGTAGATGTTGTTCTGACTGTAATGGAGGCCTGTTTACAGAGAGAATGATTTGTCTACAGGTCTGTGTGGAATAAGGCTGCCAAAATTCCTGCCAAAATGTAACCACTGAAAATATAGTAATACTAGTGTCTTCACTACATACCATGCCAATTTCTTTACTTAACATGAAGTCTAGAAGGGGATATCCATTAGCATGAAAACCTACTATGTAATTTAAGAAATAATATTTGTCTTAGTCCTTTGTTCCTTTTATCTCCTCTCCCATCCTCATTCTATCTCCTCCCTGCTGCAGAATGATGTAGTGCTACTGAATGTTGATGAGAGCACATTAAGTCCAACCCCAGCCACTCATTATTGGCTAGCTAAGTTGGCACCACAGCAGCATTTAGTACCTTTTGACTGGGAGAAAAATCCATGGAGAAGGCTAGTCATGATATTGTACTCTCTAGGGAAATACGGCTTTGTTTTATTTTGTTTTGGTTTTAATGTATTTATTCGAGTCTGACTTGATTACATTCCCTCGTCACCATGCCTTCTCAAAGAGGCAAAGTCTTCTCAATCTGTTTTCTGAAGATGCACATACAGAGAGAAGCCAAGACCTTCTTTCAGCATACAGTGAGAGAGATTTATTGTTCATATTTCCTACTGTTTCTGTCAAGGTATTGCCTGCGTGCCTTGGCTGAAATGCTTCTTGCGCCAAAGAAGTTTATAGATGACACAAACAGATTTAGAAGGGAAACTGAAGCAGAGAAGTACCAGAATGCAGGGTGGTGTTTTGAAATTTAATATTCATGCTATTTGAGACATATATACAATACATTTAGGTAAGATTAATCAGTACAGAATTGCTGTTGAGATTATACTAAAGCTAAAAGAAAAAACAGAGAGGAGGTGCTTGCTATTAAGCAGTAACTGACTACAAGTGGATATCTGTGGGTGAAACAGCTCTTCTTCAATAAAAAATATAGATGGATTAGTGAGCAAAAAAGGTGAAAACAAGTCCCTGGACTTAGGAGTTGTAAGTATAATCAAGAAGATGTAAGTGCTGGTATCTTTGAATTATGAAAGCGTTAAAATATATAAAATATGAGTTACAATTTCTTTGTGCATTACAAAAGAGTCTGGGCTCTTTCATAGATACATTACTTTGGAAAAAGCAATGGTATCCATTCTATCAGGTATTTCTGTCTAATAGTGGTACCCAGACAGTAGCAGCAGTCACACTAATGCGCTGCAATATAAAGTATACTTGAAAACCATTTCCCTAACTGCAGCTGTCAAACACAGCATCAAGTGTGTTCTGCCTAGTGGAATAGATACACTTTTTAGATGAAATAATAGACATCTCACAATTTTATTGAAATACCCCACTGAAAGATATGTAGAGAATTGATCAAAATGGTAAATTCATATAATCCCAGAATGGTTGAGGTTGGAAGGCACCTCTGGGAAAAATCTGGTCCAGCTCCCCTTCTGAAAGCAGGCTCAGCTACAGCAGATTGCTCAGGATCCTGTCCAGTCATGTTTGGAATATCTCCAAGGATGGATACTCTATAACCTTTCTGGGAAAGCCGTTGCATGACCATCCTCTGAGTCAAAAAGCTTTTCTTGTGTTTACATGGAATTTGCCATATTTCAGTTTGTGCCCATTGCCTCTTGTCT
Organism: Rissa tridactyla; assembly: GCF_028500815.1. NCBI lineage: Eukaryota > Metazoa > Chordata > Aves > Charadriiformes > Laridae > Rissa > Rissa tridactyla. The sequence goes on along the minus strand of NC_071472.1, from coordinate 10,086,170 downwards.
AGTCACTGGGCACTGCTGAGAAGACTCTGACTCCATTTTCTTTAAGTCCCCCATCAGGTATTGAGAAGACCACGCTAAGCCTTCCCCTCTCCAGCCTGAACAGTGTCTCAGCCTCCACTTGTGTGCTGAAAGCCCTTAGTAATCTTTGTAATGTTTTGCTGGACTCACTCCAGTATGTGCATATCTTTCTTGTCCTGGAGGATCCAGAGCTGGACACAGGGCTCCAGATGTGTCTCATCAGGGCTGAGTAGGGGGGAAGCATCACCTCCCTTGGCCTCCTGGCAACGCTGTTTTGCTTTGCAGCCTAGGATACCTTTGGTCTTCTTTGCTGCAAGGACGCATTGCTTATTCATGTTCAACTTGTTGTCTATCAGGACTCCTATGTCCTTTTCTGCAAAGCTGTTTTCCATCTAGTTGTTCCCAGATCGAACTGGTGTATTGGGTTATTTCTCCTCAGGCACAGGACTTTGCATTTCCCTTTGTTGAACTTCCTGAAGTCCAACATTGTTCTGTCCATTTTTTTGACCCTGCTGAGGTCCCTCCAAGTGGAAGCACAACCATCTGGTCTTTCAAACACTCCTCCCGGTTTTGTATCATTTGCAAACTTCCTGAGGATGCCTTCCTGATCTGCCCCATCATCTAGATCATTAATGAAAATTCAAACAACACTGGCCTGGGTATTGACTCTTGGGGTAAAACACTAGGCAGTGGTCTCCAGTTGGACTTTATGGTGCTGATTGCAGACCTTTGAGCCCAGCAATTCAGCCTGTTTTCAGTCCATCTCATCAGTTCGCCAGTGATAATGCTGTGGCAGACGGTGCTGAAAGCTGTAATAAAGTAAACAACATCTACTATCATCACCCAGCTGGTCTTGTCATCATAGAGGGCTATGAAGTTGGTCAAGCATGATTTCCCTTTCATAAATCCATGCCAATTACTCCGAATCACCTTTCCGACCTTCAGTTGTATGTAAAGGACCTCTGGGAGGATTTGTCCTATCACCTTCCCTGTAGTTCCCTGGATCCTCCTTGGCATTCTTGAAGACAGAAGTGATGTTTGCTCTCTTCCAGTGCTCAAGAAACTTCCCCAATCACCATGATCTTTCATATTTGAGAGTGGCCTTGCAATGACATTGACCATCTCTCTCAGCACTTGTGAATACACACCATCAAGTTGGATGCTTTTATGTAAGTCTGGTCTGTTTAAATGTTCCCTAACCTGATCCTCCTCCACTAATGGTAAGTCTTCCTTGCTCCAGACTTTCACACGGGTCTCATGGACCTGGGATTGCTGATGGCAAGCTTTACCAGTGAAAGACCAAAGTGGAGAAGTCATTGAGTACCTTGGCCCTTTCTGTGTCCTTTGGCACCAGGTCAAACTTAAATTTTTTAACATGTGAAGTTAGCAGCATGGGAGACTGCACAGAGGTGCTTCTGTGTGTTTGATCTCTGCTTTCACACGTGTCTCTCACTGACAAATGTCTCTCATTTTCTGTTAAAACAATTATTTGACACAAGTACACCCTGCCCAAAATATCAAGTATTGCAATTCAGCCTGTCAAGGTAATCCAAAATGTAATCTCCTGGTCTGGAAATGCAAGAATGCAGGTTATATCATTCCATATTTTTCCTTCCTCATAACTGTGGTGTGAGTTCCTCTGTGGCTGGAAGCATCTCTGAGCTTAGTAGCACATTTTGTTATCAGGAATAGTCTTAGAATCAAAACGGAATCATTTATCACAGAAAGGTAGCATTAGAGCAGATATATGACTACTGCTTAATGGTGTTGCGCTGCGCTGTGTACGTTCTAGTGAGTTGAATTATCCTGAATCAATTCTTATCAGAATGAGATAAGCGTATGTACTCTATATCTAAGTTTTATGAAAACGTGTGTAGAGTTCCCCCAAATTAAAGAACAGGCAGATGGTTGCTTAAGCAACTTGAGTTTCTACCTCTGTGCTCTGCTGAGAGGCAAGGACTATAAGCCAGATGATCTGTATCCGTTTATATTTTCCTGTTTGCCTGGGTTTATATTTTCCTGTTTTTTCCTTTTAAAGGAAAGTTGAAAAGGTGCGCATGATGCTGCGATGCAAAATACTTCTGTTGCTCCTGAATCAAAGCTACATGTAACTCTGACTGAGGCTTGTGAAAAACAGCATTTAACTTGATCTGTATGCTCTACTCACTCACCGGTGCCGAGGCAGACGGCTGTTTTGCTTCATGTCAGGTTTCTCACTAGTCCTGTAAGAAATCTATGTCAAATGATTTGCAGGGCTTTCCTTCTAGGTCAGCAGTTTGCCAACACTCTTTCAAAACTCAATTAAAATGTTCCATTTTCTCATTGGCATGAGGATAATAAATGGAAGAATTTCAAGGCTTAATATATCTTTCCCCCAGAAATACTTCAGATTGCACAGCTGTTAACAGAGGTACTTTATCAGAGATTAGTTTGTTCAGATTTCCTCCATGACTGAAAATGGTTAACAAGAATTCGATTACAGTTGTGAGGAAGTAACCTAGGAAATAAAGACTATTGCTGGCTATTTGCTGAAGGAAATCAGTTAAAGTAATAGTATCAGTTAAAGGCAGTTGGCATTGCTTTAGAAGTTTCTACTAGATTAATAGCAATCTTTTCCGACGTAGCATCAGGTAAAAATAGAACTGCAGTATGTCCTGCACTTCAAGTTGTTTATATGTCTTGTGGTAGATTTTATGTGTACTGTCGGCAAGAGACATCCAAAACAGGAGAGTAGTGGTGGTTGTGCCTCTCACCAAAGCTTCTTGATGGCTCATTGCTGTCTGGATGCACACAAGCAAGATACTGCTCTCCTGCTGGTCTTACACTGCTCCGCTGAACAGTTTAATACCTTGGAGGTGAAGTGCTCCCCCTCTCCTCCCTGTCCCACAGCAGTCAAGGCCACGTTTCAGCTGGTAGTAGCCATGTGTCCCTAGTAGTCTGTACAGCTGAACTGCATGTGTTTTCATCTGCTCATAACATTTCTGCCAGTAGCCATGGCTTCATCCAATAGTATTATATCACTCTGTACAGCTAATTCTGGCGCAAGGACTAAACATTTGGACACAGAAATTTAGTCCAGAGGTTGGGCTCAGTTAGTCACCCTGTACTTCAGCACGCAAACTGTTGGTGCTTTTGTTGAAGAAAAGTTAAGTCTGTATTGGTTGGAAAAAAAATGTGTAATTTACTTTCCTTCTCTCCCCACTGCAAAGTGTGGGAGCGGCTGTTGCTTCCCCCGGTTCTTCTCACCCAGATATCACCAGTTTTCCTATGGCCTTCCCTGGCTTTGACACATCTCACCTCAGGGTGATTATGCTCAGCCTCCCACTGTTTTCCCCTGGATTGTTTCCTCTATCAGAGGAATTGTTATGCTCATCACTTCTTGCTGCTCTTTCTGAACTTTAATTAGCTCTGACCTAAGGGCTTGTGAGCCTGAGGAACTCTTTGACAAAAGTGGGTTTGCTCAGTAGGCTAAGTGCAGATTTTCTGAGGCTCTCATAGTACCTGTCCTGCCAAGCTTATCTTTGCATTGAGCTCGCTTATCTATAATTAATACATGTCAGAGATGAATCTGTGCTATAAAATTTTCTTATGAGGGTGAGTTCTTCCATGAAAATATTTATCAAGTTCTGCTCCCCTTGACCATAGCAGTGAATTCCTTTGTTCAATTATTCACAGTCCTGCGAAGGACTGTGCTCTAATCTGTCAGGGCTAACAGAACTCAGGACTAATACCTCTTAAGTCTGGATCCAAAGTTCAAATAGCATCTTAATCACAGATTGGGTGGGATGTGCCATTGGCTTTCTACTTGGAGTATGTCTTCAGAGGAATTTAAAGCATTTTTTTTACATGGATTTATTTGAAGGCCTTATTTTGATTACTTGAAGAAGAAAAAGATGAGTCAATATTGCCTCAGACCTACTTTTAAATATATGAAATTTAGGTGCAGAAATGACCTGATTTTTTCCATTGCTCTTTGTCTCTGCAGCTTTCATTAACTTCAGAGAGACTTGCAGTCACTTGTACTTCTGACCATAATTTTCCAAGCTTACTTGACTCACTAGTGACAGAGCTGGGAGAATGAGTCATATTTTTCATTAATGACTAATGATTTTGAATATGTCAAGGTTTTAATTTCCAGAAATCTCACAAGAACCCTTTTCTTTTGCCTCTTTTTCCCCAACCTCCCACCTTAACAACATTGCCAAAGATCTTCCTTTGAAAAGTCAGGTTCCTTTATTTCCAGGTTTCAGATTAAAACTGAAGATACAAACTTCTGAAAAGCGCATGTCACTCAAAAAGGTCCTGGCAATAACCCGTTTCATCTGATTTCATCTCCAGCATCCCTCACAATTCACTCTGCCACTTCTGTGAAGTTGATTCTAGTGTTTTCATCCCATCCTGTTAAATTGAGAAGAATATTTCTATTGATTCAGAAAGCAGAAGGATTAAGCTCTAGCGTGTGCTTTGCTCCATTGTGCCAGGGAGTGCCTTATAACCAATTTATAGCATATGCAGCTTTAGTTTACTGTTTGTGGTTCCAATATCTAACTGTCTGTTTACATCAAGGTTGACATCCTGATACAGATAGTTATTTTACGTTATAAGTGGTATGGTCATTCTGGAAATTAAAATGATGTTTTTACTTTTTCTGTTTCTGCTGTGGCTGCCTTAGTAAAAATCAATCAATTCAAAAACGTCTCCCTCACTCATCCAGGCTGGGTTCAGCTGAGAAAGATACCTACTTTTGTCACAGAGGTAGAGAAAAGCCATTAGGTCACCTGGCTGATCCTCTTCTTGGATCATCTGCGCTTGGAGAGCTTGTCCTTACATTTTTCAATATTCTGCCCATTGAAATAGTGTGATGTTTAAAGAGCTACTGTCAAACTGATCGGATTAAGAGCAGTGCTTGCCATTGTGCATTTGTTTATTAGACTGAGACTGCTCACTTGTGCTGGCTCTTGACTCTAACTTTCTACAGGCCTGGCAGTCAAATGGGCATGAAATTGGTCTCATTAATTATTTTTTTAAAACTGCGCTAAAGGACTTTATCTCAAGTTTGACTATACTTAGGAGTATGTATTTAATCCAAACGAAAGTTAAACTAAGATAATGCCTTGAGGTGAAGGTGAAACCAAGCTAAAAACCCTTAGGCACCGAAACATCTACTCTGTTTGCAAACATTTTGAAAAAAGAGATCTACAAGTGTGAAACAGCAGCTGTCATTCTCTGTCTTGGCCATGGGTTGTCCATCACTGATACGGAGGACTTGGAAGGTGCTGTTTCATGCTTGTTCCTTATGCTCTCTGGACTCCCTAGTCCTATGGGTGTAGGATCCTTGGGAGCTGATAGTCCAGGCTCTGGAAATGAGATTTGGTGGCCAGCAGAGGTGTGAGAAAAACAGAGACCAATCCTGCAAGGGCCACACGTGGAGCTTGTCATTGAGCTTGTTCTCTTGAGCCCAAGAGATGATGATGCTTTAATGCTGCTGCTGTATGTGCTGTAACTCTGCTGTGTGCTTATCATGAATGTATTCCTTCAGGGCGAGGTCACGTCTCCTCCTGCTGATCCTTTTCAGACATAGCATTGGGATTGGAGACATGGAATTAAGGGGGTGGTGGGGTGGTGGTTATCTTTTCCTTATAGACAACAGGACTATTCTGCTTTCTGCAAAAGTGAGGTTATGCAAGGCTATGACTGCATGCAGCCGTACAAATATAAGTCTATGAGTCCCTCAGTTCAGCACCTGTTAGAATATCCTGTGTCCAAGCGAGAGCTGCCAGTTTTCCCTGACTCGGCACAGGGCTGTTGCATCGGTGATTTCCTCAGACATGTGCCTCTGAAGGCTGCCTCCTCCCAGCTGCGTTCCTGTGCAGGTAGTCTGTGGCAGCAGAGCAGATCACAGGACTCCTCCTGGCTCCTGGCTGTGACTTAGGCTGCCGGCTCCGTCATCCAAGCTGATGCCAGTCTAAATGAGAAGGCTGTGTGCGCCGCTGCTGCCGTGGGGTTTAGACGGCACACCACGTGTAAGGGAATGCTGGCGCTGACGTTGCACAGACCTGATGTTGCGGGCTATGCCTGTGGTCTCATTACACCTGTGAGTATATTTCTGCCTACAGACATCGAACACAGAGTCTCTATATATCCAACGGATCATGAAAAGATGTTACCCTTTATTTAAGGCTGTGCTTGAAAAACAACTAATTAACATGGAAAGCATATAGGATAAAATGGCAAAGATCGGTACTTTGCTGTGCTCTAAACTCAGTTTGGAAAAGAGAGATTTATCTCAGTTTTGAAATCTTTTTAGTTCTTTCCTTCTCTTCTGTACTTTACATGAGGAGAAGAAAATGGGAAAATGATCAGAAAAGTTGCCTGCATATATTTTAATAATAATTTTAACATAAAAAGAGAAAAGTCATAATTTTGTTCAGGTAGTTCATCTCCATTCAGACAATACAGAGGTTACTGCAGAGCTCACGCTTTTGATTTCTTACTTTACTTTGGCTTGTGTACCAACCAATTCTTGTTAAATATTTATGGGCAAGATTAAAGACTTTATAAAACTTAGCAGCTGGCAGCTGTCCTGGCCTAAAGGATAATGCAGAGTTTTCATTTTAATTGGATAACTATGTGACCGAAATATGCAAACCCCAAGGGAAATACAAGAATTGAAATATGTAAAGTATTTTTTTAAAGAAAATACCCTTTTACATTTTTACATTCTCTACTTTCTTTTTCCCTTAGTAGCATTTATCTGAAGGTGAAATTGTCACTTCTTTTTCACTTCTTTCTTTTTAAACTTTTGTTTAAAGTTGTTTTTTTTTTGTTTTTTTTTTTTGTAATCTCCAGGATTTAAACTTTTCAGATGACGTGCCTTCTGTTACAGGCCAGGCATGAAATGCCTGTATTTTTCCTTCTCTCTTCTTCCTTCTCTTCCTACACTATTTCAGTTCTTTGTGTTCTTAATTACTGCTATTATTATGTTAGTGGATACTTCATATTCCACCCTTTGAAGATTAGCCCATCAACACAATCTTGTAGGCTAAGGTCTTCCACATTAGCTGCTTGTACACACATTCTTCTCCTTCTGCATGTCAATGCTTTACATACATACACCTTGCAGTCCAGCTAAAAGAAAGGACAGCTATCGCTGAGCAAAAGCAGACAATCATATTTCAACCCTTTTCTTGCCATACCCGTTGCTTTTGTCTTTCTAAAACTATTTTCCCCACTGTCTTAAGCTGTCTTGTGACTACTGAAATCAGTAAAGCTGTTGCTATCTTTGCATGAATCGTAATAAAACAATAACAGTTTCTTTCATCACCCATTCAGCATCTTGTAGCGCAGGCACCTGTGCAGCAAAATAATACAGTTCTTGACCCCTCATTTTCTCCCTGAGTGGATGATCTCATGTTTTTCTTCTTAAACCCATTTTATGATTAAACCCATTTTCTTTAATGCTGTTTCTTAAGATATATTCAGATGTGTGTGTATTAGCTAATCTATACAATCTAGTTTGTTATTGAATGAATAGTTTAAGGTAATCAATATACTTCTATGAATTTTAGAGTGCTGTGTACCTATGTGTATTCAGTTGTTTTGTCCTCCGTAATATTTGCCTAACCAGCCACGTACTGTTACGCTCAGTTTAGCTTATCTTTGCCATTGAGTTGTAGTTGCTTTAAAATTACCGCTAATCACTTAATTCAGGACATTGCGACCTAAGCGAAAGTGAGCATCTACTGTCTCCATCAAAAGCGTGGGGGAAGCCCGACACTTCCTAGCAGAGCTCAGCAGGTTGAGGTAAGAACACACGGGACACGCTGTTGCCTTTGTTATTTCCCAAGAAGAAGAAAGGTGGAGAGGGCCTACAGAAGATGACAGAGCTCAATGGGGAGGCAGCTCCTTCTGCTTGAGGATCACAGCCTTGTTCCTGGAGTACTGCTACAAAAACTGAGCAGAGGTCCTTCAAAATCCAGTTGGAGAAGGTGCCCTCTGTTTAGCCAGTAGCTAGCTAGTTAGAAAGGTGAGGCAGGTTACGGGAACTATAAATTCACACCTCCACTGACACCACCACTGTCTGAAAAGACAGTGCAGTTACTGAGGGAACTGGGATGGAAAAAGAAAATCAGTCAGCTGCAGATGCAAGGTTATGTTATATGGCAAAATTAAAGATAAACTGTACCAGGGAGAAAAAGTGATGTTGATCTCCAGCCCAATGTTGGTGCTTTTGTAAGAAGGACAGACATCTGGATTCTGCTGCCGTTTTCCTTGACTATGTGTACTATTTATATATATCTGTGCAAAAACTCTGTAGGCAGTGGTTTAGAGGAGGGCCAGCTGAAGTAGGTTGTTTCTGAACACTCACAGGAAATGAATTTTTAAAACGGTTGTTTATCTTTGGTAAAAAGTGTTTCAATGTAAAAAGGTTAAGAGTTTGTGGAGTGGCAGCTGAGTGGTGATTTGGAGGACTGTAATTCTGTAATTTGGATTTGCATTGCTCAATTGAAATTAGACAGGACTTTTGAACCACAGTCTTTCTTCAGATATGCCTTAAAATGACTCACCAAACATCACAGGTGAAATCATTATTAGAGAAGAAAACCCCAAAATGGGCTTCTTAAATTATAAATTGACATGTCCATATGGGCAGGTTTTTTTTTTTCAGTTTCAGTGTTAATTCTCCTTTCCCTGTTGGCACTTCAAAGCATTGACATTTTAGATTTGACACATAAATGTGTTGTTAAAATGACCTGCAAAAAGCAGGAGGCTAAGGTGTTGCATAGGAGGATCTATGAGTATTTGTTGTGTGCTTTCTCACCTTCCAGTAACAAGCAAAGGATAAGTTGGGTTTTTATTTTATTTGGGGATGTAATTATTTCCCAGGCTTGCTTTGTAAAACTGTATGGTTGTCTTGCATTTGTTAAGAAATGAGTACTGATTAGAATTTTATAATGAAGAAACATCTGATGAAAATGACCTTTTTTATTTGTTTATTCATCTCATTGTAACAGATAACAAGAATCATCAGACGATATTGTACTAATTATGATTTATTGTATTAAAAGATGTAATAAAAGTATAATATCTCCTCCAGTTTGATTTCTACTGAGATAGTAAGGTCCTTTGAATACATAAGGGACTCTTATGAGAAGGTGTAAGTGAGATTGGCTAGTCTTTTTGAAATTACATAAATCTTATCTAGTGCTGTATTATTATGTATCTTCTTTCTGTTCTTAAGTCTTGGACTGGAATAGGTAATGCCAAAATTCTTAGTTGGATATAAGGATCTTCAATAGCTGTAAAAACAGCCCTGTCAGTGTTTGTGTGTAACAGCTGACTGGTCAAAGTGCACAAGAGAATGCTTATATGCCATATATGCTTTGAAGAAGAATACTGACATCAAGGACTAGTGGCATGCTGGGATTTTGTCTTTTCCTTCTGTAGTAGAACTTTTAAATATTCAGAGTGATACGTAAGTCCCCTTTCTGTCATTCTGTCTGATGTGGTCCAGTAATTTCCATTTTCACCCATCTTTGGTTTAACCCTCTGTGATGACTTTCACTCTGTTTGGAAGTACTTGAAGATCAAGGCACTTAAACTTCAGGTTTAACTCCTGTAAGGATTTCACATCAGCTATTTCAAATAGGGACTCTTATACATTAAATGAGCATTATCAATACATATTAGATGCATTAATTAGCTGCACTATTTCTTGTGCATTTTACATAATCTCTGTGACAGCATCTGTAATTTCTCAATTTTTTAAAAAAAGCATGCCATGTTATCATCATTTCCCTACTTCGTAACCCAAACACTGCTGAGAAGCATACTTATTCTCTGTTTTTCTTCCTTTTCTGATGGAATTTCTGTGATTAAACAAATATATTGCAAGAAAAAGAAGATACATTACACCCACACTTTCTTAATCTCAAAATCATGTTAGTGCTACAAGTAATGTCCTCCAGCAAGAGGTTTGGGTTTTTTTTTTACATTTTTAGTCCTCTAATATACGTTCTGTGACAGGTCCATAGAGAGGAGAAGGGAGTTATACTATGGGAGTGAATTGTCCATTAGCTCTTCAGGTTGGTGTTCTGGATATACAATAGTTTGCAGTTTTAGTCCCGTCTCTTTTTGTGTGATGGGAAGTCCTTGTTGTATATAGCATCTGAAACCTCTCACATGCTGGACGTCTAATCTAGATGTAACAAAGTGATGAGAAAAGTCTATTTATTAGGAATGAATCCAAATACCATCTTGAAGCTGTTATGATATACCATTCTGGTTTGTTCTGCCTTTCAGAGCTTACTTCTTGGGCTATGTGTCTGTGTGTGAGATTGCAGGAGTGCAAGGCATTTGATAAGGCAAAAATCCTTCCTTTTGCATTTTGGGAGACGCCTTCACTAGACTGCATGGGCTAGAGAAGCATGCATGTCAAAGATATGTAAGTCAGTAGTTATGCAGATAAAAATTGGATCGTACTTGTAATTTTTCTTTTCTTTTTTTTTACTCTTTGTGTTAAGTAATGCTTTTGGTAGAATTTTAAACACAAAAAGAAGGAAAATGTTGAAAAACATTATATAAACCGAACATATTAAAACATTAGGGTTTTTCCCTCCTTCTCAATTGTGGTTTTGCCTGCACAATTCAGTCACTTTCAATGCTGTAGCATAAAGGGGAGGAAACCTGCAAGACCAAGAAAACTAGGGAAAAGCAGAATGTTTACTTGGCAATGCTATAATAAAAATTGGCTCAGTGTAAGCCTTACATGAATTAAGAAGGAGATTTAGTATTTGCTTTGTTGCTGCGAACAGAACCTCTATATTACTTGGACTCAAATGTGTTGCACAAAGGTCTGCAACACACTGGTGAGCTGAAAGTAGAGTTGTAGTTAAGAACTCCATAGAGGAATATGTTTTGCTTGAGTATGCTTAAAGGTCTCTGACGTACACAGTTGGTAACTCACAGTGGCCAAATAGTCAGAAAGGATCTGCAATGGTGGGTGGTTTGCAGAAAGAAGGTGTTAAGTGATGCTGATTAACTGCAATTCCTCTGGACTCAGCTTCTCTGAGAATGAAGTCTCCAAATCTCTGGTTCAGTCCCTGAAGGGCATCAGTTTTATCCTGAGGCATGTCTTAGTTCCCATCCTGTGCTCATGACTCATTAACTCATCAGCTTGTAGAACTCAGTGCCAGCCTGTCAAAATCTAATAATAGAGAGTGCTCATCTTCTGCACTCATTGCCTTTAAGCTGGCACCTGTATCTGCACATCTATGTCTTGGTTGAACCCTACCTTTGCGAATTGTACCTTTAGACTCAGAATTATTGAACAATATTCAGAACTGAAAAGAAGTCTCTGATACATAGCTTTTCACCCTCCTTCCCCAAGTTTTTGGGCCAGGCTGAGTACAAATAGCTTTTCAGAGGTCAGTTGTCTCTACATAAATTGTCATCTCTGAGACACCTCTTCAAAGTTAAGCAGTGCTTGACAGTGCTATGAAGAAACCAGAATCAGGACTGTTGCAAACAGCTCTGGTTTTGAGTTGTGTGGTAGAACACACTTTGAGAAGAAAAATGACAGCATTGCCTGGGGGTGGGTTACCTGCAACAGGGAATGACAGCAAACCCTCACCCTAGGGAAGCAAGAAAGAAAGATGTTACCAAAGGGGGAAGTAATGACGTATAAGGGAGACTCCAGAGGAAAAGGAAGAGAAAGGAAAGTAAAATGCCACTGAAAAAAAAGAGTTGAAGGGATGAGGCTGCCAGAGTTGGCAGAAACATAACAAAGCCTCATGAGGAAAAGCAGAATAGAGAGACAAAAAGGGATCAATGAGATTGCAAAACCGCCACATCTTGGGGAAGCCTTATCTGCTATACAGCCTTCAGCCTACAAGAAAGCACCTTACTGCTCAAAGGAGCGGCATAGAAACTTATATGACCCACAGCAAGATTTAGAGGAAATTGATAATAAGTTGGTCAAAGAAAAGAAGGCAGATTTTCTTTTGTCTTTTCAAAAGTACTTTATTTTTCCCATAACTTTCAGCCTTTACTTTTCTCATTTTTGAATATACGGTTTAAGTATTAGACAAATTTAGCATATTTCTCCTTTTCTGATTGCTTTTCAAGTGGAAAAGCAAGACTTACTTTTCTTCTTTCAAAGACTTCACCACTGAATCTCCTTTAGGGCTTAAGAAGGTTCGAAAAAGGCCTACAGAATCATAGAATAATTTGGGTTGGGAGGGATCTTTAAAGGTCATCTAGTTCAACCCCCCCTGCAATGAGCAGGGACATCTTCAACCAGATCAGGTTGCTCAGAGCCCTGTCCAACATGGCCTTCAATGTTTCCAGGGATGGGGCATCTACTGCCTCTCTGGGCAACCTCTTCCAGTGTTTCACCACCCTCATTGTAAAAAATGTCTTCCTTCTATCTAGTCTAAATCTACCCTCTTTTAGTTTAAAACCATTACCCCTTGTCCTATTGCAACAGGCCCTGCTAAAATGTTTGTCCCCATCTTTCCTGTAGGCCCCTTTTAAGTACTGAAAGGCTGCAATAAGGTCTCCCTGGATCCTTCTCTTCTTCAGGCTGAAAAACCCCAACTCTCTCAGCCTGTCCTCATGGGAGGGGTGCTCCAGCCCTCTCATCATTTTTGTGGCCCTCCTTCGGACGCGCTCCAACAGGTCCATGTCTTTCCTGTGCCGAGGGCTGCAGAGCTGGACGCAGTACTCCAGGTGGGGTCTCAATCAGAGCGGAGTAGAGGGGCAGAATCCCCTCCCTTGACCTGCTGGCCACCCTTCTTTTGATGCAGCCAAGGGTGTAGTTGGCTTTCTGGACTGCGAGCGCACATGTTGGCTCATGCCCAGCTTTTCATCCACCAGTACCCCCAAGTCCTTCTCAGTAGGGCAGCTCTCAAGTGGGCAGTTCACACTGGCCCACTTCTCAAGCTTGTCCAGGTCCTTCTGTATGGCATCCTGTCCCTCAGGCTTGTCAACTGCACCACTTAGCTTGGTGTCGTCCGCAAACTTGCTGAGGGTGCGCTTGATCCCACTGTCTGTCATTGAAGCCATTGAACAGTACTGGTCCCAACAAGGACCCCTGAGGGACACCACTTTTCACTGATCTCCATCTGGACATTGAGCTGTTGATCACTACCCTCTGGATGCGACCATCCAACCAATTCCTCATCCACTGAACAGTTCACCCATCAAATCCATCTTATCTCTCCAATTTAGAGAGAAGGATGTTGTGGGGGACCACGTCAAAGGCCTTACAGAAGTCCAGATAGATGACATCCGTAGCTCTTCCCTTGTCCACTGATGTAGTTACTCCGTCATAGAAGGCCACTAGGTTGGTCAGGCAGGACTCACCCTTGGTGAAGCCGTGCTGGCTGTCTTGAATTACCTCCCTGTCCTCTATGTGCCTTAGCATAGCTCCTAGGAGGAATGTAAGAAATCTTAGCATAATGTGATTACTTTTCTGTTCTCACTCTTCTTCCTTCCCCTACCCTGAAATTTCAGTAAGTTTATGTCTCTGAACATTCAAATTGAAAATGAAAAAAGCAATTAGAAGAAATATAGCATGTTCCCTTGGGTGACCACAACCGTATTTATCTACAGCCTTTGGCCTTAATGTTAGAAACCCAATATCTGCTTTTGGATGCAGTTTCCAAGGTGCCTGTATGCATAACAGCACTTGCATGGGGAAACTTCTGAAATAAGCAAGGAACTATGACTAAAGACCCTCCTAAGGCATTGGTATTGCCTCGAAAAATAAGCACAAGATGAAGTATCTAGTTGCTCACGGTTTGTATAGCAACACTTAAACTGTGTAGCATGAATTTAATCAACAATTTTTTTTTTTTTGTCATAATACATGGCTGTAGGACAGCTTGGTTTTTGTTACTCATTGCTTCCCAAGCAATGTTTTATGAGTACTTACTATATTTCAAGTGTGCAGTAGAAAATGTTCTAGGTGCTTTGCAGATTGAAGGGAAGATGATACAGTGTTAGTATCAAAGGCAATACTAGTAAAAATAAACACAGGCAGACAGAAGGCCATATCCATTTTGGGCTTTGCTCTTCTGGACAGTAGTTTTACATCAGGGAATTGTTTGTCCTGAAAGCTGAAATAGGACGAAAGAGTAACAAGCAGGCTGATGATGAGGCATTCCTTCTACGGATGGTGAATGGCAGAAGTAGAAATGTGGGATGTAGGGAACAATGTTTTTTCTGTTAGCTCTCATTTGTGGTGGTGAACGTGCTGGGAGCAATATGCCCAGCTCTTGAATACTACCAACTGTATTTCTCAGTTGTGCAATCCAGTGGGGTAGCAGAGACTGAAAGTGTGCTTCACCTTTTCCTCACTATCTTTTTCTGTTAGGATTAAGCAGAGGGCAATGAGATTTGTTTTCCCCTCCTTATGTCTCCTGGGTAAGGCAGGGTCTTACCAAGGCCACAGAATAGCATGGCTGTGGGGCCCTTGTTCCCCATTTTACCCTTTTGCATCCACCTAGGGTTAGACCATTATCTGTCGTAGACCAAGCAAGGCTCCAGCAGTCCGGATGCAAGTTAGTTTCTTCTTGAATGTAAACACATTAACTACTCCACTGGCCAGTTAGCAAGACAGCTTCTGCAAAGAAAAGAGCTTTCTGTAGAAGTGTCTTTGCCAGGTGCTGGTTTCCTAGTACGATTCGTCCGTCTTTTTTCTACTTGCTGGTGGTAGACCTAAATTCTTGGCTCTGTATGAAGCAATTAATTGACAGCTTTGAAGTCCCCAAGGTAAAATTCATATTTCTCCATCATCCATTCCAGGTAAAGAAATCAGTTTATCTTCATAATGATGCTTTGCTTCCTAATCGCTCTCTCTAGCAGTCCAGCCTCCTAGTCAATGGAAAGCCCGGTCCTGTATGGAGGATGAACAGAGTTCCTTGTCCCAGAAATGGGAATAAAATTTATTGCAAGGTGGAGAAAACAGGATAAGAGAAAGCCAAGGCAAAGGATAGAATGATTTGGTGTGCTCTAATACAATCCTAATCTGTGGATTGAAATGCTAAAAAAATTCTGAAAGATCTAGTATTCCAGAAGGTTTATAAGGGAGCCTAGTTGAATGTGTATTTTGTGGCAGCTTGTCTGTTCACTCTTACAATATGCTTTTTCTTGCACACAAATCTGACTATCTTCCTAACCAGTGGTCCCAGGTGGTCTTGTGCAGCATTGCTTAAGAGCTTGCTGCTAGACAAAATTGCTCTTGGCAGCCGCACTGCCTGTAGTTAAGTTAGTTTGGGTAGGTCGGTGCATGGTATGTGCTAAGGTGTTGAGGCACTTTAGAGTTTGCAAATCTCCAGTGGGATGTTAATGGTCCCAGCCTGAAAGGGTTAGGAAGGTTGTTGAACCACTGACAGTTATCCTCTCCCCAGGTAGATAGGGAACAGGCAGGGATGAGGTTATAGATTTTGTTTGCTGGCTAGAGCGCTGGCAGCTTGGCAGGAGATGAGTTCGGTATCAGGATCAAATAGCTGTAAACTACCTGTCAGGAGGAAGAAGTAGGAGAGAGATTATGACTGTGATGAGGTGTGGATTATAACATTCCCTGTTATTTGGGGCTGTGCTTAATGACAAGGTGCAGCTCTATGAAGGCTAAAGAGTAAATCCATAGCCAAAAATGTGTGCTGGGGTATAGATCCTCACACGCTCTCCTTAAAATCGTTGGCACAGGGGTGTCAGAAGACCTTGTTTTAACCCAGCAGTGAGGCAAGATTGCAGCTGAATGATTCCTTTCTTCCTTGAGCATCATATTTTTTCTGTTCTGTTGCAGCAAATAAACCAGCAAAGTTAAGCAGGCTGAAGCTAATGAGAGGCCACTGGAAAGCAATATGTGAATAATGTAAATGTCTTACTATGATAAGACGGTGTATTTTCATTAGGTTGGAACAGCATTGACAGGGCAGCTGAAGAGCCCTTTGGCAATATGAAGGCTAATTACTTGTCATGAAGAAACGAAAACTTGTCAAGCGGGAGCTCTGTCATTGCGCAGTTCAATAAATCAAGGCAATAAATCATACCCAACAGAGTCCCTGTGCCATTTTAGGCTATCTGTAATGTGTGTGGGAGTGGAGAAACCAAACACTGGAAACATAGTGTCATCTTAAAGAGGGGCTGATTTTATGCACTTTATGAAAAATTATTTCCACGCTTGGGTTTTATTGGTTTTTTGAATAATGCATATACACCAAATGAGGTGGAGAATGGTGAAGAGGGTGCATCTGTAGATGAGTATAAAGGAAAAATGGAGATGCAGTGAAAGAGGTTTATTGTTCTCTTTACTTAGGTGCTCAGGATAAGAACTTTAAATGTGCTATTTGGTTGTGATTTCTCACTGCCTGACCTCCAGATTAGCTGATCAAGAGTGTTTTCAGAGGTGCAAATGGCTCTTCAGGGCAAACTGGTTCTCAGTGGGCAGAGGTGCCTCTGTTTTCTGATTGCTTTCTGGAATAGGGGACCACTGAATAATACCCTCAGCTGGGCACTGCTGTCCCAGCTCTGCTGCCAGCCCTCCTGACCTCTGGTAACACGCTGCTGCTCTCTGTGCCATAACTTCAAGTAAAATGAAGTAAATAACACTTGCCTCATTTCTAAACTTCACTGAAAATTACATGTTAAGATACCTACTAAAAAATAGTAGCTAAATCCTCTTTATTGTTGCTTTTGTTGTAAGAGAGATTATTAAATCAGAATACCTAAAATAGCTTCAATACTGTCATAGAGCTGGATTTTGTCCAGACTGGAGGAGGCTACTGTTACTCCTCTGTGCTTTTCCACAATCCAATTTGCAATTGTAAATATTCTCTGAAGAGATCTGAAGAAGTCCTTTCTGATCTCTTTGAGGTGGTCAAGCTTCTGCTGCATCTGCCTGTTAGTTTCTAATTAAAACAAGCAATCTATGAGTTCAAAGAGAAATGTTACTCTTGCTTGGCTTTGGCTTTTACTTTTATATTTGTTCTGAACAACTACTGTATCATCTATTGTTTTTCCCTGTCACTGATCACAGCAATTCAATTTCCTTACAAATTACATTTGTAATTAATATGCGGGGTTCTTTTACTTTTGTGGTAAAATTTATGCATTCAATTTTAAAAATTGCTAAGGCAGGACACAAGAGGATCTGGGATTAAAAGTATATAAAAGCTGTAGCGGTCTAAAAATAGCTTGGATTAAAGTTGCTTTCTCCTTCTTCCTTGATTTTTAAAAATAATAAAAAATTACTTTTTTTCCTACTGCAACTGAGGTGGGTGTTGAGCTTGCCATTGGATTTTAAGAGGGATGTGATAGGTGCCAGACAATAATTATTTGTTATCTTACAGTCAGTGGGAATACTCACAGCAGCCCATTCCCATATACACCCATCTTCCTTCTCGGGGAGAGGATGTTGAGAGAACAAGCTGGAGAAGGGGAATGCTAGTGACAGCACTTGGTGTACTACTGGAAAGCCCAAGTATATTATGGCAAAGAGACCTTCATGGTGCAGAATAAGCATCCAAAAGAGTTAATATGTAAGTAAATATCCAAAATATTGATAATGACTTGAAGTCAACATCAGAAAATCTAGATCATGAGTATTACCTGAAATTTCTGAGATTAGACTGTCCTCAGCCCTCAGTCCTTTCGAGCTGTTTTAAATTATAAACACAGATCTGGGAAGTAGAACGGAGGGTGACAAATGGCATTGGTTGACAATTATTTTTTTTGGAGGTAGGCAGAAGATGGTATAAAACAGGCATTGGCTGTGTTGATCTACTGCCAGTGTTTCACTTTAGTGTAAGTTTACTGGGGTACAGCAAGAACATGTAAATTACCATTAAATTGACTTCTGCTGTTCAGTTCTATGGGCAGCCCCTCCTCCTCCTCCACTCCTAAGGAATTCGTCCCTATTAAACAAAGTTTAAATACAAATTTAAGTCCCACTGACATTAATACATTTCAGTATATGCTTAAACACTTTGTAGAAGTGAAGCCTGGTGCACTTTGCTGAGGAGTTTAACAAAGCCGGATTTTTCATCTCCTTACCCTCTGAGATACTACAGACATCAATATCAATGATACATGGAGGTCTACTGAGCCTCAAATGTCATTCTTAACAGGCAGAGTCACCTTTTTTACAGATGTTGTAGCGTCTCACTACATGAAAGGCTTGAGTGAGAGTAGTGCTGGGTCATAAGCTCATGTGAAACAGGTGCGCTAACAGTAGAGTGAAGAAGAGATTTAATTTTTTTTTTGTCTTTTTTTCTAAAATGGTATTTCTGTAGAATGCATTTGCTGTCGTAATCCTGATATTTCAGCATATGCCAGATGCCTTCCCAGTGTTCACGGATTTTTCAATTGCAAATTGTCTGTGACACATGTATCATAACACTTTTTTACACCTGTTCTTATTGATTTACATACTTACGATATTCAGTTGGTACTTTGACTGATACCAAGTGGTCATTCAAAAAAAAAAAAATTTCTTTAGCAAAAAACCAAGTAAAATACATATTCTCAGAATGAGATATTTCTCAAAACCCAGCTATAACCCAGTATACCTTTCCCTTATATCCAATTTTTTTATTGAAAATATTTAATAATATAAATGTAGCAACCTTATCAGTATGTGACAAAAACATTTTAAAATGGAAATAATATTTCCAGTCTATAAGTATTGCAAAGCTGAATAATGCTGTACGGCTGCATAAAAATTCCTTTAAACCAAGGATTTTCATTGCTGCTCATTTCCATTCTCAGCAGCCTGATTATTTTCACAACCTTAGTAAATATAGCTAAGAGAAATAAGCTTTATCAAAAGGCATGAATAAAGAGGAAAATAATTCTCTAGCTAGAGATGTTCAATAGTACTTATGCTTTATTACAGGAAGATTTTAGGGTTTTTTTCAGAAAAAAGGGACATTAACAGAACTTTTAGATGTTTTTGAGTCACATGCAACACAGTAACATTGACAGCACAGGTAGCAAACCTTGTGCTTGGTGCCATCTGATAAAGTTAAGGTTATATGATTGATAAAGTTAAGGTTGCATGATTCAAGACCAGCTTTCACAGAAACTCAAAAGAATCCATTATTGCATCAAATGTGATTTTTCCTGTTTCTCAGGCTGCTACTTGACCCTTATCCTAAGCCCGAAGACTTTAGCTGGGGTGAAATATTTCACTTGCTTATCTGGCAAGGATAGGGAGCTCCAACGTCCTGTTCCTGTAGTAGGAAGGGAAAAAATGTGATGTGTTTCAACCCCTATGCTGAAGAGAATTTCCCTTCTGTCTTTCTTGCCTCCCCTCCTCGCAATCCTGAGATCCTTGTCAGTCCGTGTTAAGGAAAATTTTTTTCTTAACCCAAATCTGTATGATCATAATCCTAATAACAAGACCCGCTTGCCAAACCATGGAAGAACGAGGATTCTTCATGCCATCTCTGATCCATGCATCCAAGTATGCTGAACCTACCAATGTCCAGCTTCAGAGGAGCGCAAAATGACAAAATATGCTGACAGTTTGGGGTGGCAGAGGTGGAAGGCGGTAAGAAGGTGATCCCTTTTGATTTCTGGGGCAGAAGACTGAAGCGTTGTAACTAAATGCAAAGTTAAGACAAAGCTGTGCCTTTTGTTGAAATTTTTCATGAAGAAAGAAAACCTGCATTGAGATTGTTTGCCCACACTAGCAGAACACAGCATCTGAAGATGCATCCACTTGGCTGACTTTCAGTGTTTGGAATAACAAAGTTTTTGCTGTTGAGAGGAAAGCATAAAGGTGTTTTTGTAACTAGCACAATAGAATTGCTACAAAAACTATTAGGTCTAATTTAGACCTACTGCAAAAACACGAAGAAAAAGAGATGGATTTGTGGAGATGTATTTAGTCCATTGTGATACAACAGTAGTTGTAGAACAGAACTAAAATAATCCTTGTTGTAATTCCCTCATCTTCATTGGGTAGATCATTAAAATCTCATTAATGGAAGAGTTCAACTTTTGTCAAGTTCCTCGAGGAAAATTTTTTTATGAAGATAGCAATTTCTTTACTAGCAACTGAAAGGTGAATTATCCTCGGGTAATGTATATATGTGGAAATACCCTAAGATCTTTTCACAGTGGAAAGACTGTATTAGTGGTCATGTTTCATTCTTCTCTGTTACTTTTTTTTAAATTAAATTGCAGGTAAGGACTTTCAAAAGCATTAGCATATAACATATTACAAGGAGTCTATCAGCAGTTCTATGATAAACTTCCATTTTTAGGTTGGGTTGTATAAAATCTCATTTTAGGCTGATAGTCAGCAGTAAAATAAGTTGGAAACTATGCTGCATAGGAGCTGTGGCATATTTATCTCATATTTCAAAATCACTTCTCAGAAATTGAAATATTGTATTTATGCCATCTGTAAGGTCTGAATGTAAGTGTTTTGTAACTAAAAATGATAGTTCCTGGTATAGGAAGTAAAACCTGAAGGGCTGAGGATAGAAAAAGAGGACTTAGAGGATCAAATTTTCAGACATATTCAAGCTCCTGACTTAATTGAAAACGGTGGGAGGCATCCACGTAAATGCCGATAGAGATCTGAGTCTCAGGTATGGCAAAGCTACTGTTAAAATGTCTAGCCTAGTGCCCGCAGGAGATTCAGGAATGCTGAGTTAAGCACATGAAGGGGGGGACCATAAAGTATGAGCATGCTGCTTAGAGAGCTGCCTAACCCTAGATGGACACTGAGAAGTGGGGTGTCTTTAGTCTTGGACTCAGACCTAAAAAAGGATTTGGGGGAAGGTTTCATGAGTTTGCTAAGCTATCCTCTTAGTCCAAAATCTGTCTTCCTCTGCTTCCCTTCTGCCATCTCTGGTGGTGTTCTGGTCCTGTTATTGAGACCATTTTGCTTCCTAAGCCCACAGAAATCAAACTCAGCAACAAATAAATGAATAAATAAATAGACTCCGCTTTCTGCCTTACTGAACAGCATTCACGTTTAGTGAGTTGCACTGGCTTTCTGTGGGATAAGACAGGTGTTAGAGCCAGAGTATGTGAGAAGCATGTAGCTAAAATATGGGATCAGATGATAGAGCTGGATTTCAACCTTTTGAGGCAAGAATGCCGTAGTTCAGGTTGATTCACAGGAGCTAGCACAGCTGTAGCGCTGCATTGTGTTTTGCACCACCCAGTACCTTAGACTTTCTCTTCGTATGTGACTTCACTTCCCAGTTGAGGCAGAAGAGGAGCGGACATGAGCCCTGTGACCTCATGCACGGGCTGTACATAACAGGAAACCTGGCTTAGCAGATTGCCCTTTGCATGCAAAGAGATGTTTTATGTCTGTATCTCCTTTTCCCAGGCGGGCACTGTAACTACTGGATTCTGGAGGTACCCTTCCTCTTAGCCTTTCCTGCTAAAGGGATGTTGATGTTGAGTGGAAATTTGAGAGTTCTGGGGTGCTGAGGAAGAGCAACCCTGGGTAAGTTGGTGAGGAGCTTTCCAGCCCTGACATGGGTAGGGGGAAGAAAAGGGCTTTCTGAGTCTGAGCCAATGCCCTGAGCCAGCCTTTGAAAATCCCACCCTGGACTACATTTGCCCACTCAGGCTTTCACCTCTCGTCTGGGACCACAAATACTGCTTGAGATGAGAGATCTTGAAATGTAGGCAAAATTGTTCACTAGGAAACTTCAGAACCTCCCCTTTGTTTCAGATGGGCCACCACGCAGCTATAAAACAGTAATAAATTAAAACTCGGATTGATTATCTAAAGAAGAAAGGTCTATTGTCTCTGCGACGTTATTAATCCCAGCTCATCCAGTCTAAATATATTTCAAACTGATTAATATTCTGAGCTGTAGTTGTGGGTACATTCTGTACTCTCAAGTTTTCCGTTTATGAGCATGCTAAGTTTGCTTCCACAGTATGCAGCTTAACGGCAGGTGATTTTCTGGTGCTAACAACAATTTTGTAACTAGTTTGCATGCACAGTGCTATATAAAGCCCAGCCAGTCAATGCTGATTACTGAGAAGGAGGAAAAAAAGAAATCCACAGATAACATTTTAAACCACTTTTAGAAATGCATCCTGAGGACTTTTGAGAAAATTTACCTAAAAGTCATTCTTTTCTCCTACTTAGGATATGTATTAGTTAATTTTTTTATGTCGTGTTTTTGGAGATCTCTGATGTACAGGTATCCACCCACACACACACTTTTCCCTCTAGCACGTGTCCTGGAAAGTTTACCAAATCATCCGGGTTCCTGTTTCTCTGATTGCTCTCAGTGGATGTAAATGCAAATACAGTGATGGGAATGAGAGATGAGGCTTTATTGATCCATTTGTAGAGAGAAGGTTTTAGAATCCAGTAACCTCTGCTTCTTTTGAGCAAATAGCTATGATCAAATAGTTGAGGAGGTAAAGCAGAGCAAGCTTTAGAAAACGTCTGGAAGGGAAGTTAGGATATGGGCTTTTCATTCTTTAGGGCTAGGTAGATTGGGGGAAGAGGTAGCAGTTTTCCTGCTTTTTCTCATAAGTGGTCCTAATGTTGCTCAATCCTTCATGGCTTAAATCAAGAACATTTTTTTCCCCATTCTTGAAGTGGAATTGAGTGGAAAGGCTTACTTAAGGAATATGAATAGAATATATATAAATCAATAATTTCCATAATACTTAATTTACTGTTTTGAATGTGGATTGTTAAAAAGGTGATTTTTCTTTAAAGGAAAAATAGATACAAAGACAGTAATCTTTGTCTTCTGCTCCTTACAAATCAGCTTACATGTGTATTGGGAGTCCTCTAACTCTGCTCTGACATGTTAATGGTTATTTTTATGCATCCAATTAAGAGGTCCCAAGGATGTCTACAGAAATATAAAGAAATAGTGGTCCTTGAGGATCTTGCTGGCTGTGAGTCTTAACTTCCTTTCCATGATTTCTTTTTTTAAATGTCTGGTCCAGAGTTGAAACCCAGGATCATGAGGAAAAAGGCTTATAATTGATATCCTGCAAATTTTATTTTGCAAAATGAAGTATGTTGCCTGTGATCTCCAAGAGATTATAAACAAGAGATTATAACTGATATGATTCTTCCCATTTTAGGCAAAACTTCTCTCTCCAAAAAGCAGCAGTGCAACTGAATAATTGGATCCCGTGACTACACAATTGTGTCTTGGTAGGCCTGAGATTTTAGAATTTTGCTTAATATCACTGTCTCAGAGTGGAAAGCTTGTAATTTTCAAGATCATAGTTTTGTGATAGAGAAACTAGACATGTGAAGTCCCAAGCACTGCCTTGACCCTAAATTCTTTGATTCACAGTGGGATTCGCAAGGCTTCTTGTTCCTTGGGTGAAGGATTATAAACGCTTGCAAGTTCATCTGCTCCAAAGCTCAAAAGCCTGACCTAGGTTTCCAGAAGGAAAGCTTTATAAAATTTGTAAAAGCTGAGCCTTCACCATGAAATATGCATATTTTTTTTTTTACTAATCATCTTTTTCCAACAGAAATCTGTTTCCTCATAAGGTTTTGACTGCTTGTAGTCATAACACTGTGAGAGGTGACAGACACTAGTGTGGGAAATTATTTCTTTTACAAGGAAAGAAATAGCATATATAAACTGAGCAGAAACCACTCCAGCTGCGTGAACGAATGCTCGGAATCTCTGAAAATAAGGCCATTTGGTTTTAGGCTCTTCAATATCTATCTAGCTGCAGTATTAGAAAAATGGCCAGTAAAACATTGTGATTTTTTTTCTGGCAGGGTCAATTATATTTCTTTTTCTTTCTTTCTTCTTTAGTATTCAGGATAATTTATTTCTGACTTAAGTCCAAATCCCTCATTATTTTATTGCCTGGCTTACTTCCAGAACACCACAGACTCACAAAACTCTGTGCTGCATGATGATACAGGGTAGCTATCATATACCAGTGCCTGCTAAAATAGTAGCTCAGTGACTAAACTACAATGTAGTAAATTGCTCTTTGGTTTTATTCTTCTACAATGGCTCCCATGTTTGGAATACAGTATAACTAACCATACAACTTTTTGTGATTGTGATGTATTGTGATTTTTGTCATACAGAGAAAGGTCTGAAATCCTCCTTTTCTGCCTCTTTACATTCCTTACTCCAAATAAACATAAATGACTCTTAAGAATCTCTCGTTTGGCCATGGAAATGTTTCTCTCAGCTTGGGTAAAATCAGGTGCTGCCTTCTGAAAGCTCCTTTGCAAAATATGTGGCATGCTGCATGGGGGGAATAGAGAGAGGACTGGAGCTCAGCTGAAATTCTAGGCAATACTGCAGTGCTATAAAACAGTCCAGGGAAGTTACTGTACCTTAGAAAGCCTTGGGTCCTTATCCTAATTAAGCTGTGTTCCCTCCAGAACTGGGTACCAAAGTGTTTAATGACCCCTTAATCCTCCTGTACTGAGCAGTCTATGCTGTGCTGCCACACAGACTCTTACTCAAGATGACTATTTTAAGAGCTAAAGGGAATTACATGGAGGGAAGATAATGTATTAGAGACACCAGAAATTAGAGTCCGTTCCATTTCAGATTGTGTCTCAAAGAAATGTGAAACCTTGCCTTTGTTACCTTCCAGTAATAGAAGCAATACTGTATCACTCCCTTCTCTGGATTCTACCAGCTCTCTACTGGTGAAGCGCAGAGATAAGTAATTAGACTAATTAAAAGTGGAGAAAGGTAGTCACCAACTCTGGACCTGAGAGACCAAAGTTTAATGCACCTGGCAGAAGGGTGATGTTTTTAGTCTGTTTCAAGACACACTAAACAAAGAGGATATTTAAATTTGTGGTCTTGGAAGACCAAAATGCAATAACCTGTGCCTAATTGAAGAGAATAAGCAGGAATTTTAGAAATTAGCTGTCAATGGGAAAGGATGGAAAATATAATATAGAGGAAGTAGACTGAAAAAAAATTTATTTCCAGATAAACATATGCAGACTAATAGATATACTGGCATTAAAATTAGTAATACTGAGGACATGTCTGACTTCTTCACTAGTTTTTTTCCTTTCATAATTGTCAGATCAAGGGGATACTGATATCCAGTGATGATAATGACATTAACTTATTCTTGAAATAAATTGAAAATGTCACTGTTAATAATGCCTGAACTGTTACAGCATCTCTGAAAATTGTAAGGATGGTTCAGTGGGATTGGAAAAAGATGTAAATGGAATAAGGTAGATATTTTGGTGATCCCATATATCTAAATACCAAAGTTATCTAATATTTGTTTTATCTTACTGATTCCCCAATGTTAAAACCTTGGAGTTGGAAGAAAAATTGCCCCTCAGAGTGGGCTATAAAAGAACGTGCACAATTTAACCACTGAATCTCAGTGTGCTGTGTTGGCCCTGGAAACAAAGGCCAAAACACTGGATTTGAACAAAAGCAATATAAGCCAACGAAAAATGATCAGTGCTAAAGAGAGCAGTACTCTGGTTATTGATGTAGAAGAATTAGAAAATATTGGTTTATGGACAGTGCAATCAGTAAATTTAATAAGTTGCTCCTGTAGTTAGTCAAAGTAATTAACACAAGGGCATAGAGGGCGGCTTGAGCCATCAGACTCTGGCACTGGAAAAACTGACTGTAAGAGAGCCATTAGCTCATGATTAAGTAGTTTATTATCAGAAGTCAGCATCTGTAGTCATAAGTACTAATTTATAACTATTTCTGACTGGTACTAGAGTTACGTAGGGACATTACATAGCCTACTTCTTTGAGGGAAAAGAAATATACTCTGTTTCATGAGGGAAAATGTTCTGTGTTGCTTGTTTGAAGCCAACATGAACTTTTCATGTTCCTGAAGAAATGGACTCTGAAGAGAACCATATCCATGGATCCTTGACCATAAGAGCCCACTGGAGATAGTGCAGTGTGAAGTAACTGGAGCAGAGAATGGAGAGCAGAATCTTTCTATAGAGATACAAAGTAGAATCAGGAAAGGTGGAAGCCCTTCAACACAGACATCTGTGGCATAGGACTACAAAGGTGTCAGGAAAAAGTGGTGTGTTGCTAGCAAAAAGGAAAGATTGACCTCTGGTGATCAGCCAACCTCACAGGCAGCATTTTCATCTCTAGGTTTTTAGTTATAGAGTTGATGTCAAGAGGACCGGACAGAAGGCAGGAATGTGGTTTGCAGGTAGGAGTCTGGAAAGAAAGTTCTCATTTTCTGAGAAAAAGAAATTATTTTGATGAGCACATTTTACCATTATTTAGAAGTACAGTTGGTATATGATTGGGATATAGTAAGTGTGGTGTCTCCAGAGATGATGACATCAAAACCCTTTAAAATGGGTTAGAAAAGCCTGAATGCAGTCTTTGAATGCAGGGAAACTGTACTGAACTTTAGGAGTTGCAGGGAACCGGAGTTGAGTAAGTAAGAACATACAATATTTTGCCAGATGAGT
Source organism: Rissa tridactyla (assembly GCF_028500815.1). Classification (NCBI taxonomy): domain Eukaryota; kingdom Metazoa; phylum Chordata; class Aves; order Charadriiformes; family Laridae; genus Rissa; species Rissa tridactyla. The sequence continues at coordinate 10,059,718 of NC_071472.1, read as the reverse complement.
TTGTGAAGAAAAGAATATGACTAAGGTATATTAGCAGAAGCCCCCTTTGTTAAAATTCAGTCTAACCAGTCGTCTATTCTGGAAACACAAAAACCCATTCTCTGATAAAATGCAATTCATGGTGCCCATTCACTTGCTGCTGGAAGATGGAAAATTTGGGGGCAAAATAAAATGTTACTTACATGTAATGATGCTTCCTACACCATACCATTAAGAAGAGACACCAAATTTCCAGATGATATGAATGTGAAAAATCAGGTGAAAAGGAGAATTTAGAACATCAAAGTTTATTTAATTCTCTAATTTCCTGCCATCTAATGAATACGAAAAAACCCCATGTTGTATTAACACAAGTTTGGTTTTTTGCAAAGCATATTAGGAAGAAGCCTGGAAATACCCCTTACTAGTAGTATTGCCCTCTGATTGCATATTCTTGGATTCTGTTAATTTTGCCAAGCTTGGCAAAAATTTAATTTGAAATTTCTTCCCGTTTGTGTCCACAGTAGGGGACAATTTCAAGAAGTTAATGAAGCCCCAGCATTCTCTTCTCACATTGTTCTTTCTGAATGCAGAAACACAGTAGGGGACCTCTAGTTGTCCCAGATTTGGAAAGTCTTCTCTTAGATCAGACCTTCTCAAATGTGTTTGTGACATCAAGGTGTGTAGTAATAATCAGCCAAGGGCATTATCTGGAAACATCTAATGTAACAGCTGGGGAAGAAAGTACCTTCAGATATTGATTGTAACTTGGCAGTATGTATCAAAGATGTACAGTTTTTCAGTGAACAACAGCTTTTTTTTCAAGTACAATATTCTATTATACACAGGGGCCTAATCTACTAGAGTGTAGAACAAGCCTCTCCAGGCTTTTATAAGGAGTGCTCCCTTGTCCCGTTTGCCTTTCATGTCTTCTGAAGATGTCCACCCATAATTGAAAGTTGTGATTCAGGGTCTATAAATTCCACTACAAGAACAACCTTTGCATAGTCTAACTTTGAGTTTCAAGTATGAATAATTTTTTTTTTTTGATGTATGTGTCAATAATTGTTCTATTTCAGTGGAAAATGCTGTGAATTTCGTTGGTGGCTGTGTCTGTATGCTGGAACGCAAGACAGACAAATGGTTTTTACTTGCGCTATTTCTCATAGAATCATAAAATGTGTTGGGTTGGAAGGGACCTTTAAAGGTCAAGTAGTCCAACCCCCCCTGCAGTAAGCAGGGACATCTTCAACTATATCAGGTTGCTCAGAGCCTCATCAAGCCTGGCCTTGAATGTCTCCAGGGATGGGGCCGCCACCATGTCTCTGGGCAACCTGTGCCAGTGTTTCACCACCCTCATTGTAAAGAACGTCATCTGAATGTCTAATCTAAACCTACCCTGCTCTAGTTTAAAACCATTGTCCCTCGTTCTATTGCTACATGCCTTTGGAAACAGTCCCTCCCCAGTTTCTTATAGGCCCCCTTCAGGTACTGGAAGGGGCTCTAAGGTCTCCCCGGAGCCTTCTCTTCTCCAGGCTGAACATCCCCAACTCTCTCAACCTGTCTTCACAGGAGAGGTGCTCCAGCCCTCGGATCATCTCTGTGTCCCTGCTCTGGACCCAATCCAACAGGTCCATGTCCTTCTTGTGCTGAGGGCTCCAGAGCTGGACACTACTCATCTACATATAACTTCCTTTCTCTCCTCAGCTGTGGATCCCTTGGGCAAGTATGTCTCCCTGTTCTAGCTGGTATAAACAGATCTTGCAGCCTTCCTCTCTTCATTTCCCCATGGAGTCTCATGTGGTAGAAAAGCATGAAGCTGGGGAGCGTGCCATCTGGCAAGATCTCTGAGTGCAAGGAGAGACATTGCCTTGATGCAGGACAGTGTACACATCTGTTTCATGCTATGACTTCAAACACCGTTTGTATTTTGGTGAAAATCTGCAGATCAGGACAACAGAATTTATGAAGTGGGAGTTTTAGAGGCCAGTGTTATTCAGAATTTCCCAGACTAGTCGGATTACTGTTGCTCTGCTTTATGTTGGTTGTACCTGGTGGAGGAAAGAGATCCCTGAAAGCAGAGCTCATCCACAGAAACAAACCTGAGAATTTGTCCCACTTGTCATTCCAGTTCAGTGTTATGACTGTGCTTCGTTTCCTCTGACTTGTAGTGCTGTCTCAGATAACACTGCTCATCCAAACCCGAGTCTTATCAAAATTCAATGACTCAGACATACATCATGGACAAATCATGGGAAGATTTGTGTGGATGTACTTGGAAATTGCCAGTCACAGAAAGATTTGAAACAGAATGAGAAACAGAAAGGAGTGGAGACGGCAGGTAGACCAAGCTGAAACTGTAGAACAAAGGGATGGGGAAAAGTGAAAATAGGAATAGAAGGTGGCAAGAAATATCTTGACATTACTAAGCATTTGGTAGAAGTACTTTTAATAAAAGAAATCTACATAAGAGACCACATGGGGGCAGGGCTAAATCAAAGATCAATATCTCTGAATATTCCTGGAATTTATGTTGAAATGGTCATTTCATGTGAATGGTCCTCACCTGTACTGGCTTTACTGGTGCAAATAATGGGTAAGTAAAGTCTGATGTAAACACAGAAAGATCACTGATTAAATCTAAAATAAGTATGTAGCTTCTAATGAGCTCCATTTCATTAGAATCCTCTCTGAAAATCCTACAATTTTTTGTTTGTTTTTTTTCAATGCAGCATATGTTCTAGTCATCAGTCTCTGTTTAGTGTAGGAAGCAGGGCTAGTATTTCTTTGCCTGGTTTTGGCTGTCCATAAAAATATCTGACTGACATGATCAAGTTGACTTTCCATAGCCTAGTTCATGGCATACACGTCATCAAAAAATTTGCTTTGTTATGGTATGAGAGTAGTAAGAAATATAAATTGATACATTAGGGATCGTGGATTTGTGAAGTCCTAGAAATTGAGTACTCGGCAGTGAAACAAGAGATATTAACTCTTGGGAATTCTACTGTCTGTGATGTTTGAAGAGAAGTTACTGTCATTGTGGCTTGTAGGAAGTGAGGATTAATTCCCCAGATTTATTGTCGGAGGCACAGTGTATGTTATCCCTTAATGAACTAACAAAGAATACATAACATGAAACGATGATACTGTAGGCTTTCCATAATACAACAAACAGACTAGATCCAGCCCCCTGGGGCTATTTGGATTTTAAGGGATTTAAAATTTTGGCTAAGTGGAAATATTCATACTATAAGTCCTTTCTTTTAGTTGCTGTGTCTATAGCTTTTTTTTGTGCTTTATGTGCACCAACCTGTAATAGGGATCCATATATTATATGTCTGTGTCAATTTAAAAAAGTCCTCACTAAAAGGTCTGGTGTATGGTTTAGATCACCAACATGAGGCAAGTGGACCAGAAACTAATTCCTTAACCTGTAACTCCTCCTTAAGTGTTGCAGGTGATTACTGAAGCTTGTAGATACAGCACATGCACAGCGGAGACTGCTGCTGCCTTAATCATCTTCATGAATTGTATTACTTAATTGAAAACGCTAATCGCATAACTGTTAAATTGTTAATAACGATGAATCAGTATGTCATTAATTTGAAATTGCTATAATCACAGAATGCACAAGTGTAGAATTTCACTGGTGAGGTTGAACAATTGATTTAATTTCCTAATGACAGATGTGTCATAAACGGGTAGTGTACAAATAGTAATTAAGTGCAAAAGTATGTGTTTCTTTGCTTTCAGTCATATTTGTTTACTTTTCAGACAAGCAAAATACCCGAGAACTTTTTTACGTAAGATAATAATCTTTCTGAATTTCAGAGAAAAAAGTTTCTGTGATTATTTCATCCCAGCATGGGTCTTTTCTAGGGCTGTCCTATCTTCAGAAAGAAAAAAGTGAAGCAAAATTATCAGCACTTCCTTACAAATGGAGCAAGACTGTCTACTGGGCCCAGTCAGCCCATTTTGCATTACTAAATGCACCTAGGTTATAGAAACTCAGGCCTAGTCCTTTTCTTATACAGTGATTCAATATTCCTTTTAGATGCAAAAAACCCTGCCCGTGGACTAGGACTGAATACAAATCTCTGCGGGTGTTTAATGCTTGTCCTTGCTGCACTTCCTTTCCAAGTGCTAGTTACGGCGTTTCTGTGCAGGAAAATTAGCACACAGCTGGTTACATACTACATGGCTCTCCGGGCTACATTCCTTGGCATTAAGTTGGAGGCAGTTTTCTTCATTTCTGAAACCTTGGTGTAATCTATATACCTTGTTTGGGCACGTGCAAGTTCCGTATTTCAAGGGGAAAGCAAAGCGTGGCCTTACCATGCACTGATTGCATCCATGAGGGAACAGTGAAATATCACTGGTTTTGCTAGCTGACTTTGCAGTGCTTTAATATTAATTTTCAGAACAGCCACCTCTGAGTCACACCTCAGTTTCCCACCTCCTTCTACTTAAGTCCAGTTTGTCAAAACTGAAGTTGTGCCCTTTGCTATGACAACCAAGGAAGAAAGATATTACAAGAGTTTCCTGTGGGAGTGTGCAGAGGTCTCCTTACTAGGTACAAAATGTTTTCTCTCTGTCTACCTAGGAAGATGGCATCGCAGCCGTGGAGATACCGCAATGTTCAGTACGTCCTGTAGACCAAGGATGTCACATCATATTCATTTTATTGAAGCAGAACTCAGGCTCACAAAGTGGCAAGAAGCAAACCCATCTGCAATAGATTTTGAATTCCTCAGACTCCTGTGGAAAATCTAGTGCCTCGCTGGATAGACAAGTATGGCTACATATCTTGAATCCTTAGCTATTGCTTTAACACTTACTGGGGTTTGTTTTCAAAGAGATTATACACTTCTATAAGCCAGTTGAACATATACATGGTTATGTCCATTAATATTGCATCACACTGCAATTTATACTTCTAATTTCATCAGAAAAGCAGAATAAAAATATGCACATGTAAATTCACTCTTGTTCATTGTTCAGTCTCAAGCCGCAGCGGAGTAAACTTTCCATGCAGCATGTGAGAAATTAGGCATACTGGCAGCTGTGAACATCTAATTCCCCCTGCAGGGTGCTGACAATGTACTCCAAAGTAATGTTTTTCACTAATTACATACTGCACTGACCATGGAAGCCTTCCACTATCCCATGGCAGAACAGTAAGATTTCTACAGCTTTTTCATTTAATTGAAAGCAAGTATGAGGGACTGTTACTATTGTCTTCTGGGATCCAGTGAGGCTTCTACAAATTGCAGAATTCTAGACAACTGTTTAAAACTATGTTATATTGTTATCTATCTCTTGCTTTTATTTAGAAAAAAAAGCATCCAACACCCTTAAAATAAAACCCAAGAGAATATTCAGCAGGCAGGCTTCTCCAGAGGTGTGTCATGCTGCCACTTATAAATTAGATGGAAAAGGGGTTGCCTTGCTATTGCTCAAAATTAAAATTCAGGAAAAAGAAAAAAACACCACAAAATAAAACAATGAGTTACTTTCTGGCAGTGATAGGTTGGGTTTTTTTTCAACTTTGTTATCAGTTTATTGAATAATTCTTTTGCATTCATCCAAGAGTGATTGTTTTAACAGAAATACTACCTCATTTAGGTTCAAAATACGTTTTCACTTTCATTAGTTATTGCTTAATCTTCCTACTACTGAATTAGCTTTGAGAAAAATAGGATTAAACTCTAATATGCAAAAAGTAGTCCCCATTAGACGAGAAAAAGAGAAATCAAGCCTTCCGTTTGAAATATAGTACATACCTGTGTTGTATAGTTTTAATGGGTTTATATTGCACTATGTAAATTTATAATGTGTGTCTTCAAGCACCGTAAGGAGAGAACAGGATGGAACACATGGAGTAGAGCAGCTCTTAATAGGAAGGTGGTTTAACTGTCCGTCTGCGTTGGTACTTCTGTGAAATGGAGGCACTGAATCTTGCACTGCTCTGCATCTCTTCGTGGCAGTGCAGGGTGCTTCAAGTGCCAATTTTTGAATATACAGAAAGTAAAAAAAAGGTACATAGAAGTTACTTTAAATTGGAAGCTTGTGGCGCTGAAGATTATGTTTATTTTTTGTCTGTACTGAACCAAAAAGAGATTTGCTAGAGAAGCCATTCAGTGATAGCAGCAATAAGGCAAAGGTGAATTCCACCGAGAAGAATCTGAATAAGAAGGATGAGAGGGGGCTCCATCAAACGACAAGATGAGCAAGAGATGGATAACTAAGGAGAGAGCAGTTCTTTTGCCAGCAGAGACTAGATGATATTTGTTCGTTACGTATTTGTGAATATTTGAAATTTTGTCAGGTGGGAAGGAGGGAGTTTTTTTCTTACTTCACAGCTTGAGCCTGAATACCTATTTATATTCACAGATGTGGGAGTAGCATGCAATGCTGGTTGATGACTTTGACTGGGATTTCTTTGAAGACTTTTAGACTTCTGCTTGTTTCATATTTGTCCCTCAAAATTAAAGAAGTTAAATACTTTGAGCATGTGACCCTGTGAGTTTGTTGTCTGCTGGGTCTTTTTGAAACAAATTCTGCCATTTACAAGGATAAGTGGAGTAGCTTATATGAAAGAATATTTAAAAAGCCTTGAAAGAAATGACTTTTGCATGGGAGAGATGTTTTTAGAAGCATTAAGATGAGTTAATTCTGACAAGAATGCTAAGGTTTTAATATGCTAGTTTATATGCTTGAGGCAGTCAGTAATCAAATGCCCAAGTACCGTATGTACTGACATTTACAAATCACAAACAGATTTATGTATTATGATTCCAGAACTTTATCACAGCAAAATCATACTCTGCTTTTTAAAACAGATGACAGAAGAAGAATTAAAGATTCGTGCTTATGAGAATGCAAGCAGCTGTTTAGTGTTTATTATATGGGACAGAAATTAAGAGGAATGCATTTTAAAAAGCTTGAATAGCCTTCTAAGTAAGGTCCTAACTAGATGGTTGTCCTGAAGATTTATACTGGGTAAGTCACTTTACCTCTGTGTTTCCCTCCTGTCAAGGAATAATTATTTATTTCTACTGTTCTTCATTGGTCTTGCCCATGTAGGTTGTTAGTTATGCTGCGTAGGAATTAGAGCTGCTTCAGAATTTTTTCTTTTGAGTTAAAGCAGCTCCTGCTTCCCCTCAAAACACCCCTGATTTGTTAAAAGTGAAAATATCTGGAAAAGCCAGCCCTACCTGAAACTGCGTAAGATGGATAACCTTGTTTTGGGAAAGCGTTTTCAGGACAGAAGCTTTCTAAAGTTGGCTGATGTCTCCCAGAGCAGTCATGATGTTCTGAGCTAAGGAATTTATCTGTGATAAGTGTGAAAATGTCATGGCAGAAAATTAATCCTGGATTCCCACTGAATGGAAAAGGGGAAACATAACTCTCATTTTTAAAAAGGGAAAAAAGAAAGACCTTGGGAACTACAGGCCTGTCAGTCTCACCTCTGTGCCTGGCAAGATCATAGGGCAGATCCTCCTGGAAATGATGCTAAGGCACATGGGAAATAAGGTGATTGGTGACAGCCAACATGGCTTCACTAAGGGCAAATCCTACCTGACAAATTTGATGGCCCTCTATGATGGCATTCCAGCATTGGTAGATAAGGGGAGAGCAACTGACATCATCTACCTGGACTTGTGCAAAGCATTTGACACTGTCCTGCATGACATCCTTGTCTCTAAATTGGAGACACATGAATTTGACAGTTGGACCACTTGGTGAATAAGGAACTGGACGGATGGTCACAGTCAAAGAGGTGCAGTCAATGGCTCAATGTCCAAGTGGTGATCCCTGACAAGAGGTGTTCCTTAAGGGTCGGTACTCGGACCGGTGCTGTTTAACACCTTTGTTGGTGACATGGACTGTGGGATTGAGTGCACCCTCAGCAAGTTTGCCGATGACACCAAGCTGTGTGGAGTAGTCGAGACACTGGAGGGAAGGGATGCCAACCAGAGGGACCTGGACAAGCTTGAGAGGTGGGCTCGTGTGAACCTCATGAAGTTCAACAAGGCCAAGTGCAAGCTCCTGCACCTGGGCCAGGGAAATCCCAGGCACAAATACAGGCTGGGTGGAGCAGTCCTGAGGAGAAGGACTTGAGGGTGTTGGTGGATGAGAAGCCCAACATGAGCTGGCAATGTGCACTTGCAGCCCAGAAGGCCACCTGCATCCTGGGCTGCATCAAAAGAAGCGTGGCCAGCAAGTCGAGGGAGGTGATTCTGCCCCTCTGCTCCGCTCTGGTGAGACCCCACCTGGAGTACTGCGTCCAGCTCTGGGGCCTCCAACATTAGAAGGACATGGACTGGTTGGAGTGTAGTGATAGGACAAGGGGTAACGGTTTTAAACTGTAAGAGGGTAGATTTAGATTAGATATTATGAGGGGTAGATTTAGATTAGATGTTAGGATATTAGACTGCCCTGCTGTCACCCCTGGCTCCCGCTTGCCTTCCCTTATGGCAGCAGCCAGCCATTGCTGCTCCCTGGCATGAACCCTGGTGTGAAAACATAAGAAGTTTTGGTTTTAACTTGTAAAACTGATAGGTGTAATATTTAAGTCAAGCACTTCTATGGCAGTATGATTTCTGGGTATTCAATGGAGTTAATGAAGTGAACGTATTAGTGAACAATTACAATAATGGGGGTTCTCCACTAATGTTCAAGTTTCACATCAGAGAGCAAATACCATTCATTCAAATGCACTTTTGTTTTGACTCTATTGATCTCATTCTTTCTTAAAATTTTTTCAGCATCTCATCACTGCCTAAGTTCAGCTTTTTGCACAAAATGCATATTGCTGCATTCATGAGCACCACTAATTATGAAATCTGCAGCATTTAAAATGCTGCGAACATTTTCCTAGTAATGGAAGAAATTAAGTTTCTTGTACAAGCAATGTTTTTTTATTGTTTTCTTTTTTACTTTACAGGTATTCTCTATTAGTACCTTCCCACAGTAATTAAGTTTTAGGTTTTTTGGCAAAACTTCAGTGTATTCTGTAAGATTCTGCCCTCCTGAGAGCTGTGAAACATTTATTTCAACTGAACCAAAAAAACCTATCTGTACTCCTGACAGATGGGCCAATCAGCATTCATCAAAAAAGAAATGATGATAATACTAACAAAAACAACACCACCACCAACAATAATAATATTAATAATAATAATAGCTATATAAGATATTATAGTAGAGTACCTGACTAAAAAAATAGTTAAGATTTCAGTGCAAGAGTAGAAGCACAGGGCACTTGCTCTTATTTAAACCAACAGATAATATACCTACAAGGTAGACAGAAAAAATAAAAGCATAGGTTTCCCTGAACCAGTGAGTAAGCTTTACATGCTAGACCAAAGTGCTGCTGCACCCGAAGTTTTTTAATTTACAGTTCTCCAGAAAGAGACTCGGAGAAAAAATAAAGAAGAAATATGCAGTTGCGAGAAAAAAGCATCATGTAAGTTCAATTTTTCTTTCTTCCTCCTGAAACATTACATGTTTGTGGATTGCAAGCTGGTCCTGCTGCTTCTTGTCAGAGCACAGCCCACTGTCACCATGGGTTACATGATAAAATGCCATTTGAATAATTCTCTGCATCCGCTGCACTTTTTATCAGTAGCTAGAAAATCATTCCTGTGACAGGAGGAGTAGGAAAGGATTCCCATGGAACAGAATGAAGGATCTAATGCCCAGCTAATTTATTTTGCGGACACGACGTCAGTCATATAATAGTATGCTTCTTCCTGTACAGAACAGACAACTTCATTTCTGTAACGCGTGATAATTTGTGAAAGGCTTCTACATTTTCTACCTCATCCTTATTTTTCACTTTCAGGATTAGAAAAATCCTGAACACCAAACTACTGTCCAATTGGAAATCAACTTCAGGTCTGAGAGATCCTTTTTGCTTTTGTTAACTTTAAAAACGTGGGTATTTCAGGAGATCAGATTTTTACTGCACTGTCAAATCTGGGGTCTAACTTTACAGATCTCAGGAGGAAACCTAAGAAGCAGCTCCCCACATTCAGTGAAAATGGTTTTTTTTTCTTCCTGTTCCCTTTCTGAACTTAACTTCTAACTTTGTATCTAACTCTGACCCAGTGTTCCTACATTTGAAGCACAGACAGCAGGGTTTAACCTGCACTGGTATTGACTTTGCTGAATAGGCTCCCCATGGAAGCAGACAAGTCATCCCTCCATTTTAAACACCTTTTCCATCCTTAATCATGTTGCTATTTCCAATGACTAATTGCTTGGACGTGCTCTGTCTCCTTCAATGCTGAGGTTATGGGGGAATGTGGTGAAAATTTGAGGCAGGGAGTTTAACTGGAAATCAAAGAACTTATGAACAACAAGCCCTGTCAGAGAATAAAATTCACTGTAACTATGCACAACTAAGCAGTCGGATACGGTTGGGTTGTGGCACGTATGTATGAAAGAAAGAAAGAAAAAAATAAAACTGCCTGTGTGCTTAGGTAAATGAGAAGGGAGGAAAATGTAGGATTAAAGGAATATAAATCTTTTTACCAAAGCAGTCTCCTCTGCCTTGGTCTAGAGAAGATTTTCAGATACGTTATATAGAGAGAGGAATCTGTGAAGAAAATAGCTGTGGAGTAGGAAGGACATATATCCCATGTGTTGACTACTTCATATCTAAAATTAGACCTAGATCCATTGACTCGGTTTTACTCCCACAGACCTACTTACATCTGTTTTAGCTATAGGTAGGGCACCTCGCCTCTCTCCGCTCCAAACAGAGAAGTCCATGGGTGAGCTGCAGCTTCTTTTGTTTCAGAAGCCTGGGAAGGAGTCTTAAGTTGTTCAGAATCTATATGTGAATCATAGGGCATCTCAAGCTCTCCCCGGGTTGTCTGATAAAAAAGCTAGCGCTTTTCTGGTTATTTTAATCCCATGTTGGTTAAGCAGCATGGCATTAAAAACTTCACACAAAGAGGAGACAAAATATATTTGTGAGGAGGAACTCATTACTGCCTGGAAATAGAGGTGTCTAGATTATTAGAGGCTATAAATAACAATATGGGAAAAGATGACGTGCAGTGAAAAAAAACCAAGAAGATAAGGCTGAATCAAAGAAAAGTAAGGATGAAGATCAGAAAGCAATTCTTAAAGGGAAATGCTCTGTTAGTGTTTGGTACAATCCCCGTGGGGAATTAGTCCCCTGGTGAGAAGTCACAGTCTGTAGCTAAGGCACTGCACGCGGAATCACGCCCTGTGGTGAAGGTGCTCCGGCCATTTCATGTCAAATCCCAAGTCTGTCACAGCCCTTTTGAGTGACGCCAGGCACGTCAGTTCACACATCGCTACAGACAAATGTCTCAAACCAAATCCCGATTCAAATTCATCCACATTATTTAAAAGCAAGCAAAAGGTTTGCTCTGGCTTCTAATGCTTGCTAAAAAAGAGCCTGAGTGGTGTTGGTGCTCTGAGGCAAACTCAAGCCCATGTCATCTGGATGTCTGAGGCACAGGTGCGACTGTGGGTGCCCAAACCAGGTCTGTCTCGGTGATATCCTTAGCTCAACTCTCCCTGAGGACAGGGCAGGTGCTCTCAGCCTGCATGCGGCCAGCAGAGCAGAGAAGCAGCAGCTGACCATGCAGGAGACATCATCATCATCTGTGAAATGGGAAGGTGGCAGAATGAAAAGCCCCCACTTCGTCTCTCATCTGTATAAGCTGTGCCACATACTACATGCCTAGCAGAGGTGTCCTCTCAGGTGGACTTCTAGGGGAGCTGCACACAAACCATTTATCAAGCAGCAACACCCGAACTATTTGATCCATTAAAGAAATAGTCCAACTTAAAGCTTACAGGAATTGACCAAACCATTGCAACATGCATTTCTTCATCAACTACTAAATTAATTACTAAATCACAGAATCACAGAACGACAAAATCATTCGGGTTGGAAGGGACCTTAAAGCTCATCTAGTTTCACTCCCCTGCCCTGGGCAGGGACATCTCCCACTAGACCAGGCTGCCCAAAGCCCCATCCAGCCTGGCCTTGAACACCTCCAGGGATGGGGCATTGACACCTTCTCTGGGCAACCTGTTCCAGTGCCTCACCACCCTTACCGTAAAGAATTTCTTCCTGATATCCAATCTAAATCTACCCTCTTTCGGTTTGAGGCCGTTACCCTGTGTCCTGTCATTACACTCCCTGATAAAGAGTCCCTCCCCATCCTTCCTGTAGGCCCCAATCAATAAAATGGTAATTTACTGTAGCCTATAATCTACCAGTGTCACTGCGGGATGTACTCCTGCTCAGATAGCTGCTTTCCAGCTCTCGTTTTCCATTTTTCCATCCTCCCCTAAACTGGAGGAGGCTATATACAACTCCTGGAGAAAGACAAGCTGTCCAGCTGGGGACTGCTAGTGCCTGAACAATAGTCGTTTTTGTTTCCCTGCGTTGCCATCAATATAAATTACAGAATTGTTAATGATGATGGCCCTGAAGGATGATTCTCCTGATCAGGCAGCAGCTGTTGTAGCATATCCCGGTACTTAAATGTGCTTGTTGGTCTGTGCGTGAGTCAGCCTTTGATGTTTGCAGCTGTAAATACAAGGAAAGCAAACAAAACAAAAGATCTTTTTAATTCCAGTGTTGTGCTATCAGCTTCAGTGCTTATTGCATGAGCTGTACATGACCCAGCGCTTGCTGTTGTCCCTTTTTGTTTCTAGAAACAGGAATCACTGCAGGCCAGGCTTGGGCTGTGGGGCTGTTGTAGGCTGTGACCAGTGTGGTGCTGGTAGCTGCTTGCTGCACAGTGAGGGCTTTCCAGCTGTCTACAATTCCTTCCATGTGTGCGGGACAACCATTAACTAACCACGAAGGAAGATGGCTGTGGATTAGTTTACCAGACCGGAAAACACAGTCCCAGGAATCTCAGCAGCCTTTCTGGGCAAGGCCAGCCCTGGTGTAACTCCAGTGCAATCGTTTGGGCCTGGATTGCTGTAATCTGGAGGCTTAAATAGGAGGACTGGTCACATGTGAAGTTAGGAGATACCCATTTGTAATTTAGCCTCTTTTTTTACATTGCAAACATAATGTCTTTGTGCTATTTGCACAGTCTAGCACACCAGTGCTCTCCAAACCCACGGTTCAATATAGCCATCAGTGAGAGTTTGTGTGCACATCCTATGTTTTGGCCACTCTGTGCAGCTGCTTTGCTGGTTTACAACCCATCAAGAGTGGTGATTCTGGCCATATCTGCTGTAGAAAAAATTGTGGATGAATTGAAATAGCTGCTTCCAGCCGACAACCTGGAAAATTGCTTACAATGACAACAGAGCTAATAGCAGAGGGTTTAACTGATTCCTCCCCCTTACATGGTACTTTATTTGCACTAAAAGGACAGATCTGACGGTAGCAGCCTAGCACTGGGTCAACTGTGCTGAAGTTGATGTAAGCCCTCAGATTTATGCCTCACATTTGCTGAGCAGAGGAACTCTGGTTCTTTAAGATGTGGCCTTTCCTCAGCTGTTTGCTGTTAAAAGTGGAAAGCCAGGCTGGGCTCCTGTGGCTGAAGCAAGATTCCCTGTCTGTCTTCAAGGGTGGTAGCAAGGCTGCGGCTCAGCCCTCCCAGCCCTCCAGCTGCAACCCGCTTCCCCGTGTTTCCATTTACAGCTTCCTTTCATGGAAGCTCTGAACAAGGTCTGCTGGGTCCTCATGGCAGGAAGGCTGCCCTGCCTCTCGCCATGGATGCTAACAGAAAACCCGAGTGGGGTCATCACCCCTTTTAGTGCCAGCTGTTCCCACAGTGTCAGATCCTCCATGAGGTAGCAGCCCGCCTCGCAGCACTTGAACCCATACCTAATATTGAGAGGGGACACGTGATGGCCCCTTGGGAAATGCTTTCATGGTTTGATTTCTCGCTGTTATAATATGGACTGTCTGTCGGTACTTGATTGCTCTCCACTGCGACAGTTCTCAAAGTGGGATGGCATGAGGGACACTGTCTGCCTGGGGACACGGTTGCCTTTGGTGAGGCTGTACAGGCAGTGTATATTACAGGTCTATCTTTCTTTAGAAATTGTCAGGATAGAAACATTAATGCTGCCATTTGGAAAAAAAAAACCCAAATTGATAACCGCTTAAGGGAGAAGGAAGAAACTCAGGAAACCTTACACCTGAATAGCCATTTCTAGATGGCAGAAGAAAAACACTGTTGATGCAGTGCCAAAGATAAAGCAAAATTAAAACGTGCATGTAATGCTTTGGCCAAGGAAATGTGACCAGCGAGATCTGCAAGATGAGATGTGCCTATTGGTTGTGAAAGGAAAAGAGAAGACAAGCACTCTAATGTGCTGCAAAGATTTGTATGTATGCTGTTATAAATGTCTCCGGACTATAGTCAGCATCGTATTTCTTTTAGGTTTTTAGAGGTTATATCTTTTTGAGAAGAAAAAGGAGCAGAAGAAGCGATGTCAGTCTAGGAGACTGTGAAGGAAATAATGGCGTTCACCAGATCTATTTGATATGTGCACCAGAAAGGCTCCAGTAAATGATGATTTTATTACGCATTTCTTCCCACCTCGTCCCCTTCGGGCTGGGAAGCACCAACTGTGAAGTCCAGCTCTTATCATGCTGGGATAAAAGTCCACCATATCTCTTCTTCCAGTGTCAGAAGTAAGCTCATACTGGACAACAGCTCTGGAGCCGAGCGATGAAAAATAAGTACATTCATTTTCAAATCTAAAAACTCTCCAAAATACCAGCTTTATTTTAGGCCTATGATATTTTCCATCAGCTGTACTGCTGGCCTAGAATTCAATACATGCCTGGGACATGCAGTCAACACGGAGGGCAGAAGAGGGAATCATAATGAAGAAAGCCAGACTAGCACACCCCTTCTGTTTTCTATCTGGTTGTGTAGAAGGAGCTGTATTCATAAGGTCCCGCAACAACAGTAAAAGAGCTCTCAAAGGAATGTATAAAAGTAACTGTTTTATAGTAAACATTTTTTTTCTTTAGCTCTGACTACACAACAAATGATAACATGAAATCAAACATGACACCGTACCTGCAGGACTTGACTCCGACAGATGGAGCTGCGTTTAAATAGCACCACGTTGCCAGTTCCAATAAAGCAAAATGCACAAAAGGTAAAATCTAATGGGAGAACTAAAAATGTTCAGTCCTTGGAAGTAGACCAGAGAAAGGTGGGAGCAAAGAGCATGCCAGAGAAAACTCTTACACTGAGATCAAAGGGAAAAGCTTGTCACCAAAGCAAGAACCCAGAAGGACTGAGAAATGTATTTCTGAGGTGCTGGAATTTGATGTTATCAAAGGAAGCTCAAATATTGCAAGACAAGCAGGGTCAAGGTGCAGATGTATTTAGATCCTGTTTTATGGGTAAAAATGGGCACTTCCAAGGTTCTTATAAGCTCTGAACAGAGGTTTTACTGAAGATAGCCTCCCTTTCTGGTGAACTTTGAGATCAGCTTCTGGTGTCAATCAACACAGCTCTATTGAAGTCACCATAGACATTCCCAGTTATGTTCAGGGGATCTCAAAGCCTGCAGCAAGAATGATAAACCTGGGAGCAGCTTTGAGACACCTCGTCTGTGTCAGCTGTGAAGTTTGAATCATTAAGAACTTCCAAAAGTTTAGACATAAGCCTGTTTTGGAAACATGAATTGCTTAGATTCCACAACTTCTCTCTTTGTTACTTTATTTAACGTTCTGCTTAAGGTCTCAGTTTCCAGTTCTTGGCAATTATAGGAGAATTTCAGCCTCCGTTAAGCTCTTGGGATTGTGAAGTAGAAACTTGCAAGTAGACATTGACTGAACCTTGAAGATGAAAATATGAATCAGAAGGCAAAGAGTAAAAAATTGTAATTTTTAATTGAAATCTCATGGTTCTGAAGCTTCTGGCTTAGGATTGTTGAAATCCTTGGGCTGGCAATACAAGTATGTTGCTCAGGAGAGCTGAGTGAGTAGCGCTTGTTCAACAAGAATAGCCAAAGCTGCTTCTCTAGGCATATTAAAAGCTGCACAATATGCACCAACTTCAGACTATTAATTATAATTTTTTTTTCCAAATGCGTGAAATTAAGTGATATCAATTCCAAGCAGACAGAGAACAGAGCAAGGGACTTCTGCCCTTCACCTGCTGTAAAAGTTCAATTTAAACTGCTTTTAAGCACATCTTCCTACCCTCGTGCATGGTAAGCACGAAGATACTCTGTTAATGACAGTGTGCTAAGAAATGTGCAACCAGGGGACAGAAAAGGAATGAAGTTGCTGGTTCTACCATTCTGGTTCAGATTGGTCAGCAGCTTTGGGATGTTCAGATAACCAGCATGAAATGCAACCCCACTGCCTAACCACATCCATTGCATTGTGCTCCGTGTCCATACATAGTGCTCTGCTCTCAGTCATGGGAAATATCTGTGATATCTGGTAATGAGTGACCGATGCTTATGCCATGTTATTTTACATTATGTAAAGGGTTTAGGCAGTCATTATTTTTTTTCCGCATGAAAAATTCCAAACCAGGACTGCGTGTGCCATTTAATCCACTTTCTTCCACCATTCATCATAAACCAGAAATCTTGATCATTTTAGTATTTAGAGGCTGAGAAAGTTTCTTTAGTTGACCAGGACTTGCTACCCAACTGACCTTTCAGTGAGATGGTGCTTGCCTATCATATGATGAGTCTTTTTTGTAAGCAGATGAACTACATTCCTTTTGGTTACATCTTCTTTTTGTACTTCTAAGCGCAGATAATATTTTTGATAGCTTTTTTCCCCACTGTCCTTTATTTAGAAGGCTTCTCAGTGAAATATTTGAATCTGAAGGATTTGTTCTGTAGTATTTCACAATGGCTACATAGGATCTGAAATATTTACTGAGCTCAGCTAAAAGTATTGAGTAGTGCAGCTTTTTTCATTTGTTCAAGCCAGCAAGTATCTAATGCTGTAGAAACATATAGTACTCCTAGATTAAATGTATAATAACATGGCATGCGAGGAGACTTTTCAAGTCCAGCCCCAGAGGCAGCTGGGACCCATTAAGGCTAATTGCTGGGTGCCTTGGAAAATTGATATCACCTGCATCTTATGGAGGGTGGGGTGGAGCAGGTGGGGCAGGTTTATTGCAGGAGGGCAGGGTTAGAGAAAGAGCTTGGGTTTAGAGGAACAGCGTTTGATGTGTGAGTAGGAATTGACCCAAAGCGCTCTCTAAGGTTTGTGGATGATCATCCCGTGATCCCCTTTGATAAGGACGGGTAAAGGATACCACTTGTTGAGCTGTTTGCTGTGAGGTGAAGGATGCATCTTCTACTGGATGTTACAAGCTTATGCAAAGGTACCTTGTCTATTTGTAAAATGTCTGTCTTGGCACTTATTTGTGTTCCTGCACCTTTGGAGTGGATTAATGTAGGTTGTATATTTGTTAGTGATTTAGTTAGTTGTAAGAGTAGGTAGAGCCTATCTATGGAGAGCCAAGAGCTCTCATGCAAGGACAAATGAGATGCAAAGCTTAGCTTACTGGAACTAAGTGCGTTATCAAGAATGGCAGAACAGCTCACAGCTGTATAATAAACAAATAAGTTGTGAAGAAAACCACTGAGCTAAGAGTCCCAGGAGACGGGGAACTGCCGGTCAGTTTGTACAATGGGGGTCTGGATTCAGTTAAGAAGGTTGGAGGAATCCCTTGATCTTTGGACCTGATCTAAACAAATGGAGTTTGGAAACTTCTGTGCCTTTTGAATTGCTAGTTTTGAGATGCAGCCCCAGTATAGTCTCCTCTCTGTCTCTTCTCTTGTATCTACTTATCTTTGCTCTCTTGCCCTGACCAGGAGCCCAAGCTGTAGCTTACACATTAAGTGACCAAAAGAGAGCAAGGAAATAGGTGGAATAAGGGGGGGGTTGTTTCTTGGCAGTTGACCTATAAAAGTAGCGCTTAAACTTTTCTGCTGACTTGTGTGTAGCAGGTACAACCGACACGTTTCATTGCACTAGGTCCCATATCTTCTTTGTGTGAATAGTTATTGCCTTTGGCTTGTCTTAATCTGCATTTCTCTTTTTTTTGGTTACTGTGAGTAAAAGCAGTGGAGCAGCTGATGTTTCCTCAGGTATAATGTTATTTTTTTAGCACAGTTAAGTAAGTTTTTTTGATTTTGTTTTTTTTTTTTTTTTAAAAAAAGCTGCTTCCATCTAACAGTGGCATGCTAGAAAGAGACAAGGAGGAGCAACACAATTTCACTGTAACCACTTAACAGAAAGTGATATAAAACCCAATATATAATCTTCCAACCATGTCTTCTCAAAAGCTGACACAGAGTTATCATCTTGAAGGCTTTTCTTGTATTTGTTCATACGTTACGCCTGCTTGTTATTAAACTTGACTTTTCTTTCAGAATTATTACATCGAATCATTTCTGTTCCTTTCCTCTCACCTCTAAAAATCATTCAATAGTGAAAATAATAAAATGCTTTTCTTGGACAAAATAAGAGATATTACGCCCTTTAAATCACCTACTGCTTTCTGTCCTCCCACAGGATTTCTTACTTCTATTGATAGAAACTATAAAATAATTGAGGCCAGACTTCTGCCTCTTTTTTTCAAAGTTATTTTATCTTTGCTTTAACTAAAGGCTTTTGTTGAGTATTACTAGATCTTCCAAGACTTTATTGCAATAGAAATTGCTAACGATGAAAGCTTTTTTTTTTTCCCCTCAAATAACATTTTCACTACAAGGACAAGTTAGTTGTAGCCAAAACCATAATTTTTGCATTTCAGCCTGTGAAAACAACTCACAACTTTCATATTATGTGCTATAAGTTTTCATTGTATTACAGTTCCCTCTACAGTAGTTTCATTTGTACCATCATCCAAGTCTGAATAAGCAAGACGAAGTAAACAAAGCATAACACAAGATCTGGAATATCACTGGCAAAGAGGGAGGAAACCAGTTCACCGTCTCCCCCTGACTTTGGTACTATCTGAGAGGACAAACACTACCCGAATGCAATGGCAAAGCATTTAGGGCTGGGTTCTCTGTGAGGCTGCTGTGTTTGTACTCCTCAACACCTGCGTACTATGGATTCTGAGGGTCTTCTAGGGCCTTTCAGGGACTCTACCCCAGAAATATCTTGTAGCAGGTCTTTTGTGTTTCATTGATGCAAATAAATGGGGATGAGCTTGCAGAGTGGTGTCCTGTCGGCGGTGGACTGGTGTTAACAATGCTGTGCAAACCTGAGCCGCTGTGTCTGTGCAGGTGGTGGCGTTAGTGTGAGCTATTGGTGAGGGAATCCTGTAAATGGAATTTATTTGACTGTGCAAGTAAGTTTACATCGAATCCGCATTATTACTGATGGTTATAAGCACAGTAGTTGTATCTTGCTGAATATTAAGGTGTGAATGAACAAGTAACAAGTCGGACTCAGACTTTAGCACTGACTTGACTGAGCAGCAGTTGCAGCAACTCAGCAGAGCACTTGTTGGGGGCAATAAACCACATTTCTCACACCTGTCCTCCAGAAAGTTGCTTCAGTGTGGAGCTAGATTTACTTATTCATTTCAAGGTGAGTGAGCCTTAGAAACGGCATTTTCTCCAAGAAATGAAGTGTTCTTCAGCTGCGTGGTTTTGGAGATAAGTGCACAAGCTGTGAAGGCTACAGTCCTTTAACGATCAACTCAAAGCGTTACAGGCAACCTGTGCTGCTAGACATCATGTAGTTTGAGATTTGGCTGGATCCTCGTATGTGTGCTTAAGAGTCGTAAAGAACTATGGGATGCAAAATGAATAAAATATTTTAAGTGGGTTTTATTACTTGACCTTCTTGTAGCAAATGCAGTAAGTCTGGCATTCACCAAAGCCTATTCCATACCCCCTTTGACACTGCTCCCCTTCATTAATGGACAATGCTCCTGCCTTACCTTTTTTAAGGTGTCAGGAGACTCATTGAACACAGGAGGACTAACTACTTTCAGCTGTGGCTTAGGGGGGCACTCAGTTCTTGCAACTTAAGTTGCAGAACAAAATGTGAATACTGTGTGAGATATGAAGTATTTACTGCTCTTAGAGGCATAGGTAAAAATCAGTTCAATTTAACAAGAAAAAGAATATCTTGAAGCATTATCATTGTACTTTCATAAACAGATATTTTTCTTTAAGAACTCAGAATTTAGGCATGCTGAGCAAACTAATTTGGGTAGAACAAGGGTCTAGTATCTCCTCCCTCATATTTCAGTCTAGGAATGCTGTTACTATGCTCTGGTACTTACTAAATTCATATGTCCTTTATATGGAAATATATATATTTTTTTTCCTACCTTACCCTGCTGCTGTCTTTCCTCTCCATGCACTCCTCTAGTTAGAGGCTGTGCATATACTTTAAAAGTTGATGTATACAGTAATGTACGCAGCGGACATAGACTCTACTAGTAAATAAAAAAAAATACCATTGAATAAGGATTGTTTCTTGTAGGGTGCTCTACAAGCCCCTATTAATGCTGCTTTTCCTGAGGGTTTATTGGCACTGCTGTTAGAAGCCCTGCCCTGAAGCACACCACCGCTGCGATTTGCTGCTCTCTTCAGCTAAAATTCAGCAAATTTCTTTTGAAATCCAACTTAGTCATTTTTAGGTTAGGGCTTAAAGGAGGTTAGGGCCTGATGGTAGGTCTCTAAATGCGTGTTTAGGTAACTAAATTGAATACCCTCATGAGGGGAGCAGGCTGTTTCCTCCCCTCTGCAGCAGGGGAGCTGCTCTTGGTTAGTTGCCAACCCTGGATTTAGAGGCACGATCCTGCAGGCTTGATTCTCTGGTTTTTTGGGGTGTCTTTTTTTTTTTTTTAAGAAAAAAAAAAGTGCCCTTCTGTTTAATGTCTCAAACTTAGTGTTTCAAGCAATATGGTTCAAGTGTTTCAATTTTGCAAGGGGCTTATTTAAAACCTGTATGCCTTTTCTTCCTTCCCAATCCTGATTGAGTACCTGATTGTGAGCAACTGCATTGAAACTTGCATTTTAACTGCATTGAAACTTGCATTTTAACTGCATTGAAACTTGCATTTTAACTGCATTGAAACTTGCATTTTAACTGCATTGAAACTTGCATTTTAACTGCATTGAAACTTGCATTTTGGAGCTGTGTGACTTTTTTTTTTCCTTTAACTTTTAAATTTTTTTGAGCTGTCATGGGTCTAGTCCTAATATCTGCCTGCTGCTCCGCAGGCAGGTTTGCTGGGTGCGGATTGATGCTTGTTCTCCCTGGCGCGACAGCTCGGGGATGGCACCTGCAGCTGGAGTATTAATCTCCGGGGCTTGCCTATCGCTCAGCTGTGCTCTCAGCAGAGTTTCAGCTTCTGGTGAATACGCTTTATATTTTTACTCTTCGGGGGACATGTAGCAATTGAAGGAAAGAAAACAGAGGTTTTTCAGAGGATTTTAGGAACTAAATGGTCTTTTGCCATTGAGGAAGCACAGGAGATATGGCCAGAAGGAGGTATCTGTGCAGTTTCCCTGCTCTGCTAGTGGGGATTCCTGCTGCTGGTTGTAGAAACCCCTCTAGCTTGTACTGTTGCTTCCTCTTAGCTTGCTGATATCTGCTGGCAAAGTGTTTCTGTTGCTCAGTAAACACACTTTTTCTAGGCTTCTTTGAACTTAAAACTTCATTAAAAGCCAACTCTAGCTCCTTGGCTGCAGTTTTCCTTTCTCCATTGCCCCAGTGCACTTTCTTACAGGGAAGCAGAGCAGATGTGACTTCTTCCAGGTTATTTCCCTTTAACCTAATTTGCACCCCCCCCTTCAAAGCAAGGTTGCTTATAATAATTGCCATCAGCTATTTCTGGCCTGGAAGATAAACGCATATTACACTGTGCAGCTGATTATTGAATATTTCAATGCACAATCGATGTGGGAAATCTGCCCATTTAAAGCTTATAACATCTGTTCGATATTCTGATATTTCCTAAGTGGTGAAGATATACATTTGTAAATAGCACTTATGAATCTGAATAAAACTCAAATAGGAAAATTTGGTATGACTTTTTTGCCCTCAATTACACAGGTTAAGTCAACACACTGGTTTGTTTATTTAGACTTAATAAATATGAACCATGAGTTACTGCAGGGGGATTACCTGCGCAGCCTGATGTGAGTAAAGGAAATCTATGCAATCAAGGTACTATGCGACAAATTCTTTGTATCCAGAATATGTTTTTTAAGCTAAGCTGCATCTGTTAAATCAGAATTGGTTTGGGTAATAGTTGTTATTGCCTTATTCACAACAGGATTCAGCACACCTTCCCAAGAAAATCCATTGGCCATGGGTTGACCTTTACTGGTCAGAGTCCTTGTATTTATGATGGTGCCTGTGAACACTGTCTGGCAAAGAGAACCTTGTAGACCGCTCAAGCAATTGCTCAGGAAAAAGAAAGTTCAACTCGGAGAACATGTTATCCAAGAGAATTAAGGCTTTCTGTCCGGGAGGAATTTTCAATCAGACAAGGGTAGTATAGGTAAAACAGGGTTTCTATGGTCTCCTCACTTCTAATTAAACCTGTAACTGTTCTTCAACAGGCAGGTTGTGTTAACTAATTCAATTCTCTATCCTGTCAGTGAAATCAAACAAACCTATATGAGTCTAAGGTCCTGACTTTGTAACTTCAGTCATAATGAACGCCCTCCCTCACATGTTGACTCAGTAGCACTGGTGAAGCTGTTTGTGGCCTGAACAGTTATTCAGTATAAGGATTTAAAACTTATATAAGTGCTGAAATTGATTAACCTCATCGTATAACCTTGGAGGAATAGCCTCTTCTGTTGCAACTCTTCTAGGCTGAATTCTTTACACAAGGACTAGGAATATATTTAAAAGCTGAAAAATCAGTCGTCCTTTTTGTCTTCCGTGCTTCACTTGGCCTGGGTGCCATACAAAGAACCTTTTTGTGCCTGGGCTTGGAGCAGGAATTTTGCATCGCTCTAGAGTTTAGCAGGTGGTGCTACATGCCTTTGTACCCATCGAGCCTTCAGGGACTTCATGGCTTAAAGCAGACATATATTATTGCTGCTCTTGATAGACACATTTCTTTTCTGAAGGTATTTTGAAAGCCTGCAAAGCTCTGCCTAATAGAAGTTCCGCTTGATGTGCGAGTAGGCTGTTTATACTGCACGTCAATGAAGAAAAAATTGGTCAATTTTACAAAACGTCTTCACTCTATCTGCCATATCCAGTATGGAGAAACATGCGATGTCTTTTGCAGGGAAATTATGAATCCAATTTGGAAGCAGTCAGAAGGCATAATTCTTATGCTGCCCAGAGGCTGACGAATAAGTGACTGCTCTGTGCTGAAGGTGTGTTTAGGTGTTTGTGAGCTGGCAGCTTTTCTTTTGTTGCATCAAAAAGGGACGATTAAAACCAAATTTCTTCAGGTGGACATCCTGAGAGAAAAGATGTGCCTAAACAGAAAATGATACTATCTCTGGTGCAGAAGTTGCCCAAGTTTCTGCTAAACTAAGCAGATTCTGGAAAAAGCTGGGTCAGCCCCTCAGTTGTCCTCATCAGTACCAAGCCTGTGCAGTTCAGGAGTACAGCTCTCTGCAATGAGAGGAATTGGCTGATTAATGAAAAACTGTTCAAGTACTTCTGTTAAATACTGGGAAAAGCAGACATTAACTCTTCCCTGCTTTATGCCACTTGAGGCCATTTGCACCTGAGGCCACCCGATGTGAAGCTCAGGGAGGTGTCCCTGGACTTGATGGCCCCATGCAGCATCACTGTCCCTCTCAGTGTGAGGCAGTAGCTCTTCTTCCAGGCAAGGGTTGAGCCCATGTCTGCCTGACCAGTAAGTGTACATCGGGTTGACTAGCTTGTTTTGCACACAGGGGGGTGGTGGTGGAGGAAACGCTCATAAAGGTGCTTGGGAATTAGGGCTTGGCATTTGACACCGAGAGATGACTCAGTGAATACACTTAAAGCAGATAACTCAAGCTTCAGTCAACAAATTCTCTTGATATTTCTAAATTTAGAAAAATTAAATTGGCATGTGTAACAAAATATTTTGTAAACTTTGTGGTTGTTTTTTTTTTTCTTTTGAACAAAATTCTGCTCCCAGAGAAATACCATACAGTCAAGGTTATGTTGCTGGACAAACTGACAATTGAATTTGTACTGCAAAGTACAGTAGTGAGCCTTGGGTCAAAGGGGAAAGGTAGGACTTCATCTGAAGATGATGTGTGATGAAGATGATGTGTGATGAAGATGATGTGTGATGAAGATGATGTGTGATGAAGATGATGTGTGATGAAGATGATGTGTGATGAAGATGATGTGTGATGAAGATGATGTGTGATGAAGATGATGTTTAAAAAAAACCAACAAACAAATCCAGTCTTGGTTTCAGAAGCGTAAGAAATCCTTCCTTAGTTGGATACGCAGTTTTTACGTACCTCTGCAGCACTGCTCCCAGGTACTCTGCCAATCCTGATGCCTCCTGTCCCAGGCAGTCGCAGCTCTTCAAGTGATAAAAGGCAAATGTTACATAATGCATACTTATGAATATTTATAATTTGCCTACCAGTTAAACTTACAAATCATTGCTGTTCTCCTGAGTTTCCTTCTGGCAGAGGGTACGGGGAAGTTGTTTGCCATGTCTGTCTTTGAAATGTTTTTACTGCACAACTTGGTGTTTGAAGTAGTTTGCAGTTGCTTGTTGCATCCTTTACTTTACGAACTTACTGATGAGGCTATCTTTGCTTGAAGCCGATGATCCCACTTGACACTGATCTTACTGTAAATGGGAAAACAGAAGAAATCTTCTGGAAATTGTTCATTTTGAGGCTTAGTTGTCTTCTGTGGCTGTGGTTGATATTTAAAATTGTGACAGTGCTGAATGTGGCTCGGGCCCTGAGCTTTCGCGTTGCTTTGGTCGTTGCTTTATTATTTTAACGTTTCTCTTGCTGCATAGCGTTCTCCAAGACTCCTGCAAAGGCTCAGTTACTCTGATGCTGTTTGCTTGTTTTCTCTCCTCATGGTCTTTCATTTGCCTCAATAAGACTGCAGTTTATTCTTATTGCTATAAAAATGCTTAGTAAAGGTGTTTCTTTCTCAGTGGCTCTTTCTTCTCTTTATTATGAGAGATACGATACCAGAACTGGGCGCTAAAGCTGACATAACTATTATTGGTGACATAGACTTACAATATGGTGAACACATGTGGTTTCTTCCTTCTGTTTTAAATACTTGAAAATACATTTCCCCTGCCCCAAGCTGGCTATAGCGTCTATAGGTATTTAGTCCTATTCTGCTAATTTAATTAAAAAAAAAAGATGTTATTTTCATGGCACTTCTAGATGACAAGACTGATTTGCGACTCTGTTGCCCTTGTCTGACTGATGTGCTGAGTTACTGCCCTGTCGTGTATTTTTCTGTTTTTATTCTTCCAATAACTTAATTTGTATGAGTTGCTCTGATGTGATCTGCTGTTATGCACGCAGTGCATTATTTTAATATTCAGAAATGCAACTAATTGAATAACACTTTTTCAGACTGGCTACTCTTCTTCCTCATCCCTTGATGATAAAAGGAGGAGAAAAACACTTGCATTCCCATTGACGTAACTGGGAAGATCTCTGCTGACTTCATTGCAATTTTGGATTGATAAAAAAAGCGATCATTCATAGGCAGCCATTTCTGGTTAGCTTTCTTGTTGGGTTTTTTAAAGTTCTGCGTGAATATCTGGGAGATCTTGAGACTTGACTTTTTTTTTTTTTCTTAAGTCAACTTATTGATCTAATTCTGGACCCTTGAAGAGACACCCTTTCCGTGGCTTTGTGGGTACTCCTGTTTGGTAGCACTCATCTGCTGTCTTCACTGATGCCTGAATCTCTCTGTTTGTGTGGACCTGCAGAGGTCCAGAAATGCTGCTCACCATATGTGTGTGCTATAATTGCTCAGTTTGGGGAGGTGCTTTTGGATAGTGAGTCCTTTTACCTGTAATACGGAGGTGATTATTGCTTGTTAAGGTTATATCAAGAGAAAGGTGGCTCTTGTGTCCCTCTGCTTCAGTGAGAGCTAACCCTACCCCCAGTGTAACGTATACAGTACTGGAGAAAATCCAACTTGTATCGCCTGACAAACGAGCCCATAAATGTGTCTTGCCCTCCTGTTTTGAGATGGTTTCCAGTTTTTCAGTCTTTGTAGAATTTGGCTGAGAGCTTGTCCTCAAAAATATTGAAAAATTAGAAAACAAAATGTGCTTTTTAACATTGGTTGTAGTGAATTGATATTTTAAATGAATGATGATACATTGCAGAGATTAGTGATGTCACAGGAATGTTCTGGGGAAATAATGAGCTAAGTGGTCAGGAAGAAATTTACCTTTATTCTGTCACCTCAGATGTACAGGAGAGAAAAGGGAAACAATTTACAACAGGGCTGTGTACGTCTTAACACAGTAATATATTAGCCTTGTGATGCTGTGACACTAATCACCAAAAAATTCTAGGGCTGTGTCATAAATTACATTGTGCTGCATCTGATTGGGCTTTTTGTGCTCTATTCACATCAAAAGGCAATCACATTTTGTGCAAACTTAATCCTACCAGTTTAATGGCGCATGTAAAATATGCATTGTAATTTGTCCTTTATTAATACTGTATATATGAGTTTCTGCAGTAGGGAGGCCACTAATTATTTTGATTCTTAGATACTGGGGTTGCCCTTCAGGATATAACCTTTGTTGAAATTGTATAAATGTGCATGGAAGAGGTACATATTTTGATCTTTTTAAGGGCTGCATCACACGCTGTAATACTCAAAGGAGTTATTTTAACGGTGTCAATATAACTGCTTAAATGAACTCAGCAAGCCAGGGTTCAGCAGAGATTCTTAAACTAAACTGTGATAAACACTGAAGTTAACCCTTTTACCCTTTTTCTCTTCCTTTGGTAATGATTAAAAAGATCGGCTTGGGCTAAAGAAACTTTCTGGCAGAGCAAAGCTAAAAGAAATGATTGACTATCAAAAAGAGTCTTGTACACAAGAAATGAACGACCTTAGAGAAGAGAACAGCAAGAATAGGATCAAATTCAGCAGCATAAAATGCAAAGCCATATGTATTAAAGGAATGGTGAAATATTTGCTGGTCTAAGTTGGGAGCTCTAGAAGCAGCATACTAGACACCAATGTGATGATGATAAATGCAACTGGAGGACGAATTAGGACAGGTATTTCCATGAGGGTTTGGGATGTACTGGTGCTTAGGACTGGTGACACCTCTACAAGAAGATACACAGCACATGGCTCTGGGCGTCCAGTGTTTCACATCTATCCAAGTAAAGCTTGCAAGACTGCACCGGGAGCAGGCTGTATGTTTTCACTGCTGTTTATACAACATGATTAAAAAAGCATAAAGGGCTGTGAGATTTTTAAATTAAAGGATAATCTTGCCACTGAACGAAGTGATTAAACTGGCTGGGAATGCACGTGGGCAGGATTTAGGATGAGATTTAGAAAAATGGTTATTGAAATGCCCCTCAAACAGGAGCATGAAAAGTGAAAACTGGAGGTTGCAACGGGGTTGTATGATGTTGGCTGTAATAACAGAATAAAGTGAAGCTACATATGTAGTGTGTTCTTTACTGGGGCCCTTAACGGGCAGGTTTGTGTGAAAAGAAGGTAAGGTGTGTGTGTTTCCAAAAGGCTGTAATGAGAAGAAAATTGGTAAAGAAAAGGTGAAGGCAAAAATGGCATAGTTGAAGTGTTGGTTATGGTCTGGGTTGCTGATTATTTTGGGGATTGAATGTATATGATCTTGTTTCCGTACCTACTGCTAATCATTTAAGTTAATTTTACTGGTTGGGAAGTGTAACCATCTAACATGAAAAATTGTGTTTGTTTTATGTGGTTTTTTTTTTATAATAAAAAGCAAATTCTCTACTTAAATTCTATGTAGAAAGCTTATTTCCAAATGAATGGAGAATGTTTCTTAATGAATAAACAGTTCTTTTTGCCTTTTGGAAAGTGGATAAAACAAATTCTTTCCCAAACACTTAAAAGGGGGGGAAAAAAAAACCTGTTTTGTTTTTCTTTCTTAAATAACAGAAGTTTATAAGGAAATCTCAAAGCTTTATCAATTTATTTTTTTTTCTGGTAAGATAGTAAATTTTTTTTACTATGTGCATTGAACAAAACCCTAGCAATTTTTCATTAGCTACTGATTTCTGAATAACTACAACTCAGACACTGCCTTCAGTTTGCAAGTAGTACGTGTTTGACCTAAGCTTACTATTTTTTTAGCGAATATACACGATATTGAATAATGAAATTGAGCTTGATATTAATTGTGTGTCACTCAAAATGTTTATTTGGGTCCAGTCAGAAGGTACGCACACTCTGCTGCTTCTGTGCCGACATGGTAGTAGTGATGAGTCATATGTCCGCTGTAATAGGCGAACGGGAAAGAGGAATGATTTGAATTCACTCTGACAATGAAGATAGCACTGCTTTGCTCATTAAACTGTCTGCAGGACTGATGCATGAAAACAGTTACTTTTTCTCCAGCAGTCTGAGACGTTGCATTGCAAACTTTCACAGCAACTTTATTTTTAGAATGCGTTTGAATCATCCAGTATGATCTAGTTGTCCACCTACAATAATTGAGAGAAGGGCTATTACCTGTAGCATTATACCTTGTGAAACACACCTTACTGATATGTACTTTTAATTTCTATGCAATCTTGTATCCAGAGCATTTGAATTGAGTTTACTTTGTAACATACAGGTTAGTATCACAGGCAGGATTCTGAGCAGGAGTCTGAAAAAAAAAAAAAAAAAAAAAATCAGTGGTTTGGGGTATTTGAGACAATGGAAAAGAGCTGAGAATTTCAAATCTAGTTTTAGTCTAGCTATCCTAATCTCAACTCAAAATTTGTATGTGCCTCAACTACAAGAATTGTCTTGGCTGTGAATTTATGCAAGCAGGGTAGAAACCACAACAGTACTGGGCTGCAAGCCCAGCAAACAGGAACTGTGTAGGTGGAACCAGGCAGAATTCATGGCTTTTAGTAGTCATGAGGCTTCATCCTTCTGCTTCCTTGCCTCGATTCTGCTCCCCAGGAGTCAAAACTAGAAGAATGCTGTGTTAGTTTATACTTCTTCCATCCATGGGGTTGCTAAGGATGCTGACAGCTGGGATGCCAAAAAAAAATATATTAAAAAAATTTGGCTAAAAAAAGTCAAATTGTGACTTTAGAGAAGAGAAATAGTGTACCAGAAGGCCACAGGTGGACACAAGCTACAATTGGGAAAACTGCTATTAACCAACAGGCTTTTGGAATAGGTGAAGACTGACAATGTCTTCTGATTTCTCTGCTGCTTGGTGAACAATACCAATTTGCGGCTTAGAGCAACATAGGTCTGATTTAGGTGTACCATGAGAAAAGATCCAAGAGTGCTTTTGCCAAAGGCCTCTTGGCCCCATTTGTGCTCCACTCACTGTCAGGGAAGTAAGAGGAGGAGAATAAAAAAAATGGAGGTTCTCAAACACAGCAAATTGCAATATTGCGATATCAAGCAAAGTGCTTAGCTGCCTAATATTCATGTAATAATGGCAGCAGAAAGCTGGCCAAGAAATTAAAGTTGGGAACAACTGGTTGCCTTGGGTCCCTCTGTTTTTCGTGTCCATCTTATGTGTTAATAGGACTTGAGTTGCAACATGTTCCGTATCCACGCTCTGATTTGTCTCTTTTCTCTAGCACAGCTTTGCTGGGTCTCTTTAAAAGAAGCACCCAGAGACATTCAGATACCTCGGTGTGCATCCCTAGCTGAGCTGAACTGGCAGCTCAGCACAGATGAGTTGTGTTTTGAGCTCAGTTCGATTAAATGCTAAAATCGAGTCGAATTCTGCTTTGACGAAATCAATGGCAGAAGTCGTTTGGCTGCGATCTTGTCTGCACTCAGGCCACTTTATGCTCCTCTGGCATCGTAAAGGAGGAGCGAATTACACTGTGACTCATTTTAAAGCCCCTTTGTGCTGCCAGGGTGATACTGTGGGTTTTAGAGTAAATGAAATTTCGGGCTAGTTGGCTTTAGTGTAAACGAGCATCAGGGCCATCAACTTGTTTGGGCCGAGTCAATAAAGAGGGCTGGGTGTGAATGAGTTGCCCAACCCGTTTTAGTTGCTGTGGGGCTGAAGTGGATCCTCTGCAAAGATGCAGGAAAATAATGTCTGTCTGTCTGCGGAGCGCTGAGAGGGAGAGGCAGGGATAAGCCTTTCTGAAGAACACAAGCCAGCGGGCAAGCAGCTGAATTACAATGGGAAAAATAATCCTTTTCACTCTGACCGTGCCTTGTCATGGTGCCTGGGGTGAAAATTGGAAAGAAATGTCATCTCTTAGGAAAGATTTGAGGGGGGAGTGGGAGCAGAAATATTCCCCCTGTTTTCCAGTTGGCACCTTAATGGTTTGCTGAAGTGCACCTGGTGGCACTTTGGACTAATGGGAGTTCTCTGCAGGCCTGTAAAGTCTCTTTGCCTGCTCTCCCCAAAATAACAGCAGCAAAGTCCCTCAGAAGTTTCTCATTTACAGGGCATTTATTCAAAACTTTGCATTTCTGTCTGTAGTCTGGACCTCTCCCGTGGTCGCTGCCTCCTGTGGTGTGTGAGGTACTTCAGGAGTAAGGCACTAAACCAAATCAACCATTTTATAGCTGTATTGCAGAGTTAAACAGCAGAGGATTGCTGAGACATAACACCACATATATTTTGTAAAATTAGCCAGAAACTTATTTCCTTTCAATTAAGGGTTTGGGTGTTTTTTCAGGAGAAAGGTGGAAGAAAGGTTGTTCGATTACACAGAGGGTTGCAGAAATGCTATTGAATGAATCATTTAATCTCTTTAAGTGCAATCATTTTCCAATTTTTACTTATTTTGGGCATTTCCCACCTTATGTGACGCATTCAAGAATAAAAAGGAAAGGTTGGTAATGGCTTGTTTTGTGCTCCCTGTTAATCTGTTCCTGAGCAATATCTGAACATGGAAGTAAAACCTCCAAGTGCACGTACTCCTATATGTGACTGATACACATAGATGTGAGGATGTATAGTAACTTATTAAATTTGTACAATATGTTCTTATTAGTTACATTTTGTGAAGCACACTTTTTTGTCACGTGATTGTATTATTTGATGCTTAGGATTTGTTTAAACGGCGTGCATTTAAACAGCAAGAAAGGAGTGAAAGGACTTGTGTTGTCGTCTTTTTCCTCTCTGTCTACTTACAGCTCAGATCCAAAGCCAACAGGCAGCAGCAATGCAAGGAATGTGGGTCTGGAGCAAAAGGATACTTTGATTCCTGCCCCCCACCACATGCTTCTGTAGGTTTTTCCAAGACAAAGGAGTTTCCATTAAATGGAATGTCTCTTTATTTCTCCCTCTTCGTGTCCAGCTTCACAGTTGTACTTGGGAATGAGAATTATGTCTGAAGCTGGTGTGATGTTTGATGCGATCTTGGTAATTGCGATACAGGATACAATTAATGAATAAGACTGGCTGAAAATATTGTGTGTATAAGGATCACTTGAAATCGTTTGCATTTTTTTAAACCTACTGTACTATGGGTTGCACGTTTTTAAATGTTAGTGCTTATCTGAATTACCTTTTATTTTTAATGTAAACCTGACAATGAGTATTTCAACATAAGCCGTTTCTTAAAGAGATTCTGCAAGTTTCATTGAATTTTTGTCTGATTTAAGGATGTAACTTAGTGGGAATAAATAACCTGAAGCTAAAACTTCAGTTTATCTGTCAGTTTATCAACAGGTGCCCTCCAGGTTGTTGCCCCTTGTTTATGGAACTGTTGCTTCAGATCAGAGAACCAAAGAAAAAAGATAAAATAGCATATCTCCATTACTGGGAATTTCGGACTGTGTTTTCTGAGCTTGCTAAGCTTCAGGCAGCTTGGTAGCGATGTTTCAGATATTATTGGCAAATTACCTCACTCTATCAATTTTGCCTTTGTAGCAAAAAAAAAAATATATGTGGAAGTTTGAAAGGCTCAACCTTCAAAATAATACTAGAGAGCATATAGTATCCCATCCTAATGGAAGAACTTTTCTTTTGTGTGGTTTTTTTGGTTTTTTCTTTTTTTTTTTTTTTTTTTTTTTTTTTTTGCTTTTGGCCTTTTAGAGATACTTCAGTAACACTTAGTAACATAAGATTCCCCAATTCGAGCTCAGTTTCCATGTACAGGTACCGTCTGAGAGATTAGAGTGTGACCAAGTGGGAAAAGCGTTTGCTTTCCAAGCTGCAAGCGAAGCAGGGAGGTGCAACTGCTGTCCCGAAGGAAGCAATAAATTCATTTTACTGGTAGACTGCTGACACAGAACGCACAAGTGGCCATATCTGAAAATTGTGTACATCTGGAAATGGGATTTATATCCGAGGCTGTTTTGCCACTTTTACTGAAGAAATAGTGCCTACTGTAGCTGTGGAATTTTTTAAAAAGTGGAAAGTACATAAAAATAAACATCATAACATGAATTATTTACAGAAAGAAAATAGGTTGCTTTTTTTTCCTACAAAATACTTGGTCATCTGTTTTGTTTACCATTCCTGTCACAGTCTATACTTGGAAGTTATAAACCCCTGCTTTTTGAGGTACTCTCAACACTGAGGCCCTTATGTAATTTATATCTAATTTGTGTGTGTTACTATATAGTTTGTATCTGCTTAGAAAAACCGCCTTAAATGTGCTGGGGCTTTCACTCTTCTGAATACGTTTAAGTGACGCTTTCAATTTCAAAGGAAAAATATAAGTTCAATTTCACTTAACTAAAGTAAGATTTGGCTCTTGAAAACAAAGTTCTAAAATGTGTTTATTTTATGCTTCAATGCGTGTCGCCACAGGCTAAATTTTAGCATGTACTTGCAAGCCTTTCTGGAGGGAGTGGTATTTTTTTTTTTTTTACTGCATCAATTGAAGATAAATTAAAATTTATATTCTATGGGAGTACTCTTGTGAAATCAGACACAATATTTGTAAGCAGTTTCTTTTTTAAAAAAAAAAAGTACACGGGTTTGTTCTTCCTTGCACCTTTTCTTGGTATATTGGCTAATGCTTTGTCGAATGACCTGCTTTAAGACTTGTACGGCTGTTTGGGGTATGAACTACGCGAGAGCAGTTGAGGACTCAAAAGGAAGAAGTCCCACATCCCGTGTACGTGTAGTACCTTGTTTTGTCACCGGGGCTGTGTCTGGGTACCCTTTGGTATCCTTTTAAGAATGCAGTCAATCCAGCAAACTCAGTCCAGGGTTTAATGACGCGCGCCTTAACGTACAACCTGCTAGTCCAGGTGTCTCTATTGTTGTCACAGAAAACAATAAACTGGCGCGGGGCGGGGGGGGGGGGAAATAGGCTTTTTTATCAACTTTTTGTTCTCTGCTTGCCACTGAAAGTTTCAGGTTCTGTACAGCTGCCCACCTGCTCGAAGGGGCAGCTCTAACTGGTATGGAAAAACAGATGCCCCGGATGCCCTGGTGTCTTGCAGCATTACCTGGCATAATACTCTCTCATCCATCCTCGTCGTACTTCTAGAAAATTTGACTTCTGGGAAATTTGCTTAGTATTGATTTAACTTCACTTCTGTTAAAAGAAAACCTGAGAGGACTGTCTCTCTAGCTGTGCTATAATAATGGAATATCCCCAATGTCTGATCAATGCAGCTGGGAGATATATCCTTGTTTCACAGTCAAAACAATAATTGAGGTGGGGAATGAGTCAGGCTGAAATGAGAGAGAAACTTTTCAGGATATTTGATGAATCAAACTTGGACTGATCCAAAACAACTGCAGAGTAAAGCATTCTCTTTTTTTATTTAACTTCTTCCTTTTTGCAATACAATTCTTAGAGGAAAAAATGCCAGATATCCTAAATACCAAAATCCTAGTTCAACCTTTTGATATTTCTTCAAGCAAGGTGATTTCCTTTTAAGTACCAAAACACACTGAATATTTAAAAAAAAAAAATAAATTAAAAGTTATGATGACGGCAACCAACCAAAATTCCAAAATCACTGGGTTTAATGAATACTGTTTGCTGAATTAGGCTGACATGCAAAATAATTCAGTTCCCCTTAAACACAGCTTTTCTGACATCTATCACCTGAATATTTACTAAAAAACTACATAAGACAATTTTTAGGGATGAACCACGTAGAGGCTTTTATGGTATTATTTTTGTGGACACTACATGCTGTTAGGAAGTGGACGTGTGGGGATCAAGTGCCCCTAATATGACTCCAAATTCAGATTTTGTTGCTAACTTTCTCTGCATTACTAAATCTGAATCTTGCAACTTTATCTCAACCTCTTGTGGCATTTCAGAAGATCGAGATTTTAATATACTTATGACTTGAACTCACCGATTACATGTTAAATGCTGGAAAAGGTCACTGAGCCCTGTTCTGGGACCATCAGCTGTTTATTTTCCCAGTTTGCTCTGTGAGCAGAGCTGAACTGTGACTTCACATCGTGCACCGTTGTTGCTGGAAACTGGTCCTTCTGCTGGTGGACTTCTCTGGTCAAGCTTGTTGGCTCTTAGAGGTGGCATGGGACCACCCACAGGGCACTCGCTGGGCAGGGTGGGAGCCGTCCTTATGTGTGGGGCAGGGTAGCTAAAAATTTGTTAGTTTGTTTCAACAAGGGAGAAAAATACTATTAGTCTTAGCTAATGGGGCTGTTTCTAGTGGGTTTGATGGAGCGGTTTTTCCAGTGCTATTCAGGACAATGGAGTTGGAGAAGATCTAGGGAAGTTACTACTGCAACGCTGACAGGTGGTGTAAGGACATTGGCCGAGCTGGTCTGTATTGCAGGGAAGCCAGACAGAAGAAGACATCTGGGTTTGACTGAGAGTTGTGGATATCCCAGCCCTGAGGGATGGGGAATGGAAAAGAAGTGGATGTGCTGCTTGTTGGCAATGCAGAGAAAACATGGTACCCCCATTACTGGGAGATAGCCAGCAGAAAGGACTGGGCTGTACGTGTAGGCTCTTGTTCCTGCAGCTGTGGCTGAGCTCCCGGCATGCACCGTCACCTACTCGTGGCATTTATCCACCAAAGGAGGCTGAGAAATCCCCTTGCCTGGGTAAATGGTGAGCTGCGCTATGATGTTTTCTCAGTGCTGTTGTCCTTCAGGAAACAAGGGCAAGAGGGCTCAAAGGATAGAGAATTCTGAGTGACACCCAGGAGATCACTGCCACATGGGACAGGTATGTCACATCTCCCTTGTGAATGCGTGTGAAATGATGGAGGAGGAACGCCAGAGCACACAATTGTCAGAGTATAAACAAGCTGGTTTTCTTTTCTCCTTTTATTTTTAAATCCGGCTTGTGTCATGCCGTCATGACAGTTACCGTTTCCTTTGTGCTTTGAAGTAGATCAATAGGCTTGTTGTTGGGTCAAGACAAAGGGCTTGACAGCCCAGAAAACAAGTTACTTGTATTTCCTCTCCTCTTCAAGCTTCTGCTGTCATGGAATTTGTTAGCTATAGAAGATGACTTTTTTTATGTCTTTGTCTGTGTTGGTGTCAGAATATCTGGAACAGCTACAATACCTATTTATCTCTACGTAGTTCAGGAGCATCTTTCCTGGATTTGGCTTGTCTTCATGCTAATATTTTTGGTATATTTCTGGGGTGCCGCTACCATCTCTTCTAATGACTGCCCCTCTGCTTGACAAATAAACAGGCAGCTGAGGAAGATCTCCTTCAACAAGGAGGGGGTTGTGTGTTCATTAGGGAGCAGCTATTGTAATCACAATAGCAATAATACTAATAAGCTCTTACTTCAACATCGTAGCAGCCAGATGTGCTTTTATTGAAGCAGAATTCTTAATTTCCAAAGCGGGAAACATATTTTCCACATCTCCTTTATATGGAAGGCATGAGTAGAAAGAGATTATATCAGAAATCATCCCTTTTGTCATGATACTGACTTTTATTTTCCATTGGGTCCTTTTAAGATTTGTGTTTTACAGTCTGTGTCAAAGACCAATTCCGGTCAAGACTTACTGCACACAGATGAGCTATAAACAGAGTTATGAAAAAGGGCATTTGAGGCTTCTGTAAACATACATCACACTGCACTCCTGAAAAGCCTGTACCCCGTGAGTTTCTCAGTCTCCAGTTTCATTACTGTACCTTCTGCTCTCCTTTCAAGCAACTCTTTAAATCTACGCTTTGGAGCTTTGAGGGGTGCCGCAGCACGCGAACACGATTACTGCCCCGCTCTCCTTCCCAAACCATGACCGCGTTGAAGTGGTCCCAGGGAGTATAAAGTCTGAGCCACCACGTAGCATGACAGTCCTCTTCTTCTCACACCAGCACTGGTTTTATGTTTGGTTGTTCTGAGCGTGCTTTGTTGGCTCTCTTGTTATACCGACAAACAACAAAATAATTTCAGTTGGATTTGATGCGATTTACCTCTGGAAAGCAAGCTGTTTAACTTTTATTTCTTTTTAATTCTTTCTGTTATTTATGCTGTAGTTTTGGGAGGACATACTATGTGTAGCATAGTGTGGTGGAAGAAAGCAAACTAAGCTTTGCTTTAACTATGAAATCATAACTAGCATTTCCAAATAAGTAAAGCTAGTTCAAACTAAGAGAATTTCTGTCTATCAGGATATTCTTGTACTTGGATGCCTGTGTCTTTGTTCAGTATTGGAGAAACATCAACTGTTTAAATCACAAGTGTGTGAGAGCTCTTGCTGAAACACCTTCAGCAGGTTCTGAGCAGGGGAGAAGGCTGAAGGCTGGGCAAGGATGTCTTGGGTTGCTCGTGGCCACCTCGGCTTCTGTGCGCGCAGAGGCTGATCGTGCACTCCAGCGCCTTGGTCAAAACCACCAAACGATGACAGTTTTTGCTCCCGGAAGGAAGCCCACGCCTTGGAGAGAAGGGGGATGTTTGCATTGCAGAACTGCAGTCCTCCTGAGCTGGAGGCCAAAGCTGACTCCCAGACACATGCGTTCCCATGGAATAATGTGGTCATGATTAAACATCTGCTAATGGAGGATACTTGAGGGAGGAGTGATGTCTGGTCCCTTAGTCTGATTCACCAGGTACTATTTCTAATTTCAGGATGCTTCTCAGGATGACCCCACAGTGAGGTTTAAATTTGAGCTCAGTGTCTGGACTGTGAAGCCTAAGCTCCTCTTTCATTTTCCCTTTTTTTTTTTTCAATAATTTTTGTGAAACTGAGTTTTCGTTGGGGAGTAGGGGTGGTGGATTTCACCCAGATACTTCTTTTCCCAACGTCTCAAGATAGGAAAACAAATGTGGTAATGCTATATTAATTATTAGGGTTAATGACATATATTGCCACTATGCATGAGCACTGATCTTCCCCATGTTCTGCATGCTTTCATATGATAAATACATGTAAAATTGTCCCTTTTATTGCCTGGAAGTTTGCTCTGTCTAGTTGGGGTATCTTTGAAATTTAGACTTCTATGGAGAACTATTTTTATTCAAGTGGAATATAAATCACTGTGCCATTTATGACTGTTTTTCCTGAAACTGTACAAGTATGAAGGAAAAAAATAATTGAAATCCTGGCTTAAAAGGAGAGCTGTAGGGTTTGGGGTTTTTTTTGTAATTCTCAGTGCTGCATTTCCACACGTGACTTTTTTTTTTTTCTTTTAATCCTGGTACATCACACTTATTTTCCCCTTACTCACCCTTTCTATTTTATGGACCATGAAAACTCTGAGGACCACAGTAGCTGCTTGGTAGCTGTCAAGCAACACTCCGTGTCGTTTCATATATGGTGGGGGGCATCAGTATCATGCTTGGAGGATCAGCTTGATAAAGGGGACAGAGAGTAGAAAGGTTGCACAGATGTTCTGGGACCTCAATTCTTGAATTTCGTAGACCAGGAGTTTTGATTATATTCTGAACTCACTGAAGCAAAGAGTAAATATAAAGCTCTGTGACCAGAAATCCCTGCAGCAGATATATGCTGTGTGTTAAATCTTACAATTAAACCACAGTGGTGCAAAATTTGCTTCCAAAGCATGATCTGTAGAACTTGATGCTTAGTTCTGAAGGGACCATCTGTAATGCCCCGATGCCTCGAGCAGGAAGGTGGGATTGCTCTTCAGTGTCTCCGCAGTGGCCGGAGCAGGGAAGCCTCCCTTTCTCCTTCCACAACTTTAGTGAAGTTTTGCCAGCTCTGGATAACCTCTGTTTCTGTGTTTGATGTTGAACATTGCATACACAGAATTTCTATGACTTAAGTGTATCTGTTTTCTGTATATTCGAAATTGTTGCTCATTTAACCGTGACTAATAGTTAGCTTGAGCAGAGATCTCTGCAGAGAGACTATTCAAGTTGAGAGCACAAAAAAACCCCACCCTCATCTAATCAACCTACACAGATAGACACATCATCAACCTTTGCAGTTGTATTTCCCCAGGCAGGATCGCTGCTTGTTTGACAGAAAGATGTATTTTAGTTCAATTTTGGATTAAACAAATTGTAAAAAGGAAGGCTTTGTTCAATGTGATCCAAATTAGAAGAGCCACACTGATTGAGGGCTGCATATCAAATACATGCTGCAACAGAGAAGGGTAAAAATTAATTTTCATTTGGCTTTTTTTGCCAATACTGTTTATGACAGGTGCTGAAATGGGGGG
Organism: Rissa tridactyla; assembly: GCF_028500815.1. Lineage (NCBI taxonomy): Eukaryota > Metazoa > Chordata > Aves > Charadriiformes > Laridae > Rissa > Rissa tridactyla. The sequence continues at coordinate 10,021,067 of NC_071472.1, read as the reverse complement.
GGGGGAGTTGCTGCGAAATATTAAGTGGCATGAGATATATGACACTTGAAATAAAGTCTGCCAGCTTAAGACAATGCTGAGATTAAGTGCTATTAATGCTGTCTTATGTATCTGTCCAGTTTGCTCATATGGTTGGCATTCCTGTTTTATTGAATAAAAATTATGGCAAGTCAAATTCACTCTAAAGTCTGTAAGGCTTAAAAGCATCTCCACAGTGAGGGGGGTGGGGTGGGGGAAGACAACTTCCTGCAGCTAACATATAATCAATTTATTGGCTTTTCTACATCAGGCACCATCAAATATAGTGTAGCCAGCCACAGATGGTCCTGATTGTATTGATTTTTTTCTTTGTTTTGTTAAATAATGGTTAATACACTTGCAGCTTAAAAGTAAAATTTTTTTTTTAAATGATTGGGCAAATAAGCACTTGAACTCTGGGACGTGTTGCTGTACCTAGTGGTGGCATTATGGCTATCGCAGTCATCCTCATTTGCGTGGAGGTGGAGAGCTCTCTTCAAAATGATGTGTCATTCCCTTGTACCTAAGGGGTGAACAGGTGGTCTTTTCATCTTCTCGTGTGCTTCTGTGCTTACTGGTGATTGAAGTTCTCTTTGGGTATGCTCTGTCTGGGAGGTGTTGAAATCTACTTGGAAGAACAGGGTTGGCTTTGCCATTATGGCCGTGTAACTGGTCAAATGCTTCCTGGAGGCAGCACCCGTTGGTTTCTGCAACAGTGGAAATAGCCTGAAATCCAAACTTCATGTGGAGCGTTTCAGTCCTTAAAAAGATTTCTGTGACTTTTTTTTTTTTAAATTGCCGTCTACATAAAATATGTTAAGCGGTTTACAATGACTTGCATCACTTCAATCCAGGATAAACATGTAAATGGTGTTGATGTTTCATGGTGCTGAGAAACAATAAAACCTCAAACTGCATATTTATGTGCTGTCATTCCAAGTGCGATGTTTATATTGGTGGCAGATGCAGAGAAAGGAAAACTGTTAGAAACAAGGAGAATCCTAAATATTTTTTTTTTTGTAATACTATGCACTTTTTTCCCCCCGAAGACCAGCTAACTATAATCAGCATGATTCTTGTGTTCTCCTTTCATTCCCTTTCAAGGGATTTCAAGTTGAAACTTCTCCAGCCCTTCACACCCTACTTGCTGCTTTGGATTTAAAGACACCTGGCCTCTTAGGCATTATGTAGACTTTTTGACAGCTAATGACAGAGTACTAGTACAACATGTGGTTTCGGCAATTGCTCTTCCTGTCTTAACAGCAAATGTTCCTCACTTTAAATGAGTCATTTCTGAAAGGCCATCATTTGTTGTGAGGTGATTTTTAGCATGGCATTGTCTTGTCTGTGTGACCAAGTCCCTCCGTGAAGGTGGCATCAACTTCTCTCTTGATGCGTGAGAAATCGTCTGGTTTACACCTTGTTGATTACAGCCCCAGTGGTGTGATTTGATGAACCATCTTAATAAAAGACCATTGTCAATAGGTTTTGGGTCTTCTGTGATACCTGTGTCTCTAGCATTGTGTTCATGAGACCCTGTGCATAGTAGCTGCAGGCTGTGGAAGTATCTCTCGGACCTTTCAGGATGGTGAAAGGTAAGGTCCTTCTGAAAGCCTAGTGATGGCTGTATCAGTTTGTGCTATGTAATACCTCAGTCTTGCTTGGTTTGTCTCACAATGTGCTAATTTTGCACGCTGTCATGGACAAGGTGTCCTTCCTCTACGTAATTTTGCTCCCAGCAGATAATAATGGAAATAGTATTGTGGATTTCCTACAGCATCGTAAATATTTATATCCACCTTGCATCTATGTTACATTAGCATTCCTGGAAGTGTGATGTTAACGTAGAACGCTGCAAACTAGATATGTCTTACAATCACATTGACAATTCAAAATTACAAAAAAACCCCAAATCCTGTGCAATTAACTCTACCTTTTTCCTGGTTTTCCCCTATGTTAGCAACGCAGATCACTTGCAATTGTTTTATTCTATCTGAAGTATTTTTGCAAGGGAGGGACTCTCTTTGTGACACCTATCGCTATATATGATTTAGTTGGCAAGCTGTCAACCCAATTGGCTTACACCCCAAGCCCCTAGATTTTGTGTCGGTGCTACATGCTGGTATTCTGTGTGTTCCGCTCTTCCCACCCTCCTCTTTGACTTACAGACTCTTCTAAATTGCATTAAAATTCTAGATACTGAGAATGTCCTGATCTCTGCAGGAAACTGGCATGTTAATATTTTTGCAGTTGTGAGAAAAACCTTTTTTAAAAAGGGCAAAAAAGCCCCAAACTAGCCAAACAACATCCACCCCTCCTTGACCCCCCAACCCACCAGAAAATAGTTTTTAACCTTGGCTGGACGGGAGTTAGATAGCAAGTTTTCAGCACTTGTCTCGCGTGCACTTGATGCCTTCAACAGAAAGAAAGAGGACCAGACTGGCACATCTGCTGGGACTGGTCGGATGGCCGAGGGTCGCTGAGGACCGTTGCGGTTACAAGCCGACTGCTTTATCTAGCTGAGGTGAGAGACGATCCGGAATTTGTGGATAATTAGGAGTGCTGTGACTGTGAGGTTAACAGATTGAAATAGAAGACAGGTCTTGTCTTTCGGAGAAGAAAGAGCAGTTTGGCCAATGTCATCGCATGTCAGGTGATTTGGGGTGTGTGTGTGTGTGTGATGAATGTGGAACAGGAAGACTTTCAGAAGAAACTAATGCGCTTACTCATGGAAACAGGTATTATTTCCAAATCAGACAGAGCAGAGGTGAGAAAATGGGCCAGTATTAAAAAAACAAACAAAAAAAACAACCCCAACCTCCTGTGACTGTGTCTCACCTCCTACTTACAACTAGGCTGCACTCAAATGTCTGAGGTTAAATCCCAGTGTCTTTCCTGCCATGAAGATTAATGGTTGCCCATGGCTGGTAAATTCTGACCTGTGTTCATTTACACTCTTTTATATTTAAACTCGGTAACAATTATTCTCTTGCAAATACTAAAGAACCTCTTCTTTCCTATTTTCTACTGTAGCTATTAAATTATTGCATCGAATGAAATTGCTATGGTTTAGCACAGATATTTGCAAAAGGTTGGTTCGTATAAATGCGTAGTTCTCTCCTTCTTTTGACCACTTGGTGCTGCTTTTAATGGCTATTTTCTGCTTTCCAAGAGGAAAAAGAAAGAAGCAGTTGCAGAACTGTGGTGGGAATTGTGAGATCGGAACCATGTAACGCGTTTAGTCTGCTGTCAATTAGTCTCTCTGATACAAACGCGTGATGAATCCTATGGTGCCTTTTCCCTGTTGAGCCTAATAAAATTCATTTTCAGTTTGCAAGTCTATAGATGCCCCTTCGGGTCTAAGGGAATAACAAAAGACATCAAGCTACATGTCAAACTAAAATAGCGAGAAAGTAAAAAAAAAAAAAAAAGGAGGGAAAAAAAAAAAGCTGTAAAAGAAACAAAAAACCCTGAGAAAGATGTATTTGCAGTTGAACGTAACTGACTTAAGAGGCAGGAGTTAGTAAATAATACTGAAGTTTAGTACAAGCTCATCGTAGTAGACTGTGTTTGTGGCTCATGTATCACAAGTGGAGGGGTTGCCTTTCATCGAGGAGAAAAAGGAAACAGCTTGGCAAGGTCTGGAAATACTGCTGTATATCCAAAAAGAAAAATACCTTTTTAAAATTAGAAAATCCATGTGAATCCCTGACTGGGGTAAGCCTGGATGGTCTGAAGAAGCCCTTGGGATGTCGTGGGGAAAGCGGGGGATGTGTGTGTGTTATGGGAGAGCTGGACTGGGGATACGGTGGAGGGCAGGGGGGCAGCCTGCAGTATCCCTTGGAGATGGGAACTCTGTGCGGCTGAGAGGTTGGCTGCTGCACCATTCCAGGAAAAAAATTCAAGGCCGGGTTGGACGGGGCTCTGAGCAACCTGATCTAGTTGACGATGTCCCTAGATTGGACTACATGACCTTTAAAGGTTCCTTCCAACCCAAACTATTCTATGATTCTAAAGAATTTTGAAGATATGAGCTTATTTCTGTGGGAAGCCCTTTCCTTTTGCCTATGACCACATATAAGATGTTCTGGGATGGACTCATTCGCTACTCTGCTCCAAGTATTTTTAGGCTGAAGGAAAGTGTGTATTCTGCTGATTCCTCTCCTGATCACACTTAGCTTTAGGGAGGTAGATATTTTAGATATTCCCCTATACAGAGAAATCTTATTTAAAACTACAAAGATTAAAAAACTGTAATTCTCTAAAAAGTTTGATTTTTAGAGGCAGTTTCTGAGGGGGCTGGGTTAAGTGTAAAAAGTAGATACGTTGTTTGTGACAGAGCAAACAATTAGTCGGTGATTATATTCCCATTTACATGGCAGAAAATTTTGGAAGTATAAAGCTGTCTGTCCCTCTCTTTTTTATGTTTGTTTTGTGAAAAAGGGTCTAATATTCAATGAAAACCTAATTTACATTGCCAGCACCTTTGACTCTGACAGGAGCTGGCTGACAGACAACATCCGAACCTCAGCTGTTCCGCTGGTTTGAGGAAAAGCTCAAGTGATGTGGAAAGCCAGGAATAGGATGTGGCCACAAATCACTTCAGAAATGAAGCATCGATTCTGTTTTGACGAAAACATGTTGAATACTGGCATGCTGTATTCTCCCTTATTTGGCCAGGGATCTTCAGTGTTTCTTGAGGGTGAAATTCATCTGCACGTGGCGAACTATGCGCTCCAAATAAAGCTTCAGTGAGCTTTTAATGTTGGGTATATCATATGCTGTCTTTCCTGCGTAAGGATGAGTTTCTCCTTGAAACAAAATGAAGACTGAGAGCAGACAAGGTAAAATAATGATGGGATGAAATAAAACTGGTCTATCAGAAGAAATGGCACAGCAATCCAATTTGGGGCAGTAAAATGGGCATATGTATTATTTTCTATTGTATGCTATTTCACACAAAGTATGGTTACAACAGGAGATCAGTGGAAAATAGAAATTGCATACAGGACAAACCACTAAAAAATGTGAGTCTGTACTTTCCCATTCAAATTGAAGGGTAAATGCAACAGAGGGATAATATATAGGTTTCATATCTTTGGGTAGCTGTCGGTTTGCTTCCTTCCTCTATTGATGTTCTATCTTCAATTTTCATTCTGGTGCTTGTTTTGGCAGTATGTGCCTGTCCTGATTATATGGCGAATGCAGACAAATGTCCTGAATGGCCACTTCTTTCCTGCTATTTCTGTCTGTAACTTCTTATTTTCAAATTGGACTTTCTCTGAAGCCATTTACATTTCATGGCATCACATCTCTTTCATGTGCGGACAGATCTGATGCTTATTACACCATACCTGTACTTAATCCCATCATGCCACCGGTGTTTGTCGTCTTTGTATTGGCCCCGTAGATCATGGTGCTAACCTTAAAGCAATTTGTGTGTGTCTGTGTATATCTTAAACTCTCCAGACATAGCCCTCGTTTACAAACACCAGGAAATAGCTGTTAGGTGTAAGAAAACTGCCTGGAGTATGAGATGTTACGTTCTTTTTCTCCCTTATACAAAAATGGCCAAAGTGCTTTAATCTTTTAAATGCAAATATGCAGTTTGTTTTACACATTAGAAACTGGGCTCAGGCCTTGCTTTATTGGCAGTTCCCATGAAGAAACAATAGGATTCAAATGTCAGCGAAGCTTTGCTGCTAAACTCCAAAATTTATTGTAGATAAAAGGATATGTATTTGGTAACTCTTTTGCACCAAAGCACCCGCGCGGCCCCCTCCCCAAACACAGCAACCCTCTGAAAAGTTAACTGCAGAAGGGAAGAACTGGTATTTGATTAATATCTTCTTAAGTATCTTCCTCTTGGCTCTACGTGCTCTTCTGACAAACTTCCATAGCTTTCCCCGCATTCCCAACGCCTGTTTCTTTGTAGTTCTCTTGCATTTACAGTTTAAAAAAATAAATCTTTTTTCCCCTCTTGCTCTTTTTTTTTTTTTCCCCCTTCTTTGCTGTTTGAATCCCCAGTGGCCCATTACCTGTGGCAGAGTAGCTCTCACTCATGAGCCGCTGGCTCCATATGAGGAATTTTTGAGGTTACCTTTGAAATATTGGAGAGTGGGGGAAATCAGTTAAGTGTCTCAGTCTGAGTTACTGGGAGTCTAGAGAAGATCATTCAGCCATCTGGAGATGAAGTTCTACCGGACTTTGTGTCAGTTCATGAATACTTTCTCTTTTCTACCTTTCTACGTCAGTCAAAGGAAATTTCAGTTTAAAACAAAACACTTTAAAACAACAAACTTCATCCTGTTACAGCCAGCCAATTGCCTTTAATAATAATTGAATTTTTAAGGTCTTGACTGTAGTGATTGAGATGGCTCTGTGCTTTTGACACTATTTACTATTCAGTAAAATCCTTTTGAGCTTTCAAGATGCAGGAAATTCTCCAAGCTGTAAACCACAAGGTTTACATAAAATGTGTGAAGTGGAGACTCTTCATGAACAGTGACCCATACAATTTTTCTCTTGGTTTATTTTATTTGATTTGAGGAGTGTTTGGAGTCATTCAGCATACATATAAAAGTATTTATTAGTAAAAAATTTGACTGATTAATGTAAAGGCTTATTGATTAAGAAGTTCTTGTCAAATCAGTTTCTGGCCTATCATTTTTCACTTGCCTGTAAAACTCTGTCCATCCACATTCACTGCATTTCTTTGGTTGCCCAACACCGATCCAGTCACATCGCTGTCTCTGCTCTAGTATTTCCAAGAGCACTGGAACTCTCCTGGGATGGAAACCTGCCATTCTCCATCCTACGTACCTTGTTGTCAGCTGTTCTTGCTCAACAAGCCGAACTTGAGTTTGTATGTTGCTGGATTTGGCGGGTTTTTTTGCATATACATGCAAAAATATGTGACCAGTAACAAATAGAAGTTGGATCTAATGTGTTGGATCCAGAAATGCTTCTCAGTTCCTGCTTATTAGTATGTGCCTTGACAATGTCTAGGCTCTAAGTTGCGATAAGACCTAGGTATGGATCACTCCTCTCTTTCATGTAGAGGAAATCCAAGTAGATGGACAGAAGGGAGAAAAACTAGACGTGACTGGGGCAGTACAAAGTAAACAAGCCGTGGTTCGACGGGAGAGCAGAACTGTGCCAGCAGGCCTTCTGGAAACAAAAAGCTTTTTTATTTTTTAACAGTAACAACAAAATTAGCATAGAGAAAAGTCACATTAAAGAAGAGCCTGTCTTAACTCTTAACTGAACAGGTTGCTGTGAGCTTTGGTATAGGCTTGTTAGTCTGGTTCTCATGATACTGTGTCCTATAAATACATATGTAACTGAATGATAATGTTGTGCTTCAAGCAGGTTGTCATTTCTCCACGTTTTCTGTTGTACCCATTGCTGTAGGACCTGGTTGTAATGCCTGTGCAAGACTAGGATGCACCTTGCTATACTTCTGTGTGGATTCATATAAAAAGGTGACTTCCAGGATGTCTCAGTACTACACCTGCGCTTGAAGCATTTCACAGCTGCTCCGATCAATAGAGGTTCAGCATCAATTGACTGGATTTAGTGCAAAGAGTTGTTTTTTCTCCCCTCTGAGCACCTAGTGATATAATGCTCCTTTATCTGCCTTCCAAAACGGTATTGGCCTTTTGCTGCTTGCTTTGTGAGGATGAGCTGGTCACAGGCACCATTATCAGTCGCTTTTTTTTCTGCAGTACTTTCTCCCTCCTCTCCCATTCAGTAGCTGTGGTTCAAGTTACTTTAGTTATATCAGATAGGATTTTCTCTATGTTGCACAACTTTTAATTCTTGGTTTTTTCTCCTATTTGTGGGGGTTATTAGCCCTTCCCAGTGCTGGATGACTTCAAGATATCATTAATTTTTTTTATGTTCCTACCTTCCCTAGGGAATTAATGAAAAGATGAAATGTAAGCAGTCTTTAAATGACCCTCGAGTTAGGATAGGTGTGTAGGACTGACTCAAACCATGCTGAGTCTGGAGGAGCACAGAGCTGTACTGAGTCTCTTTGGTATTCCACAGTCAGAAAGGATTTTTTTCAATCACAAAAGGTTTCCTACACCTTGAAAGCTCCGAAGTTTTTTCTGAACTCCTTGCCTATGAGTGCAGAAAACCCAATTTCTAGTACTGGCTGTTGTGTGAGGGGGCAAGTCTGTTGGCACTGAGCCCTGTCTGAGAAACACCTAAATCATACCAGGCAAATTCTTATCTCCCCTATGGATGATGACCTGTTGCCATGGCGTTTTCTGAAAGAATGAATGTGCTTTCCCCTTGTACATACTGGTACTGGGTTTTTTTTTTTTATTGCCAGAAAAAACAGGGCAGGGGAGGGGGCAGAAAGAGAACTGGTATTTACTTCTGTGTGTGTAGTGTGTGGTGGTTTTTTTTATTTTTAATTCTATTTCCCTTAAAGTTAACAACTGTATTATTTCTTTAGGGTGGATTCTACTTCTCTCGCAGCAGCAGAGGTTCTTGTGGGCATTCACTCAGGGTAGCAGTTAATTATGAATACTCACTGGCCTGAGTTATGGAAATACTAATAATAATTCAAGTATCTTGTGTTTGCAGCTCTATGGAAATTAAATATTACCAAGCAGACTACCTTGTTCAGGAGCTTATCTCCTTGTACATGTGGGAGGTGTCGTTATAATCGAATCCTGGTTTGTACATCATTGGAAGGAGAAACACGTTTCACCCCTGGTGCACGTGTGTGGTCTCCAGCTAGCAGCAGCAACTGCAGCTTAAAGTAAAAATGTGCATTTAAGTGGGAAATAAGAAACAATTTAATGGAAATATTAAAATTTCTCTTCCTTATGTACGTCACCTGGCAGCTCTAGTCTTGGAGAAGCTCTTGCTCACTCGCAGCGCTGAAGCACCGCGTTCTCCACGCTTGTGAAGAGATGCTTAGGGATGGGAATTGAAGAATTATTTTCTTTTTCTTCATCCTCCTTAAGGCATTATCCAATGACTGGTGTGAGAGACTGAAGTATTTCCCTGGAGTTTGAATCAAGCTCTACCGAGAGCACTTGGTGGGAAGCACAGGAGCCGAGCTGAGTACTCCCATCTATCATGTCCTTGCTACGACAAGCTTTTCACGCACAGGCTGCTTTTCCTAGCTATTTGTTCTGCACAGACTAAATTCTTCTTTATGCTAAGCAAAATGTGCTGAAATATCTTAAATCCTTGCGAAAACAGCCCCTCCTGAGCTGGATAAATAGCAGCACATCGGTGGTGCATGCTTCTACAAGACCACAACAACGGTGGGTTCACAATAAATCTGTTCCCATTTGGGTTGTCAGTAAGAGCTTTATTGAAACAGGTTAGCTTTATGTTGGTCTCACGAGTAACTAAGGCTGATATTAATGTAGGTATTAACTGTATTAAAGATGCCTCTGGTGTCCCCCAGGCAGGTATTTGCACACTAATATCCCTTTCTTTGAAAGGATTACATTTTGTTCTGTTTTTTTCCCTGCGGAAGGAGGGATGTGTTTTCATCAAAATGTCTTAGTAAAATATCTTACTAAAATTTTTCTTGTCTACTGTACTCTGTCTATGGCATGTTTTGGTCATAACAGCAGCCCCCCCCCCCGCCCTTTACTCCCACTTCATTTTGTAAAAGTATCTCTATCTTCTTCCTTACCCCTGTATGGAGTTTTGGGGACCTGGGGGGCACCACTCAACAACCTGAACCTTCAGCCAGTCTGGAAAGTGAGAGCGGCCATGGTGGGACAGGGCGAAGGTTGGCCTGGCCCCCACCGCTCCGCCTCGGCAGCAGATGCTTAGGAGAAGAGTGGGGGAATAAATCAAACCTGCAGCTCTGATGTACTCTTCTAGCTCCTGGCAATCTGCAGTTTAGGGACTTTCTGAGCTGGAGATTATATTGTATCTTTGTATTTAATAGTCCTTGATGGTCTTTTCTTCCACGATACAGCTCCCTACTATCCTTTTTGGGGAAACTAGAGTGAGGATATGAATGTTGTGAACAGCTGAGGTATCTAAAAGGCATTTACATTTGCAGATGGGATTCAGTCTCACCTCTCCATTTCACTGCTTTTTACGGCCTGTTTATTAGAACAGCACTGCAAAATATGTGATATGGCAGTGTGTGTTCCCCTCTATTATCACCAGTAATCAGAAATGGCTTTCGTTTGTTAGTTCTGACACTTCTTTTATTCTGCTAAACCCTTGGGGACTAAGGTCAGTGAAAACGCTTGTGGGTCACAGAAACTTGCTTCTCTGTCCTCTTTAATTTTGAGATTGTATCTCTTTCAGTGTTGTATGTGTCTCTTTGGGGTTTTTTCTCCCTCTTTCATAAAATCATAAGGGAAATAAAATGACTGGATTTGATGTATAGCTGTGTGCAAATGTGGGCATTTTCTTTATCCTTGTGTTGATGTCTACACAAGATGTGATAGTTCACTAGAAAGTATGAATAAATGCCCTCAGTGATTTAAGAATTATGAATAAATAAATAAATCATGCTCAGTAAAAAGCTTCTCACCAATTTTTAATGCAGTGTTTTAGCTGGATATACCTGAAAATACTTTTTTTTTTTTTTTTTTTTTTTTTTTTTAGCCCCCCCCTTGTCTTGCTGTGCCTAAAAGCAGGTTACCTTTCACCAGTTGACGGGACAGTTGCTCTCCGGTGCAAAGGTGAGAGGTGGTACCTCCTGCAGCACCGCAGCAGGGCACGCTGCCTCTGCTTTCTCAGCTCCTTCCCATTGGTTTTGTGCTTTTTGTCTTGAAAGCGGGGAATATTCGTCCAGCTTAGATTGCAAGACAGGCAGTAGCTCACCCATAGCAAACTGCAGCAGTAGGCTAGTAAATAATTTGGTATCGGCGGCTTCAAAGACGCTTCTTGAATCGACAGGTAGATGTGCAATATTGCTCTTAATATCCTTCCTGATTATCTTATTTTCCTGCGGATCTTCATAGCTACATAACTGTAAAGTCCCCCGCTGTTTTGATCCTCCTCTGTATCTGTGATAAGGAGGAACGTCCTTTCAACATCAGAGACGTGCGTTTTGTCATCAGAGGACAAATACAGGAGGACGGTGGATACAAGAAACCATAGGGTCTTTCTGAGCTCCGATGCCATTGTGCAAAGGCAGTGCCCGTTCCAGGAGTGCGGAGCATTCGCTTCATTTTGCCTCTGCAGGGCGGTGATAACTTCCGCAGCATGCAAGACGGAACACAAATAACCTTTGTCATCTTTAGAAAAGGTACGTGCTGAGAAGGACTGTATTCAGTGCCTTCCTGGGCAAATTGTGAATAATTCAGTTGTTAGGCCCCGTGGTTCTGCCTTGCCGGACTCTGTGCTCTGCCAAGATGTTCGCCGAGCTGCATGGGAGCAATTGAGGAGCTCAGAGGAATGGAGGTGGCTGCTGCTTCTTTGCAGTGGGCTTCAATCTGTTTCTAATAAACTTAAATAAAATGCTCAGTACCCACCTGTAGTGTCCATGGCATTTCTCATCAGAACAGCTTGTGGGACATGATAATAGAAGCGAAGTTTATGGAAAGGAGACTCGCTGCTTTCAGTGGAGAAATTACAACAGTAATAGCCATTTATTTAGACTTTTCTGAAACTTTTATACTGTCCAGCTGCTAATGGCTCCTTATTAAGCAGCAGCACTTACTTTCTGTTTGCTCCCGAGTGCTGCCAACTTAAAGCCGGGCTCTCAGATGACATTTATCGGTTTAAATTGTGGGCAAGTCGCCCGCAGTTACAAGATTTACACTGACACAGAATCAAGACGGTGCACAGTCAGCTTTCCCCTTTGCAGCCTTTGTGACCCTCAAGGACAAGTGAAAAATGGGTCCTGCTGGTAGTGAGAGGGAAGGGCTACCCATCATCTGTTACACTGGACGTAACCGAGGGGGCATTAAAAATTAATAATGGTGTACTTCTGGGCAAACTAAATAGATTAGCTCCAGAGAGTAAGGCAAGTCTTGGACTTCAGTTTGCTAGTTTTGCTTTTGGTTGGATTGTGGAACCTCATTAAACTTAAGAGAGGCGGCATCATCCATGGGCTGGTGTCCCTGTCAAATATAGCGCTGGTTGTGGATGTGCGGAAGAGAGCTTGGGAGGCAGAAGGTCGCTGCTACCCTGAGACACAGATTGGAAATTTTGTGCTCTGTTGACAGGGTTCGATCTTGATTTTGGGTGAATATCTGAATGATGCTTTGTAGCCTGGATATGTCAGAGGGACCTTGACCTCAAACCAGGAGAGACAGGAATATTGTTGTCAGGACTGAAAACCACTTAGGAAAAGTCTTTCTCCTGTTTCTTTCATTTGGGCCACTTTCTTACAGGCTGTGAATGAAATGAAATAGATGTTCTCATCTCTTCATCACACCTTATCAGTGGGAAACCACATGTTAAATAGAGCTTATCTTTGTGGCCTGAGGCCCCGTGTGCTCTCACGGCATCCCGGTTACTGTCAGTTCTCTACGTTGGGTTATCAGCAGCTGACCCACAGAGTGTGGCTCGCGTAGAAGCAGCGCAGTTGCCAATGGGTTTTAGAGCCCAGTGTGGGTGTCGTGGTAGTTCATGTACATTGGCTGCTTGAAGAGTTCTTGATTTGCTTTAAATGAGCTTTATTTGTGTGCGTGTGTATATTGTTCTAGGTAGTTTTCTTGATATTCTGAGGCGTGGTAAGAATGTGATCTAGAAAGAGAAAGACCAGTGCACTTCTTAATTCTATTATTACCTGGGGGCTTGTTCTGCAGGGAACGTGAGGAAAGAGGAGAGCAGAATGCATCTGAATATTTTTTTTTTTCTGAACTGGTTAGCTGTGTGTTTTGGGTTTTTTTGAAGTTGGACTTAAACTTCTCAGTTCCTCTCTGTTAGCTTATTTGGAAACTGTGAAACACACTCAGTTGATTTAAAAATTGAATTGCATTTAATAACCCTGTTACCCTGTCTCATGGAAGTATTTTCTGGAGCTCAGAGCTTCTATTTTCCTAGGATGTCATCACTTGGTGTATGGTGTGGGTAAGATGACTACACCTGTCACTGGTACAGGAAATACAGTTTAAAAAAACCAAAAAAACCACATCACACTCTCTCAACAAATATTATATGAAAAAACAGATAAGTTTTAGATCAACTCTGTTTGCTTCATTTCAGTAGACTAATAAAAATAAAGTAATTTGAAGGAATGCTCAAGTGTTTGGGTTTAAGAAAAGACAAAGCAGAATATTTGTGTGTTTTGATGCATTTCTCCTGAAGCTTCCATTTTAGTGAAAGATTAATTGCATTCAATTTTATCCTAACATTAAAAGAAAACTAACGGTACGCTACCAGGATTCTAAAGTGTACTTGGATTCCTCCCACCTAATGAACCCAATTTGAGTGCTGATATGTGACTTCAGTGTTTTGTAGATCTAGAGGCAGAGGACTGATTAAAGCATCATCACTGGAGCTATTTCTGTTCCTTCTGATGTTCCTTCTTCAAACTTGCCTGTTACCTCAAAGGCCTTTCTGCATACCTAAAGGGGGAGATCTGAAGCTGAGACCCCCCCCAAAGCTTAAGAGTATATTACAGTGGAACTGCTTGTTTCTAGATCTTTATAATAGCAAAAGTATAGTACTGTGGTAATTAAAAGTTGGATGGTAAGATGGGCCTATGAAGCACGTGGGGTAAATAGGAGTGAAAAGGCAAAAAAAACTCAACAAAAAAAAAAATTATTTCCTGATTTTTTTTTTTTGCAGGTGACTTGTTTTGATGAGGAGTTAAATTTTTTTTTTTTTTTTTGTTGTAGCTCTGTGATGATCCTTTCTCAACACTGGGTTCTTTGTCCTTTCCTTAACAGCTGACTATATAGTCTAAGAAGCTGAAAAATACAACAGTTTGTGGGGAGTGTGTGTTTGCGCTCGGACTTATCCTGGGGTCTAGAGCTTGGCTGGAGGGGGATGAGGAGAGTGTGGGGGACTCTGCTTGAAATGGGCTGGCTGAAGCCATGGCAGCTGCTGAATCGCTCACTGTTGGGTTGAATCGCTCAGAATCTGATAAACCATAGCCGTTTGCTCTTTGCCCCAAACAGAGCATTTAAAAACTGCTGACTTGCCATACATGTGATGGAACTTCTAGGGAGTGTTTTTCTTCTGAACCTCCTAAAACTCCTCTGAAATGCCATTGACCACAGCAATGAGTTTTGCATTGACATAAAGGATAGATTTATTGCACTTAAATTTTTTCTTCCTTCCAATTTATGAGGTCTTCGAGAGCTGAGATCCAATAATACCTTGTAAATGGCTACCTCTGCTTTTGACCAAAGCTTCTTAAATATGATCTATTACTAGCAGTGAGTGCACGCGTACCCCTTCTGTTGTTTCAGAAAAGTGCTGCGTGGGTTATCTTGCTGACAGGAAATTAGAGAAATATAAAGGTACCAAAATCTAGTAAGATTATAGCCGGACTTGATATTAAGCGTTGGAAATTCCCTTTTCCCTAATTAGGGGATTTTGCTGGGAGTAGAGATGTATATCAGAAGAATTATTACTGGAACACCTTTTATTAAGTTACTATTAATAGAATAAAGCTGTTATTAAAGGCAGAAAGCTATTTGCATGTCACATTGACTTACTCGTTTAGCCTAGTTGTAGCAAGCTCCCTGGCTGTTTGCCCAAACACCCCCTGTTTTACTCTCTTCCATGGATATCTTACTAGCCCTTGTCAGTTATACTGTCACTCAAAAGTAACTTTTAAATGTTAACATTTAGGTCTATTAACCCATACAGGCATAACCTGTGCATTTTATTGCCTTCCTTGGGCCTTCTGTTTGCCATGCTTCTCTTGTTTTTTGGTTTTTTTTTTTTCACTTTCACATAGATTTGGTGAATTTTCTCTTTTGTTTTCTTTTAATCCCATTCAGTCTCTGAAGGAAAGTAATGACATGTAAGAGCCGAGTCTGCTAGCTATTTTTCAGTCTTTCTCTTTTTCCTTGTCCCTCCCTCCTTTTCTTCCTCCCAGATTTTCTTCCTGACTGAATTGTCAACCTTGACCAGAAACTGTGCATGCTTTCTTCCTCCCACTCTCCTAGTGCCACTTCCATACATTCAGTAGCTCAATGCCTGCTTATTTATTTGGAAGAGGGATGTATTCCTGAAGGTGGGGTGAGAGTTAGATGCCCTGATGATTTTCCTGAGGAAGACTTGTGACAAGGTTTGACCAGAGATTCTCCTTCCCTTCCAGGAATGCTAGCCTGAGAAAGAGCATCACGCCCACCAGTTGGCCGTGGTCAGAAGCACCTGCTGTATCACCACAGGCTACAAATGACAACTTAATCCATATAGCAGACTAAAGCTATGTAATTCAGATGTTGGAGGCATGGTTATACCATAGTACAGGGAGAGTAGAAGTCGTCAGTGCTGTTCACAATGCCCTGCACTAGATAGGGGTCACTACAATAGGTAGGAGTTTGTTTAGAAAACATCCTGGGTGCTCCAAGAGGATGAATATGCTGTATGGTAGAGAAGAAGACAAGCCCCTGATAAGGTTCAACAGCCAGATGTCTAATGTCTTGACCTGGTCTTTAGACTCCTGAGCCTGCTGGCAAAGCATGCCAACCTGCCACCTAAGAATGTATATGCTGCTATGGCCATCAATGTACCTCGCCTGATCCCTTTTACTCTTGATCATGTTATCCCAATCAAAGCTTCTTTTATGAGTCTGAATTTTTGAAATCTAGGTTCATTTTTCATCTTTTCAAATAATTTTACATCTTAAAAAAAAAACCAACAAAAAAAAAAAAACAAAAAAAAAACAAAAAAAGAAACGAACAAACATATTTGTGTGTTCTTTTGTCATAAAGCAGGAAAAATGATGAAATAAAGCCCCAGAGAGTTGTAAGGCAAGTGTAAAGGAAAGTGCCCTTTTATTTTTAAATTCATTTTGCTTTCATAGAAAAATCTAAGCCTGGTCTGCGTAGACAATTAAAGTAGATGCTTTTCAGCAGCAGAGAAACCTTTTATTTGCCTCCAGCCCTTTCCATTTTTCGTTACAATCACTGCATTTTCTTCTTAAAATGCAAACAAGTCAATGGAAGCATGGCTGGCAGGATAAAATGATTATGGGATAATTTGTGTTTGCCAGACCAAACAAAATCAATCACTATTGTTTAAGGACCAAAAGCATTAAATAGCTGTGAGATGTTTCTGGACTTTTACAAAATGTTTGTGTTTTTTTTTGTTTGTTTTTTTTTCTTTTCAGGACAGATAAGGGAGAGGCTGTCTAACACCCTGAGGTGGTGTTTGTAATTTTCAAATTTACACAGTGATATGAACAGTACTTGTAGAGGGAGTCATCTGTGTTGATTTTGTGTTTAAAAATGAAAAAAATCAAACCTGACAATATTGAAATTCACTCCGTGTTCTACAACATCCTCTTGTCAGGCAAGAAGACTTGCCTATAGGTAGGCTTGCATTTATAAAATAGAAATAATGCTTCCTGAAAATATACAAAGTAAAAAGAAATACCTACTCTGTTTCTTAACAGTGAAGCATGAACTTGTTTAAAAAGGAGATCACGAAGTTTCACCACTTCTCAAGTTCTTATAAGCTTTAAAGGAGTATCATGTGATACTTACGAAATGTTTCTAAGATTTGGATCGTTGCGCCGTACTATTTCTAAGCTTGCTAGCTTGTTGCTTGGGATGTGGTGGTGGGTCCTGCAGGAAACCTCTGAGACTTCTAAAAACTGCATTCAATTGTCTTTGTGGTACATACTAAGAAAACCTCATCTCCCTTGTTTTCCCTCCCGAGCCCTAAGCTGTTCTGTTCAGCTGTTTGTTTCATTGGTAGAACATAGAATCCCGCAATTTGGTTTAAAAACCTTGCAAGAAAAGGGGTTAGTTTGAGCTTAAACCAAACTATTTCCCTGGTTTTAGCTGGAGCTTAACCCTTAAATGTCCGAATTGGTGCAGAGGAAGAGCAGATGTGTGGTGAGGTTGGGAAAACTGGGAATCTCTTGTGAGTGTTCTTGGGAACAAGGATCTACTGAGATAACTAGTACTGAGGTAATTGACTCTACAGAAAAAGTAGACTATTTGTTGTAGTGGTTCTATTTTAAAAAGACAAGTTTTACATTATTACTGAGACTACAGGTTGAGATTTCAAAAATCACTAATGAAATTAGCCAACAAGTGCTTTTAAGATTGATATTTTTAAAACGCAATATCCCTTTGATGTTATTAATCTCAATAGAGCCTGATTCTGAGCTTCATGGCTATGTAGAAATACTGCCTTTTGCCACTTCAAAGGGGAAAAAAGAAACAAAAACATTTCCCAAGACTGGGGAGTTTTCTGCCTTGGTGCATTGAGTTGATTTCTCTTCTTTCTCTTTCAATTAAGGCTGTTATTTTTCTTACCCTAGTAGTCTTGCTGACTGTGCAACCCCCTGCTTTCCCAAAGCCAGCTCCTGTAATCTTTTGCACGCAAGAGTAACTTGATTATTTTTTTTAGATTTAGATCTGATTATGTATGTTAATATGTTTTAAGTCAATTTAAGTGGACTTTTTCCATTCCAAAGAACAATGAGTCCAGGTGAAAACAATAAAAATTTGAGGGGGGGGAAAGAAATGCATACTTGAGAAAATGTACTAGTACCAACAGATACAAACTTCTTTTTTAATTTAAGATGCTAACACTAAAAAGCATATTTAGCTATGACCAGATCAATGGCTGGGTTTGCCATAAAATCAATCATTCACAAAAGGAATGCATATTACTTTGTTTTACTCAAAGCCAAGAGGATATTTGTTTGCAAAACAAGTGACAAATTCCTTCAGATAGAGCACAGCAGTACAACCAGGGTTCATGTACAAAAAAACCCCCCAAATTAAAAAAAATTGCTTTCAGAAAGGTATTTGATCTCGTTTAATCAGCTCCTAGTTGAAAACCAAAGGACTACCATGATTCAGAGGGGATCTTCACTACCTTGCTCACCAGCTATCTTCTAGCCAACAAGGGACCTCTGATGTCCATGCTTCCTCTGCTCTTCTGTCACCACCTACTGCTGTTTCACCTTTCAGCTATTTTTCTTTTCTGCCATTGGAAACTTGGTCCTATTGTGATCAGCGGCACAGAGTCCAGTTGGAGGCCTGTAACGAGTGGTGTCCCTCAGGGGTCAATACTTGGACCAATTTTGTTCAATATATTCATTAATGACCTAGATGAGGGGACAGAGTGTATCCTTAGCAAGTTTGCTGATGATACCAAGCTGGGAGGGGTGGCCGACACTCCAGAGGGCCGTGCTGCCATCCAGCGTGACCTGGACAGGCTGGAGAGCTGGGCAGAGAAGAACCTAATGAGGTTCAACAAAAGCAAGTGTAGGGTCCTGCACCTGGGAAGGAAGAATGCCAAACACCAGTATAGGTTAGGGGCGGACATGCTGGGAAGCAGCTCTGAGGAGAAGGACCTGGGGGTCCTGGTAGACAGCAAATTATCCATGAGCCAGCAGTGTGCCCTTGTCACCAAGAAGGCCAATGGCATCCTGGGCTGCACAGGGAAGACTGTGGCCAGTAGGTCGAGGGAGGTCATTCTCCCCCTCTACTCTGCACTGGTGAGGCCACAACTGGAGTACTGTGTCCAGTTTTGGGCTCCCCAGTTCAAGAGGGACAGGGAACTACTGGAGCGAGTCCAGCGTAGGGCAACCAAGATGATTATGGGACTGGAGCACCTCCCTTATGAGGAAAGGCTGAAAGAGCTGGGACTCTTTAGCCTGGAGAAGAGAAGGTTGAGGGGGGACCTGATTAATGTTTACAAGTATCTAAAGGGTGGGTTTAAGGAGGACGGAGCCAGGCTCTTTTCAATGGTTCCCAGCGACAGGACAAGGGGCAATGGGCACAAGCTAGAACATAGGAAGTTCCGTTCAAATACACGGAAAAACTTCTTTACAGTGAGGGTGACAGAGCACTGGAACAGGCTGCCCAGGGAGGTTGTGGAGTCCCCTTCTCTGGAGATTTTCAAGACCCGCCTGGATGCAGCCCTGAGGGATGTGCTTTAGGCAATCCTGCTCTAGCAGGGGAGTTGGACTAGATGATCTCTAGAGGTCCCTTCCAACTCTGAAGATTCCGTGATTCCGTGATTTATGATAATAGCTATTAAAACCAATATTTCAGTCTGTTGTTGCTTCTCCTGTACTTTGTTTATGAAAAAAATCAAATGTGTAAATAAAGGATTACATTCCTCTTTCTTTGCACTGTCTTCTCTCTTACACATTGCTGCTTTCCATACCACCAAATTTTTTTCTTCTCTCCTTTTATCTTTGTCATCATTTCATAGCACTTGTCTGCGGGGCTGTCCATCCTACCTTCTCCTGTCACAAGATAAAGCACAGGGCTCAGAGAACAGCAATGACAACAGAACTTGTAATTTCCTTGGAGACTGGCAGGATAACACCAGGGTTTGCTTTGGTGGCTTCAGGCTGAGCACAACCCAAAGGCAAAATTCATGCCTTAGCCTATTGCCACTTCAGGGATGTGCACAGTTTTGAGGGAAATTATAGAAGAGCAACCGGACAGATTAAGTGACTAGAGGGGTCTGATTTAGAAGGCAATATGAGGAGTGCGATATATTCAGACTGGATATGGAAATAGAGCAGAGGATAGGATAACTACCTTGAAGTGCTTGCTCAGTAAAGACCATTGATGTTGAAGAATTTCTATGGAAAGGAACAGCGAGGTATAACTGAGAATAATGGGTTGAAATGAAGAAGTATAAAACATGGTACGAATGCCAGGATAAAGCTTCATGACACTAAATTGAGAATGTAGAAGAGAAAGAAGAATAAGAAGTGGTGAAAGACCCATCACTTTAGACAGGTTAATATTAGATGTGAAAAAGAAGTAGAAAGTGTACTCTAGAGGGCAATCCTTCACTGGCATGGGCATAGAGTGGATGTTCCTTTCCTTCTCTAATTTCTGCAATTCAATGGTGCTGTGATTAGGTGATGATTTTTTTTCCTTGTGCAGACCCAAGATGCTACTTAATATTTTAAGGGAGCTTTTAAAATAATCTGTAGTAGCACTGAGAGTTAGCTTTATCAAATAAATTGAAATACTGCATTACAAACCTTAGGTCCATTAGGGAACGCTGAAGGATTTTTTTAAAAAAATAAAAATTATATGACAAAATAATACTTCATATGGCTTCCTCCCAAGCATTCTGAGGACTGATGTCAGCTCTAAAGAAATGGTTTCTTCCTTTGTGAGCTCCAGTGAAGTTAACTGACTGCCCTTCCTTGCATCACCAGAGGAGCAAAATGTCAAAAATACGTTAAATGGAAGCTTGAGCCCATACAGTTGCGCTCTCTTGTGCACCATTCAGAAGAAGCAAAGAAGAAAGTTGAACAGATTTTAGAAATGTTTCTTTTTGACCTTTACAAAAGTACTGAATTTAATCCCTTTAACCCAAAAGATCCTGCTGGTGAAAAGGATTAGGAAGAGGAAAAAAAAAAAAAGGATATTCCTGTATGTCAGAATTGGTCAAGTTTTTGTGACCTGCCGCTTGCAGTGCATTTGTTCAGTCTCCTTTCTTCAGAGGGTTTCATTTCGTGATATGTTTTAGACTGATATCTGAAAACTGCAGGTCACCATTCTGTGGAAGCACCAATCTTTAAAGGGCTGGTGACAAAAAAAATACCAACAAACACCCAAACAAGCCCCCAAAAAACCCAACAAACTTCCCTCCGCCGTCTGTTCCCATATTGGTCTGCCTGAACCTGGTCTGTATGAACATCTAGGCGTGGATTAACAACCCTTTTCTCCATATTTTTTTTTTTTGTGATTAAAGACAAAAAGGTTAACAAGCTGCAGGTGTTGGTAATGGAAACATTTGTCCATAGAAACCCACAAAAACTAAAATGTTTTTATAAAGGAGCAGACATCAGATGAAAGCGAACTATTTTCATCAACAACTGTCAACAACCAAATAGAAATGCCATGACTTGATCCGGTTCACAGTGTTCTGCTCAAATTAATGTATTCTACTTTGAGGGAGACTGATTAGTGGGATGATGGGCTAATGCTGCTATATTGCTTCTGGTTCCCAAACTTGAAGATGGGAGCAATCTCAGGCACCTCTGTTTGTGTCACATGGGTGGATACCCCAAAAGAACCCGCACCAGTGTTTAAGAGGAGTTGATAATCTTTCTCTCCTTTTCTATAAAAACGTATTTTTTTTTCCAGCTGCGGGCTGGAGTCTGAATTGCTTTAAATTTGTACTAAGTGTAACTCTGAGGATAGGATCTAATGGTTAGATGCTACTGCAAACGTGCAAACTCATTTTGACGTGTTTGAGGACACTGGAAGTTCTAGCGATTTAATGTTCACTGAGCATGTCTGCGGGACAAATAGAATCGTCTTGGCACGTCTGAAGTCAATGAGGGTTTTGCCATTAATTTCATGTTAGATTAATGTAACCCATAAGAAATAACACGTGTTCTTCTGGAGTTATTTATTTCATTGTTTATCTATGTTAGAAAGACAATACAGAGCAACGTGAGGTAGAAAGAGGAGGGAGATGTGAGGCTAAATGAAGAAACGGGGAAAAATAAGTTATGTTTGTTTGTACGTCTATGGCAGTAGTGGAGATAGCACTGTGATTTAATAACCCTACAACGTGCCAAGTGTCGCTTCTCTATTGCGCGCTGATGTAATAATGCAAGAGGAAGTTGAATTATTTGTAATGTCATATATTGTAAGAACGAGCTGCTCAGAAGTAAACAGCTGAAAAGTGTCTTGATAACAAATTGTGAGGCTAACACAGAGGAAAGAAAAATAGCAAAAAGAAATTGCCACTGTCCTGGTGTCTCTGGTAAGCTGATATACGTTAGTCTGAGCAACGGCACTGCAAAATGTGGTGCCTCCAGTAATGACAATGTGCAGTGCAATTGTGTCCTGGTATCTATAATGGTTTGCTATAAACCATAACACTATCCTGCACTTCATGAAAACGAAAAATGGGGTAATGTTGTGCTCTGAGATTGTTTTAAATAGGTTTGAAATTATTCTATTGAAGCTGCAAAGTGGCCTAAATTTGCATAAGGATTTTACCTATTTTAAATGCAATTCAGGTTGTTAAAAACGCCCACAATTACTTTTATAATCTCTAATTCATTTCCTAGTGGGTTGTCACTGAATCTGACCTGATCGTATTTATTTCATAGTGACATCTGCACCTGCACAGCCACCTGCCCGTCTGCACGTTTGGATTTATCTGTTCAAGGCGATGGCTGCAAATAAAAGAATTAGAAGTTTGAGCATACATATTCTCATGTGGCCATTTGAGGGAACCGCAGCTTTCTAGAATCAAAACTTTTCAAGTGGCAGTTCTGGTCCAATTCGTTGGATGAGATCAAGTGAGCTTCTCACTTATTTGTGTCTTCAGTGGACTGTATTGCTACAGGTTTCATACAAAAAAAAAAAACCCAACCTAAACAAAACCCCAAAACTAAACTTAGTAACTTGAATTTACAGCAACGTGAATTTACAACATTGAGTGAAAAGGAGGTAACAGAAATGTTGCAATGGGTAAGTTTGCAGGCACTCAGGAGCTTGGATGCTTATTGCCTTTGAGGTGCAAAGCGGTTTAGGATGAAAACCTGTCTAGAAACGCCAAAGAGGGAAGGGGTTTAATTGCAGGATGTTTTGCTTTATTAAAAAAAAATAAAAAATTCTGAGGATCTACAAAGTTCTTACTCTTGAGAGATGAAGCAGGTGCCTGCTGATACTTCAGTGAGCAGCCGCGATGCTCCTTCCAAGCAGCTCCGGGATGCATGTGGGTGTGTGCGGGACCTCATGTAGAATATTTCTAAGGATCCCCAGGCTGGAAGCTGAGTGAAATAATACCGTGCTTTATAATAGTTAACATTCAGTAGCGGTAACATACGGTAAGAATAGGAAGATAGAAAAGTGCAGAAATTGATGCCTGCGGCGTGTATTATAGGAAGCAACAGTTATGCCCGTATGCTGAGATATGCCTACGTCTGGGTTTACGTTTAACAATTCCTGTAGTGATGGGTTCAAATAACGCTGATAACATGCTTGTCTGACCACTAATTTACACTGTTGCTCATTTTTCGGATGGGTGATAGTTAATATCTCTGCCCAAGCTCATTTAACTGTGGACGATGTGCTTAATATTCTTAAAAATACTGAATCGCCTTTTTGAAACGTCTTTGGGTCATTATTTTATCACAGGCACAGTACAAAACCACAATATTTTAAAAAAAAAATCTTTTGTTATTTTTAGATGTATTGTTCTGTCTAGTTCTATTTGGCACGTGAGAGAAAATAAAACCATGTATCCTGCCTATATATTTGTACCTGGTGTTTGCCTGCTTGTTGTCTGGTTTCTAGTACTTTTTTTTTTTTTTTCTTCAAATGGCTTTTATTTTTTCAGGGTTTTACTTTTCACCTTTCAACCTAGTGAAACTTCTCCAGTGTTCTGCTTCTATAAATAAGACAGTAGTTCAATGTCAGAGTGCACCTGAAATCTAAGTAAAAATTCTATATTTTCAAGGATTTTTCATTAATTTTTAATGTAACTTCGTATCTCTAGCTTTTTGTCTGTCACTGAACATCAAAAAGACATTTTAATTGGGTTGTCTACAATGACATATGAGCAAATTGCTCCTTTACAACACTTCTGTATGTTGCGAAACCTTTGTCATTAGCATAATTTCAAAGAATGCTTAATCAAGGAAGTACTTTCCTGGATCGTGATTCTATTATGTATTTGATGAATTTGATGCAATCCATTTGATGTGCATCACGATAGGTGTGAGACTTCACCAGTCTCCATAATCTGCTCTTAGGAAAGTTTGCCATCTTCCTGTAAGTATTTTCACTTTTAGAAAGTTGTGTCTATTTGTTCTTCGCTACGTATTTTCTTCTGCGTGCTTAATTCACACCTCCAGCTTTTAAAGCAACATCCTCTGTGAACTGGAAACCAGGCTGCAACTTGAATTTCTTGTTTTCTCTTGCACCAATGTCTGATTCATTGCTAGAATTTCACCTTTTACCTTTTGGTATTAATTTATTGATTATCTCAGTGGAGGAAAAAGTGACTTGTTTTCTATAATTTATTAAGACGAAATGCTTAATTATAAATCAAAGAGTTCTCTCTGTAATCTGAGTTTAAGCACGCAGAGAGACGTTATTCATAGTACGTTCTAGGGGCTTGTATTTCACAGTGGAGCAGGATGCAAGTTAGGAATTCGCTAGGTCGTACTGACTAACTTTGTACACAGGCACTGCTGAAATGCGTTAGAAGCAGCTGAGCAGAGGTCAGCCTACCCCCAGCATTCTGTTTTCGGTATCTGTCTTGTAGTGGTAGAGGATAACAATTTCAAAACATCTTACAGTTTTATGTTCCTTATTTCATTTTGTAACGGCTGAAGAAGATCTCACAAATGAAGCATTGTGGTTGTTGATGCTTATAACATTTGATGTTGGAGAGGAACAATTGAATGAATGCATTCTGAAATAGGGTGGGTTTTGCATGCCCTTGATAGTCTGCTTTATTGAACGTTTTATAGTTAGGTGGAGCCCTTTCCAGTATAATTTCCATGATTATCTTTTCAGTGTAAGGGATTTTCAGCTCTATCAAATGTCTCTGTCTGCAGCTGATACCAGCTTGGTTCACATACACGATGTGGGATGAAATACGTTATTTTTTTAAAAAAAAAATAAAATCAACCCCAAAATTAAAACCCACACAAAGCCCATGGCAAACTGTAGAGAAGTAGGGAGAAAATAGCGTACCAAAGAGAAAACCTTCAGAGTGAGGAGACACTGAACTCTGGTTTCATAAAAGGCTTAATGCACAAGAAGCATTGACCATGGATAACAAATTAGAAAAGAATGGTTCAGAGTCTTAAGGGAGTAGATCTAGCTGACATAAAAAATGGAAGTCAGGTTTGCTGTTTTTAATAGGATGATCAAAATGAGAATTGGCTTAAAGGTTGTCAGAAAAGTGTTGATGAACGGGAGAACCCAATTTTTCAAGCATTGGTGCTGATAAATGAGGAAAATGAACACTCTAGATAGAAGACCTATAGAAAACTCTGTATGACAGGATTGTTTAAACGAGTTGTTTCACTACCCTTGTTCTTATGCTAGTGCTTCGGTATGGTCAGTTAAAACTTTAGAGGTGAGATTACCCAAAACCTTAAGAGGCCAGCAGCACAGGGATCACCCATGCTTGGCATCTGGGACTTCTGCAAAGCTCAGCAAGATGCAGCCAAGACATAGTAACCATAAATGCAGCATTTTTGCTTTTTTAACAAAACTCAAACGTCTTCACCTTGTGCTGCCTTTGTAAAAACAAACAAATCGAAACCCAGAATCACCAAACAATTCTTAGCTCTCAAAATATGAGAGACAAGGATGCAACAACTCTCTGATGCCGGATGAAGCGCGCTAAACCCCCTTGAGCTCTGTGCAGCGGTAGGAGCACTAGGTAGCACCAACTGCTGGGACTAAAGTCCAAACCTGTGGCATTTCACAGCCGTTACTTGCCGTTGCTAGCATTCTTGTCAGTGGCCAAGGAATGTGGTATATAAGCTCTGAAATTAAATCTTTATGCATATTTAGATAGCTGGATACTCTGCGGCACGTATAGACTGCAGTAGTCACATTAACTGCAGGAGACTGACATAAAATCAAATGCTACTCTGCAAAGCTGGGCCCTTTGTTACTCACGTTCTTCCTTATGTGTATATATGTATGCCCACATTGTGAAAGGCTTGATTTTTTTTTTTTTTTTTTTTTCTTGAGTGCTTTGCTTATTGTTTTGGTGGCGCCTTGCAGTGTGAGGCTATCTTTATGTAACCTGTCCTTGAAACTGCAGCCTTCCTTTGACTTGCTTCAATTTGATTCGTAGAATGGCTATAATTAAACCGCTCACAAGGCTTTGAAGAGGTAACACAAAAAGTTTAGATCTGCTTTGGGGCTTAACAATAAATTACCTCTGTGGCTGCCTGGCCCACTTGCCAGCACACCAATGGAGTCTAATCTGCGTTCTTTAAGACCACTTGAAAATGTCTCCTTTCTGTATGTGATGTGGGACTTGTTTGTTTTTTTTTTTTTCTCCTTCCTTTTAAGCTGGCTGGTTCTTCAAGAGCAATTTGAAATAAATCTCTATATAATAACAGTTAATGAATCATGAATTAGGGTGGAAATCCTGCTAACGTTGATATTAGATGAAGTTAAAAGCCTGAGCTCTATAACAAAGAGACAAAAAGCAATAGGGCGCTAATAAAAACAGGGGAAGCTGATGTTCTTAATTTAAAAAAAAAAAAAAACAAAAAACCCCAAACAAATAAAAAACCCCCAAAAACCGACCCACTTTCATGAAAAAGTATTTAAAAAGAGGTATGTACAGGTCTTACTAAGTTTTTTTTCTGATTTTATTAATGAGCAAAAGTAATCTACGTAGCTTTTCCTGTTGAGAATCTTTCAGTAATAACTTGAAAGCTTTCAGAAAGTGCTTTTCATTCCTCTGTTGAAGGAATTTTTCATGTCAGTAAAAGTACTTTCCCACCAGCAAGTGGGTGAAGTTGCAAGAAAAAAGCATTGCAAGAGAAAAAAAGAGCGTGTGGAAAAAAGATGGAAGGGTGCCCTTGAGTATATTTTGAGTGTATTCCCTTTCCTCATTCAGAAACCATCAATAACAAAGATGTCAATAGAAGAATGAGGATCTTTGTTATATGTTTGAACTGAACATTATCCATATAAATCTAAAACCTTCAGAACGGTAGCTTTACTGTAAGTGACTTTTATTTGGAAGAAAAAAATCCTTGGAAGAGAAATAATGTTATGAGGTTTTAAAGAAACCTTTGTAACTAGGATAAATTGGGAAAAAGCAATCATTTTTTGTTTTTCTGTTTTAAAGGTAGTTTTCTGTACTTAAAATGATAGAAAATTATGGACGGTAGAAAAATAAAATAGCTGAGTTTAATGATCTCACTTAATAGCGGGTATAACCAGAATATTGAGGTTATAGGAGAAAGGGAAAAAAATTGATAAAGTAGCATATAAAATATTTTGAGAAATACCTGGTGTCCTGAATTGGTACCTACAAATATTGGTTTAAAATTAATGCATTTTAAGGAAAGAAATGATTAAAAGTTGAAATTAAGGGGTGGTGGTTCTTATGTTGTCATTTCAATAAATAAAGAATAAATTTTAAAATTGAAGAATAAAGAATTTTTTTAAAGTGGAAGACTGTAGGCTTAAAGCAATACTTAGAAAGCAAGAAAAAAGCTCATAAAATATTTTAAAAATTACATTAATTTGTAGCAGGGATAAATTGCATCAGCCATTCTTTGTCTGTCTCTTCTCTCAATCGCACATTCATCCAACAGTGTCCTTCCCTCTGCCCCCCCGCCACGTCATGGGTCCTTACTTTACTACACTCCTTGTCTATATGTATAGATTGGCTGCTTAAAGTGAGATATGACCCTTTCACAGCAATAGATTGAATAATACAAGCACATATAAGAATTAATTGATGTCTGTCATAAATCAGTGTAACTTATGCGCATATAATTTACTTGTGAAAGGTTGGACTATATATGCCATAGAATAATAATTTCAGTGATAATAAATAATGGAATGCACTAGGAAGTTGTACCAAGGTTTAACTATTACATCATTGATGCAAAACAACACTAGAAAATATTAATTTTCAGGATGTCAAAGTTAAAGAGTTAAGCCCATGTGCACTTCTCTGGTTCAGAGATCCAGGTGCTATGTAACTTTGAAATTGATTATAAAAATAATTGTTTTGTGTCTGTTTCCACTAGTTTATTATTGAATATGGTACTTTTGTGAAAAAGGGTAAGGCAGTTGGCATAGCTGGAAGTTGGGAAATAGGCTTAATGGACAAACGAGCTTCTGTCATGAAGGCCAGTTGGGTCTATGAAGGACCCAGACTTTCCTCTGAGTATTTCTTTCTACAGCACTCAATGTGTTCCATGATACCCATGTTTTGCTTTGCTTATGAAGACACGCTTGTGTGTCTCTGTGAGTTTTGGTAGCTCTCACTCTGAGCAGGCAGCTGGCAGCACTGAAGTGGTCTCAGACCATGTGGGTACATCCACGTGTGCGGTTCTGCACAGCCTCAGCTCTTCCAGACAAGCAGTCACTTGCTGAAGGAAACCAAAGCCTTAGTGTTGTGTTTTGGAGAGGAAGGGAAGCCCAAAAGCCTATGTGCTTTTGCAGGTCTAGATTTGTATGGTCTGAACTCCCTCTGTGTCCTTGGATTGTCGTCATCTATGCATTTTGAAGCCCTAAAACTGTTCAGGAGGAAACTATGTGTGTGAGGATTTTGTGGAAACGAGGGTGAGGTAGTTCAGGCTTGAGTGCCAAAAAGTCATTAATGACAATGTAATATCCAACTTCAAATGTCACTTTGTGCAAGACTTCCCATCCTGTGAGGAGCTGCCTTGTGGTCCACCAGGGCCTATTCCAGACAGAGATGTGAGGCTGTGAGGGACAGACCCCGAGGGGGAGAATTATATATTTTTATAATGAGCTCCTTGAATACTCTTCGGTAACAAACTACCGCTCTGATACAGTCCTCGCAAAGAAGATTAAAAACCTTTCCTTGCCTTTCTTAGTAGAGAACCAATTCTCTATTGTCTCTGGAGCACATTCGAGTGTTATTGAACTTGGTTTTGTTACGGACCTAAAAGCTGACTTGAAAGAATAGTCACTGTGAGGAAAATGGAGTAGCAATGCCAGATGTAATGTAGTATTGACAAAAAGCCTTGACTTGGCTCCCAGCACACATTTTCCTGGGTTTGTTTTGGTGACGTTATTCTCACTTGGTGTAGGCTCCACAATGCACTTTTTTCCCTTCTTTTTTCCTGGGTGCAGCAGAGTAGGATTTTTCAAGAGGCACTTTGGGTTATAGCACAAGATATCTTAATGTCCTCCTACCTTAAATGCCTTTTTACGTGAATCTATGCATGAGGTCTGTTACTCTCTCCGTGCCATTTATTATTGAGATTGCTTGTTCTTTTTCCTGGAAACTTTTTTTTTGGAGAGGCTATTTAATTTTCACTCTCCAGTCCCTTCTATTTGTATCCCTTTTCCTTCTCTTTGCTGAACTTTCTCTTCACCCTTTATTATCATTAGGTATTCTATTCTCTGTACGCTTTTCTCATTTATAGCCTATCACTTGATTTTATAATTTTCTTTCAGCCTCTTGTTCATGTTGTGTAATGTGTTTTTTCTTTGTCTCCTTACAAAACTGAGAAATAGAAGAACAGGATGCATGAGACTTCCTTTTTTTCATGTGAAAATGAAATCCTCAGCTCAACTGGCTCTATCAATCTCTGATTTCTTCTTCATTATTAAAGTGCACTGGCAAGTAATACCTCAAATATGATAGTCGGCCTCTGGAGATCAAGAGCATGGTGCAAGCCATGTTTCTTGTATTAGCACCAGTCCCCTTAATCCCTAGCTTATATCAACCTTTTAAAGAAAATTAATTTCACATGATTATGTTAATATTTTCTTAATGAATTAGAAAAGAAACCTGTGCAGAACATTAATGAATCATTTTAACCATCCCTGCTGTGAGATTTCAAGATCGTTCTTTCTGTAAAAGTATATGAATATTAATATGCACCCTGGTAATTGGTACAAAGTTAATTACTGTAATTCTGCTATAGTAAAAAAAAATCTACGTAATATGCAGTAATAGCTAGTTATTAGGACGTAAAACTTGAAGTTAAAATATTGACCCGTACATGAATTGAGGCAAGAAATATTTTTGATGTAATAACCAAATAATATTTCTTTAAAATATCTGGTTGTTAATTTCATTCATTTCATGTAAATAAATATTCTACATAATTTAGTTGTCTTCTTTACTTCAGTGGGTTTTGCCTCAGATTTTAAATCAGCAGGAGTGCGATGTATCTCTTCTAATGGTTAGGGGAATAATACGTGTACACATGACAGAACCTGACTGTGGAAATTAGAACTACAAATTAATCAATATTCTACAATTTTAATAGATGTTTCTGTGTTGTTATTTGGCATTTGATAGGATAACTTAGGTTGCCTCGCTGTGTTGCTGAAACAACGAGTAGTCAAAGCATTTTACTGACCCAAAGTAGTTGCTGTCTTAGGAGCCATATAAATATATACGCCTGTGTATGTATCTATTTTAATTGATAGTTACTTTTTCTGTGCTTCCTAGAACAATGATGACTTTTCCTCTCGGTGGAATAACCTTGCAAGTAGTCGTTTCTGTCCGCCATGCTGCAGAAATCCACTCTGCCAGTACGGGAAGGGGAGGAACTCTTAGCCTGGCCGGACCCGATGCCCAAACTCTGTCAGAAGCCCCAGGACAGAGCTACGAAACCCCACTTGCATGGCTGGGTGCTGTGCCCGCTTCTCATGGCTGTTTCACGTGTGTCCTCGCTGCTCGTGTCCTTCAGGGTTTTTTTTTTAATGCCATCTCCCACATATGAAAAATGATATTTTTAAGGAATGTTTTTATCTGAGATTGGAAGAAAAGTGAAATGTTTCTGTAACTGATGTTAGAAGCTTTACAGTCGTTCAGACGGCTGTTCTTAAACATATTATTTCTTGAGATAAACTTCATGTATCTCATCAGAATAACTTAATCCTTACAATGATATAACTATACAATCACTTTGTTTTACTTACAACTACAAGTAATGTAATTCTAGCGAAGCAGAAGTAATATGCAGCCATACAATACATACAGAAATTTTTACCTACAAAACTGTTATCCAGGCTTGTAAGATCTTTATTTTTTCTAGTGTTTATTATGTTGCTGTCTAACCTCATACTGGTGCAGACCTTCAGTGGGAATTTCCGTCTTGAAAATGTGTTAAGACATGTAATTATTAACTAGTCAAAATTGAATAAGATGCTTCTTTTTCATCTAAAGACTGCGTATTATCTACTCTCACTATTGCAACACTTAGCTTTCTTTTACTGCTGGCTTTTTAGTTGTGCCAAGCCTACAATTTTCACATTACCGTATAGACTATAATTGAAAAGGAATAATCTTTTATTAATTTTCTGTTAGAGAAAAAGCAACACATAAGAATATGAATACCAATAGAGAAATAAAAGCTTTTTAAAAACTCTATTCAGCATACTGAGTATAAATTGGAATAATACTCCCTAAGCAATCTAATATTGAATTGTCAGGTAATAATAAAATGGTGGTCTAAGTGATTTAAAAATGTCATTAAATAAAGATGCTTTTTTGCTATATAGTTACCACAGAAATTAAGTGGACAAATGTTATCTTCCTTCATGCAAAGAAAATAACTAGCTGAGTGCTGGAAGTCTTAATTCATGGAAATGGCTTTGTTTTTTTCCTTGTGCTTGTATGCATCTTCTAATACTGCACTATTTGTAGTGTGTGTGTGTGTTTTCTTTTTGATTATCATTTTGTGTAAGGGTTTTAGATCCAATTAAGATGAAATCAAGAGAAAACATGATGTATTTAGGAAAGAGAGTTACCCTGGAAATGATGGTCAGGTCAAAGGTCCGTCCTGGCTCATCAAGGTGATGTCAGAAATCACCACTCCCAGAATTCAGAAAAAAGCAACGTGGTGATGGTTTTGATTTCCTAGCCTCAATGACCAGGTATTAATTCCATGTGTGTCATCTTGAAAGGGCAGACATTGGTACAAATCCAGAGGGAAAATTCAAATTTACACCTCTGTTTTCACAGAAACCTACTTTAAACCTTCCCATATACCTTTTACTTGGGAAGGAAGGATCCAGAGGCTCCCAGGGCCTTGTTAGAATGGAATTGTTGGCGTTTACCAGGGCCCAAAGCAATCTTCTACCTTCAGTCTTATGTATTTCCACACTGTGCTTTGATGGGTAATATGCAACCCATCTAACCCAAGCCAATAACATGATTGGGTTTTGTCTGCAGTCTGGGTGTCCCCTGCATTTTCCTCCCAGTGATCTTGAGTTCTGTGGGGAGGGTCGTTTCTTTAAATAATGTTTCCTGAGACAACAAGGCTTACTTGATCAGCTCTTGTCCTTCCTCCTGGCTGTAACTGTTGAATTCTCATCTGTTTTTGACACAGAGGAAAGTCTCAAAGACAGGTAAGTTTCCCCAAGGTTTGACAACTCTGTGGCAGAGTTTGGAACGCCTCCTCCCCAGGGAGCGAGGCTGCGGCCAGGGTCTGGTTGTGCCCGTGCACAGCAATGGCTCTCGCACAGCCCTGAGCCAGCTTTGCTCTCGCCTGCTGGCAAACATGGGGCCTGTCGGTGGGATCAGAGGATGCTGCACGGGGAAAGGGTGTTTGGGGGGGACGACATATGGGCTGTGGAGGGGGAAATGGGGCACTGCTGCGGCAGGGGGAGTGTGGAGTCTGGTGTCATGGGGTTGTGAAGCAATGAGGAATACAAATGCACGAGAAGCTGGGTTTCATTAGTTCTGCTAGTATTAGATGTTATCAGTCATAATGTAGAGGTATTGTTCTATGAAGAGATCTCATTGCATTGCTTATTAAATCTAATTCTCCATCTTCGTTGTCCTTGTACAATTTGGAAAATTATTCATGACTAGCTTCTATTTTTATGGGCTCCCCAGACTGCCTACAATTATGTGCAAGAAATGCTTCCAGACATCAGTGGCTTTACAAGTATTTACGTGGAAGGAAAAATGATCTTTCTTCTCCGTTATGTGTCCTCTGAACTGCAAAAATTATCAGTGGGACTAATTCTGAGTTAGGCTTAATTTTCTTCCTCTTGCATTCCTGCTCTAGCTCTTTCAGATAAATTAATAAAAAACCGTCTGGCACACACCTGCCCTTAACAGCTCAGGATCCTGCTAGTTCAGACTCCCACCACAACTAACATGTGGTGCAGGAGAAAGCTGTGTAGTTGTCTTCTGAGGATTCATCTTCTGTTCCCAAAATACAGGCTCTGTCAATGACATTTGAAATTCAGAGAAGCTGTTGGAGGGATGTTGGTGGTGGCGTTTGTAATGCTGAGGGGTAAGCTGGCCCCATGGGACAGATGAAGAAGGCTTTTGCAAAACGGATTGTGTGATTTGAATGGAGTTTAAAAATACTTAGGAAATGTATGAATGAATTAGTTCAGGAACTGTTGGTCTAATTAAAATATCAGAATTTTAGTATAACTGGGCTGCTTCTGCCTGAGATACCCTGCACTTGCATGAAACGTAATGGTACTTGATGGTGAATCTCTGGGTCTTTGAGGAAACCTGGATAAGATTAGATTGGAAGAGTACAAAGGTAGCTTGAACCTACTGCAGCTTGTGCCTCTCCGTGACTCTGAAGAGTGGGTTGTTTTCTACTGGGGAAAGAAAAAGAACTTCATTTTTTTTCACAGGATATAGCAGCTATATTTCCTTTTCAGAAGTGTGATCTGATCTTTGTTTTGGCTAGAACGGCTGTTTGGCTTCTGAATGATTTAGCTGTTACTTTTACTTGAGCGTTATGTAGACATTTTATGAAAAGATTCACTTTTATGAAGAGTAAATCACTGAAAACAACATGATTTTTACAATTTAGTTATGAAAATCACTGATTTTAAGGCATGTGACAGAAAATTTCCTGCTTTTAGCAAACAATGATAAGATGTTAGTTGAGAAAAAATAAACTGGCTTGGCTGTAGGAACTGAAATGTGGATTAAAATCTTTCTAAAGGTTCTAAGAGAAAGAAAATGAAGTGTCTGTTTAACATAGTCGTTAATCACACAGGAGGAAGAAAAGCAGTTTAATGATACGCATTACATATTAATCACATACTTTTTTAGGTGTTGAAAACCAAGGTGAGAGGTAGCACAGGGTAGAAATAGCAAATATGCATTTGAACTTCAAGATGACTTTGACGTGGCTACAGTCTTGTAATTCTGGGAGCTGCTTTCTGTGATGGTGTGGAAGTGTGGCAAAATGAAGATTAGCAGAAATACAGTATTAACCTCAAATACTGCAGTATACTCTGAAATGGAAAGAGAAATCCAGTTCTGAACCGTGGATTTTAATTTTTGATGTTCAAGTACAAAATTCAGAATTTATTTTCATGGCTAGATGCATAGTTTTCATGTTAGATTGTGTTGAGTCTACCATACATAAGAGACCCCATAAAAGAGTGGAAGTGGCATGATGTAACTTCTAAAACTAACCAGCAGAGCATGGAATGTACAACAGCTTCAGTGAAATATTTGTGAACAGCTTGCAAATCCCATTAATTACTCATATGAAAAATTGTCAATACTTTTGAATAAGTAGTCTGTTGGAGGCTTCTGCAATTTGTTCACAGGCAATTTGCAAACACAAAAAGAGCTGAAATCCCATTGGTGCAATTTTCATTATAAATGACTCGTTCAACCCTGGTGTAGACAAATAAATAACGCAGGATACACAAAAATGTTTTGAAATACATGTAAGAAACAATGCAAAGACTTAGCAGAGGGAAACTCATGCCAAGTTTTGGAACAAGGTGAACAATAGCTCAAATGGGGCCACAGAGAGCCCACTCTTGACTTCCGTCAAGAAACATCAGTTTTTCACCTGGGGCAAGTCCTCACTGGCGTGACCAGACAGAAAATGCTCGGGATGGCTTTTGAATTCAGAGTACCATTTTCCTCCTCTTTTTTTTAAGATCAAACCGCGCACTAAATAAAGCAAATGTTAACAAAAACGTCATCTCTGGATGTATCTCTTCCTCTGTAGGAAAAAAAAAAAAATTAGAGCACAAAACTATGAGAAAACTTGTTTTGTGTGTAAACTGTGGTTTATCTTGAAATTGGACAGGTGAGTTTTGGATATTGTCAGAGTAATTCTCCTATTGGTCTTAAATTGTTGGTTGTATCTAACGTATCAAAGCTACGTGTTGTTAGTTCACCTGTCTGTGGACTGCATAGTTATTGTGAATTATTACTTTACCTGGTTTGGACATGTCTGCTCTCAGGCTCTGACTGACTTATTTTAGGGAAAAAACCCCACAAACAAATCCACAAACAAGAAACAAACCAAAACCCCAATGGTGAGTGTAATTCTTGGAGGAAAAAAAAAATAAATTAAATCTCCAATTCTCAAAAGAAAGACAGGCAGACAGAGCCAGGAACCAAGCATAGGAACCACGGCAAAGATAAGTAATCAACCGAGACAAATATTGTTGCAGTCTGTCAGCTCATACGGAGATAGTTATGATTAGTGCTTTGGATACTCCTGAGCACAGAGAATAAAATCAGACGTAGGAATCTTTCCTGTCACAGACAGATGATTTTCTTATGCTGAATTGACACATTGATTGCATAAGCACAAAAATATCCCTGCTTAATTTCTTTCAGATACACAGGACTCTCAGGAGTACTGTTTTGGGTGGAACGAGATGTTTCTCAATACAATTTACTCTGAAAGACAAATAGTATCTACAGCTTAGACGGAAATTCAATGAAAAGGATAGCAAATGCCTTGTATAGCTTGTAAAGTCCTATGGCCTGAGGTGTAATATCATTATATATATCTGTTGGTGGCCAGGACAAGGAGCATCTCTCTATGCAAAAAACTTTCTAGGGAAGAGGGATTTCTACCAGGATTCATTTAAAAAAGAGGGGTAAAAAAGGGTGTGTGGGTGTGTGTAGGGACGGACAGACAAATGGGAGGGGACTTATGTAGCTGGTTTGGGGCACTTCAAGTTTTAAAAATCTAATTGGTTTTAAAAGACATGATCAAGAAAATTACATATTTTTTTTTTTTTGCCTACCATAGTGGGTCATCCCATCCACCAAGGCAGGATGAGGTTATGGGGGGGGGGGAAGATGAAAAGAGACTCTTTAAAAGATTGAGGTCAGTCTCTCCCAGAAATACCCATCTACTGTGGTGAGAAGTCAGCAAATTAAAGACTAAAGTCCTCTCTAACTTACTAACCATTTGTGTGGCCTTGGGAGTCCTATTAAGCATGGAGTGGTATATCCTGATTTTCACCAGCATGCTGTGATGGAGCTGTAGGATGCAATAAGCAATAAAGAGGAAATTAGAAAATAAGTATCATGCAGCATAAAGCTGAGAGTGAAGAAATCGCTGTCAATGTCTGTCTCCGTCCTGCTTGTGCAAATAACTTCTGTTCTCTGTTGCTTACCTTCTTTATCCATGAAATGGTGCTAATAGCACCTGTCTTCCTTACTGTCTTTTGTCACTGGTGGATGAAAGGTACAGCAAAAGTAAAGAAGGTAGGAGCTCAGCAATATTTGTTCTCCTGATCGTAGTCTGTGTTCACTTGGTTTGTTTCTGTCTCAGGAAAAGGTTGAGTTTCCTTTCAACAGCTTTGTACTTTGCTTTTGGTGGGCCTTTAACTAATATAGCAAGGAAAGTGTCTCTATTGCATGTGATCTCTTAGGAACAAATTATTTATAATACCTGTATAAAGTCAAAAATAGCTTAAAAAAACATAAGGACCATAAGGACATAGTTATTTTGTGGTATTCAACTGGAAATATAGTATGAGCAAAATGATCGCAGAAAGCTAGATTCAAATAATGCCTTACTTACGGTATCTGTCCAGAGCACAGAGTAAGTATTAGTGTGTGTTATATATAATTCAGGAAACATTCTCTTTGATAGGCTGGCAACCAAAGAGATTTATTCTTCCAAAACCTATTCTCTGTTTTGGATTATCTCAGAAGAGCCATGATAGAAAATAAATACAGTCTGTTTTTATTTGTAATAAACATGATCTGAAGGATCTTGGCCTGCAGTCAGTATTTTCCAGAAGAAAAGAGAATAAAGCCCCAAAAAGGGGGTGACAAATGCTAAATGAGGAATACCCTTAGGAAACAGAGTTTTCTCTGCCAGGGGAATACCTTTCAGATGTCTTCAGCATAAGCTCTTCCTCCTAGAGGCCCAGGAAATTTTACCATAAAATTCAGTAAAAGGAAGATAAAACTGATACTGTGGATATTTGAAAATATCAACAAGTAGGCAGGGAGAAATTTGACTAATGCTGACAGAAATGTAAATATATCAAATAGTTTTAGTTTGTATTAGGTTTGGAAACATTTGTAGGATATTTGCATTATTACTGTAAATTTTCTTGATATTTTTGGTTCGTTCTTGATATTTTTTTTCCTCTTCTCTCTCCCCTCTGTCTTGTTATCAAAGTGTAACTAACAGTATTTGTCAACAAACAGGTACATCTTGAATTTTTCTTTCTTCAGTTGCATTCCAAATTTTTGTTTTCCATGTATGTGGTATAATGACCAGTCCAGTCCAGGTTGCCCTTCTTTATTTTTAAGAATTGAGATTTCTTATTGAAGCATTTTAAGGGCCAGAAAAATACTGAATTACCATAAATCAGTGCTGCTATTTTTAATGCCAATGGAGTTCTGCTAGTTGATACCATCTGATGATCTGACTTCTGACTTTTTTTAACTTTTTTTTCTTTTTTTTTTTTTACTATTTAAGTAAATCTTTCATGTTAGGCCAGCTCAGGTTTTTTTCTTGGGGTGCGTGGTTTTGGTTGTGTTGGTTTTGGTTTAGTTTTTTTTTTTTTTTTTTCCTCCAATAAGAAAACATCTAGTCCCTTTAAATAATTTTTCACACTTTATCTTCTTCAGAAGCTGTAAAGTTTTGATTTCATATGGTGCTGAGCCAGCAGTAGTGGTGTGTCCAGGATGCCACGGACCTGACAGCTGCGCTACTCTCCTGCTGTTAAAAACACAGCACTGTCAACAAAACTGCAATAGGGTGTTTGATTACCTGTTGTTACTATTTTCTCACAACACCTTTCAAACCCTTTTTGATTAGTGCATAGGGCGACTGGTTGT
Organism: Rissa tridactyla; assembly: GCF_028500815.1. Classification (NCBI taxonomy): domain Eukaryota; kingdom Metazoa; phylum Chordata; class Aves; order Charadriiformes; family Laridae; genus Rissa; species Rissa tridactyla. Next base: position 9,983,201 of record NC_071472.1, on the reverse strand, counting down.
TTGCTTCTGAAGTAATTTGCACTGAATTGCATTCTCCTTCTGTGTTCCACCATTTACTGAGATACTTACAACCTGCTCGGGTCCTAGTATTTTGTCTACACTGTTCAGTAGTTCATGCGGATTTGGAACGAGATCTCCAGCAGTGAGGTCTATGCTTTTTCACCTCTGTTTGTCATGACAACTTTTATCTTTCCCTGTTAATAACTTTGGTCAAATTTATTTTAAAGGAGTCACCGAGGTCTTGCCTAACTGCCGTGCCACAAACACAAGCCCTCTCCATCCAGGTAGAGACGTAGTGTAGTATTCATACTGCTTAAATTCAGCATTTCCTAAATATCCTGAATTAGGCAATTTGTCTCCCCAGGCTTATATTTGAGAGAGACAAAGTCTTTTTGGAAAGTGAGTCAGAGCAAAAGCCTAAAAGGGGGCTAAGCCATCCCCTGTAGAAGGCTGTTTTTTTCCACTTGCCCTGTGTAAGGAATGGGGAGAGAAACCTCCTCCTTTAGGTCGTGTGGGCCACCGACTGAATCAGGGAAAATGAGGCTGGAGGGGAAACCTTTCCTGTAATTTATTTTCTTCTTAAATCTTGGATGAAGAATCAGCCGTTCCTAGGGAACGGCTGAGTAACTCATTCTTAAGTTTCCACTGATGATGAGACTGTGTCTTAGACTATTGATTTTTGTGTGCTAATTACACTGTCCATTTTCCTGATGGCCAGCCTAAACATTTCCTTTCTTGGCTCAAGTCTGTTGCTTCCCTGTAATCCATAATGAAGATGGAGAGCATCCTCCTATGATGCATCTTTTTGTTTTTTTCATGATGGCATGGTATTAATGACTCATGTTTGCTTGTCATCCATAATTGGTCCTTTTCTAAAACTTCATACAGATGCACATTTCTCTGATGTATTGGGTTTTTTTACCTTCCCTCAGTGAGTTGCATACTTTATTTTTGACCTCTTCCCCAGTATGTCAATTTTCTGTCTTTGCTCATCTTCAGCCTTTCATGCTTACAGCTCTTACGAGTTTGTGCCATCTGGAAATTTAATAACTCTGTTCTCTACTATGCCATTAAGGTTATTAATGAAAGGAGTGGACAGGCCTCGGTATCAGAGGATCCCACTTGATATGTCTTTCCAGACTGATGCTGGCCCAGTGATACCTACACTTCAAGGATTTGTTAGTGCTCGCATTTGGGTATTTCTTGCAGATGACTGCACTGGGTGAGAGTGAGCGGTGACTGCCCCAAGATGCGCCCCATTACTCCTGCTCCTACGATTTGGGAGGGCAGCGATTCCTGTACTTTCCGGTGGTTTCTGACTTGCTAACACACAACTTCCTGCTCTTGAGCCATTGCCTGTTGAGCCAAGTGTTCTTATTAACCCGGTACTTCCCAATTTGCTTGAATGTGAAATCTCATCAGGTACCCTTTGGAAATTTGAATATGCTTATATTTCCACTTTATTTCCCTTATCTAAAATGGTAGTAGTAAAAAAAAAAAAATGTGGCAGATTAGTTCATTAAATATAACCTCCAGTGCTTTAAGCCGCTCTCAAACTCTGTATTTATCAAAAAGCTCCAACAGATGGAATATAGTTATAGCACCATCTTAGGATCTGGGAAATCTTAAATGATTTTTTTTTTTTTTTTTTTTACTAAGCCACAGACTCTTCTCTCATCTTGAGTCATTTAATCTCCTTATTGCCTGAATTCCCTTTTTGTAATTTGAGTTAAGAACGCTTGGTCCTCTTTCTTTTATTTGTTCTCTATTCCAACTTCAAGGACAAGGGCTTTGTTTTCTAAAGCATTTAAAAACGTGGGTAAAACAAAAAGTCTGTCTCAAGCAGATTTTAAGTGTTTTTCTTATTTTAGATGTTTTCAGTTTATTGAGTTATATTTTTCCTAGTCACTTCCTTAAATCACACTCGTAACAGATAGTTACAGATAGTCTGTTCAAGACAATCCTGCAATTAGAATTTTCTCCAGCAAAATGTTACTGTCTTCCTAGAACAGCTTTTCTGGCCAGCTGAGGTGTAGTGTTATGTTCCACTACTGCTACTTTACTAATTGTTTGGCCAGAATATTAGTGTTTTTATTGAATAACGGAAGGATTTCAGCGATAGGATCACATTCTTCATAAGAACAAGGAAATGCTATTTATTACAACTCAGTTACCTACTCTGGTATAACCTTGTGCTCAGACTTTAATTAATCTAAAGGGCTGATACTCTGCTTTGGAGAGAAGCAGGGATACCTGTTGTAGTACTATTAGGGAGGAGCAGATGTGGATATTAATGTGGATGCAGATGGCAGTGGCAGGGGCTGTACAAACATAGAAGGGACATCCAGTGTCCCTCAAAGTTCAGTCTCAGTTGTGGTTGAAGGACCACATAGAGACAGAGACTAAACCTGGCTCCGTGCTGCTCTACTCCAGTATGGTCCAATGTTCTCAATTCAGCTCAGGCTAAACCATGTGCTGACAGAACATGAGCCAGCAAGGTAAAAGGCGGGCAGCTGGACTAGATGATTGTTGTAGGGCTCTTCCAACTGAACTATTCTATTCTGTATCAACCCTGTAATTGTTTTGTGTTCTGCCTAGAAGGGTTAGCGGTCAGCTGGAAAGACTGTGCGTGTCTTCTCAGTCAACATCCCACAGAAATACCTTACGGAATTCCTGTTGTTATCACTACGGGGATAACAAACAGAGGTGGACTGACAAAGGAGCAAAAAACCCTAGAACTTGATGTTTATAAGCAACTCAAACTCTAATGAAACTTATTCTCCCTCCCCTTCAGAATACCCAATCATGGTTGCTCACATTGAAATAGGGTGTTTTCAGCTGCTTTTAAATGAATTTCAAAATAATCTTGGAGATAAACTTTTCTGGTACATACTCAAGAGTCGTCTGCAAAATATCTGCTTAGCAAAACCTAGTGTTTTAACATAATGACCTAAACATTGTAGTTTCCAGTGAAGAGTCATTCCTGTAATTCTGTTCCGTCTATTGGACAGAAGGAATCAATAATAATAGGTTTTAGGACTTATGCTGTATAGGCATAAAATACATTTTTATGCAATGCTATATTTGAGTTTTCACTGTGGGGATTATATTGGAAGATTAGACTGAAAATGTATTTGTTTTAGCAAGCAGATTTCATAAAGTTTGAACTGTAGAACTCAACGCGTTTATCTGGTGAAGCGAAGCCTTCTGATGATGGTGATTACCAAATCTGAAATGCAAAGAGTAAGTGCTGTGTTGGGTGCTTATTCATAGTGCATAGTAATCTTTACATGATGGCTTCCCTTGGGATGTTTTACAATTCAGGATAGTATGCAAGAGCTTACAGCTTTTCTCATCAGCTACCCTTTCTGCTTATAAATTCTATGTAGGCTATATAACCATAGGAGAATATCTTTATTAAAACAAGCTACTAGATAAATAAGTTTCCCAGTTACAATCACAAATACGTATGTCATTAAACACACTCGAAAGGCTGAACACATTGCAGCCGTCTGTCAATGCATTCTGTATAACTCCGATTTATGTTAACATCAGAAATCTTCTGGTGTGAACATATGAAACTAGACTATGCAATGCCATTGTAATAAATGGAATACTTTTCTGAACTCTGCTCCCAGATCTGGATTCTGCCTTTAAAACCAGTCCCTGAGGTGCTCTGTGTTGGGCACAACTGGGTGATGTGAGTGACCGTGGTGACAGTATGAGTCTAGGAAGACCATCCTTGCTTTCTGTAGGGACTACCTGGAAAGTACCATGTCCTCTTTCTTGACCCGTTGTATCTGCTCTGTGGGTCTTGGATCTGACATCTGTTTTACGCAACTCTCTGAACTTTGACATTTTCCATAGATGTAAGCCGAGGTGAGAAAGGAAGAACAGCAGCTTCATCCATTCCGTCTTGCTTCAAGTCCAATACTTTAGATAGAGCGTGCCTTGCAGGAGTCCATTAGTTTTCTTGAATCTATTCCTGTCTTGAGAGGATGATGTAGAGAAACAAAGAATCCATCAGTCTTCATGCCTTTAATTTGGAATAATTGTATTTCAGGCCACTCTGGGTTATTAACGTTTTGCCATATTTTTCTACCTTCCTCTGCTCACGTCAAGCATTATATTTTGTGATCATTTGTTCCTAAGTGAATTCAGTCTTCAGTGCCATTATTAATCATACTTCTTTATATCACAAGGTAGCTGCATAGAGTTCACTAATACTGGTTAACTGATACTAGGTTGCTCCATTTTAGTGTCAGTCCTCAAGCGTAACTTTTAGTAACTTGCAGAAATTTTAAACGACATGTAACTTTTGCTAGGCGTCTCAAACTGAAGCCCCCTAAATAGACATTTTCTTCTGCGTCTTGTAGGTAGATGCTGAAGGAGGCACTTGTCCCATTTTCCAGCTCCGTTTACTATACCAGTGCCTGTTTCGGGAGGCTGCTGCTGGAAACACTGCTACGTATTCATTCCAGACACTCTACTCCACAGTAATCAATAACCGTAAAACAAGTAATGATGTCTTTAATATACACTTCCACCTCTATCGCCCATTCTGCCCTTAAGCAGGCTATAAAACAGGATTTTTAACATTTCAGTGATGCTGTGAACCATCCCATCTGGCTTCACTAATGCTAATTATATGAAATTTTTTCCCACTGGTGAGTTTTCAATTCCTCTTTCTTTGTTTTGCAGATTCCTGTCATTGATACTGTGGTAATTGAAGTGTTTCTTGTCTTTTCTTCCTGCTTCAGCTGAGCTCATTCATGAAATCTTGGACTTCACTCTGCTTCATTTGTTTCCTCTATGAGCTTGACTTTAAATTGTTAGTTTAAAATCTCCCTTGTTGCTCCAGTTAGTCCAGAGCAGAGATTAACCCCTTTTCTGGTTGATAAAAGCCCCTCTTTTCTTCACCTGAAAAATGGACTAATACCCCATAGACAAAGCTTCCAGCTTTAGTCTCAGAAATTCCATCGAGTTTTGTACGAAGAGAGCAGTCCATCCTCCGACTTTTGTTTTGCTCAGAAAAGATCTTTAGGAAAATAATTTCAAACTTGTTGTGTTGCTAATTCTTCTGCTAGCTGAAGTTACCTGAAGTCTTCTGTGACCTGCCTGGGCGATATCGTGCAGGTGTTCCCCTGTGCGCCACTGCTGGTGAAGATTTGAAAAATGACTTCATATTCCCCCACCTTTCATCCACGCATTGTATAGAGGAAACATACAGCGTTTTTTGTCCTTTGCTGGATTGTACGTCCTGTTCCTACAGCTCTACAACTGGCTGTGTGCTATAGTGGTTGTAAGAAGTTGCTGGGTAGTTGCGTGCTCCTCCTCGAGTGTGTTGTTGAGTTTATGCCCAGAAGCTTTGTCCTCAGTTCTGCCGGCGAGAAGTGCTGCAGCGCCTGCCTCCCGATTCAGTAATTCTGCTCTGAATGCCAGTCGATTCCTTTTCCCTTTCAGTCAGAAATCACACGTGATTTGCCTTTGCTTATTTCCAGTTCCTGCTCTCTCGAGGTCTGCTTTAGCTTTGGTGCATCTAGTAGCTGGCACTTCCTGAACCCCTAAATCAATCCTATTCTTTGGCAGACACAAAAAAAGGAAAATACTGTTTTTTCACAATGCCCAGTGTGGACCGAGTTGTACACCTCGCACAGTATTACAGGTCCTCTGGCAACGTTAACCCAGGTGTTTTATTTTAGTGGCTAATATAAACTGCCCCTAAGTGCTGCTGAAGTTCATTCAAACAAATAAATATACAAGGCTGTGTAAAAATATTAGCCTGTATTGTATAGACACATGATAATTTAAAACTAGTATTTATTTTCCCTATGAGTGCACTCTGTCACAGGTCAGCAAGTCTGATCTCTCTTTATAGTTGTGATTTTACTTGCTGACTTTTATTAAAGATGAACAGAATACTTGATGGCACAAGTTATTTTCATAAATAAACAATAATGGAGAGGGCATCAGAAGTGCAAGATAAAGAACAGCACCTTTAAAGCAGTGTAAGTTATGGGCAACAGTAAATAAATAGCCTGACATTATAAATGTTGAATTTAGTTAGAATATAAATATCGTACTCTCTGCAGACACAAGTGTTCAAATCCTACTGAATTTAGTTGGAGTTGTACAAGAATATTTCAGACCCAGGGCTGCAAGGGCTTTGGCAAAGTTGTGGTGGACAACTTGTGGGCTGTGGCTACGTGTAGTTTTTGTGCAACTTGATTAAAGAGAAGATGTACATTGCAGTGCAAATTGAAAATGTACTTCATGAGCCGTGTCCTCAGATATTATTTTTTTTTATTTCATTTTTTAAAAGAGGTTTGTTGGCTCTTGTGATACAGAAGCAGTCTTCTTCAAATACCAGGTCAGACTTGATATTACTCTGGCTGAACTCTATGGCGATGGCTCGCAACCACCTCTCGTGATTGTGTTGCATCTCTTTAATCACGTGTTGGGAAGATAGAGGGGAGCTGAAATAACCATCCATGTCCTGATAAATCTTGTCTGATAAATCCAAAGCATGATGTCTAGTCACTTCCAATGCAACCTCAAGACTTATGCTGCTGTGTGCTGAGATTAGCAGCTGGATTTTTCATTGTTTGCTGGATGCTTGCTCTACTGAAGGAAATAGGCTAAAGATGGGGAGGAGAGGGGAAGGTGGCTGCTGCGTTCCAGATCTTGGGTCTCTGCTGGATATCAAGCCAACAGGGAAATTGGGACATCAGCTTGTCCTGAATAGTTAAAACACAAGGTTGTGTTCCAGCTTTGTGGAAATCATGTGTCTATGGTTAAGACGCTAAGAAACTGAAATTTTAACATTGATTCTTTTAGTACTGAGAAACTATATAAAGAAATATTATAAAAGTAAAGAGTCTTTTGATATTTCAGACTTCAGTTTATCACCTTTTTCCCCAAAGTACTATTTGTTTTATTTTTGGTTTATTGTGAAAGAAATATTGTTTTCAAACACAAAGGCAATGAAATATTCTCTTCCTCTTGGAAAGTCTGTTTCAAACAGATCTGATGTCTGTGCCGACTTCCACTTCCTGAAAATAGGCAAAGCTAAATAAATGGAAAAAAAAAATAATTTGGCAAAACCCTCCCAAACACAAATTTAAAACCGCTAACAATGCGGGGGTGGGGTGGGGGTGGGGAACCAAAACCCAAAAAAACCCCAAAACCAAACCCACCAAAAAAAACAACCAAAAAAACCCAACCCACCATACGAAACTCCCCCCCCCCAATCAAAAAACCACCAAAGGTTAAATACTAAGGAGAGAAATTTTCTAATATACGTAAGAGGCATTTTGCTCACACAACCTGTCTCATTAAACCTATTGAAGTGGAACTTCTCCTAAGAGGAAGGCTACTCGAGTGTGTAATTGTTTGCAGGGCAAACTCCTATTCTATAGCACACCGCATTTTGTTAGCGTACTGTAAAAATGCATAGTGGTATAAACATACAATAATTCTGTAATCAGAATTACATCAGGCATAATGTTTTTTCATTAGGAAGAACACTGGCTGGTTATAATAATGACTTCCAAGTGTGTGTTTCTGTGTTCTTTCAAGCTAGCTAACAAATGTCTTCAAACCTTGCACACAAAAGGAATCAAATCTTCAGTCCTGTATGTGACTTAGAAAACTGTTGCATCAATTTGTTACAGTAATTAACATTTAATATCATTTTCACCTCTGATCAGCCTGCTTCTCATTTAAATCAAAACTTGCCGAATTCCCACTTATCAGCAAAGAGGTTAACAGATGATTCAATTCACCTTCAGATTTTAAGTGTCTGATAAATATTGGCTGTGAAAGAGACTAGTAAATTAACTTTGTTGATTTATAGCTGTGAGCCTTATTAATTACCTAAAGAAGAGTACATGTTCATAAGAAGTTGATAAAGTCACAAGGAAGATCTATAATATGTCTTTAAAAATAAACAATATTATGTGCATGTACTTGTAGATGCATGCCTCCTAATATAGCATAAAGTTGGGTACAGCTCTTGGGCATGAGCGTGGCAGATGTGGGGCTGTGGCTCTCCTGCTGTTGGTGTGCTGCCCCAGGAGACAGTTGATTCTGCACTAGGTCTAATGTATGGCCATAGCCTGGTTCATGAATGCATCTTCCATTTTACTACTCCTAAAAGAATTTCAGAAATTCAAGTGAGTCCTCTGAGTAGACTTTCCTGTCTCCTAAGCTCTAGGGTTTGCGGTTTTCTGTTAATGGCGTATCTGTAAAGTTCTCCCAAAAACATTGTAATTCTATCCGAGATGGTTTTTTTTAGTTAGAATATGCTGAAAAAAAAATAATAAAAATTTAGAAGTAGCTTCCTGCAGTAACATGTCAAGAACACGTATGATTGAACTGCTCCAAAAGTGTTGTTAAAGAATAGAAGAGACGAAAAGGATGAAGAAGGAAGGAGCTGGGCGGGACGTTAGCAAAACAGCAGAGAAGGGGAAATGGAGGCTCCTTCATTTCAATCACTAGTTCTAAATATAAAATGACACATTTTACCCTAGCTGTCATACTTTTAAATTATCTTAGCAATACCGATTAATGAATTACAGGATGGTGTTGGATATAAATGAAGTAAATTCAAACCATCTATATCTATTTGCCTTAGTCTCAATTAGAAAATTGGATTCCTGTGTTAGAGAACTAACTTATTTCCCCCCAAAATCAGGATAGCATGTAAAAAAGAACATGATTTACTCATGATCAGATTCGTTATTTCAGCGGTTAGCATTACCCTTCGTGTGTGTGTGTGTTTTTCAAATGAAGCGGACCACCATATGGAAGCGACAGAGGAAATACCAGTCCCTGCAAACAAGAACAGAACTTGGGATCAGAAACTTTAGTTGTGAGATGGTTATAATAGGAGCAAGAACAAGTTGCTCACCTGACCGTAGTAATCTGTCCCTTTATTGCCTACCTGCTGAAACACTGCAGCACTGCATACCAATGCCCACCATTGCGCGTTGAATGCACAATGCCCCAGTTTGTGTTGTATTCCAGGAATAAAGTAATAGTTCCTGCTTCGGTGAGTTTGTGAAATGCATGTTGTTAACATAATATTAATTACAGTAAATCGTGTTCTTCTGTGTCTCCTTTCCTCACCCTTGGTTGAGTTGCTATAATGTTGTAATTGCTTGATGATGCCAGTAAAGATTAGGCGTCTCATGGGTAATGCCCATGAAATCTTATTTTCTATTGTAGTCCATTAAGAAGATGCTAATATTAACTCAAGAGTCTGAGGTCAGCGTACAGTCCATGAATTTATCCAAGCACACTTGTTTGTTGCACGTACAAATCTTTGGTAATAACAGACTCGACTGTGTTTCCTTACAGTGATTTAACTTTCCTGAATCTTGAGTGGAAGCATAGGTTGTGAGGAAACAATTAACATTATAACGTGCGTATGGCTTAAGCATTTTGGAAAAAAAAAAAAATCATTACCCATTTTGTGATTCCTAAGGTAAGCTAGGAAGATGCAAAATGCAAATTCAGTTGAGAAATCAATGAAGCTCTTGATATGTTTAATTATTAACTCCAGTACAAAACAGTTAGCTTTCTATTGACTGTATTGAAAATACAAGAAAGGAAACTTAAATATTAACATTTCCACTGCAGTTGTCTTTAACACAAAAGTTTCTGCAATTTGTTTTTGTAGGCAAATGGGAAACAAAGTAGTTCTGTCACTTCTACTGGAAGCAACACAAAGCCATTGTACAAATCGCACTCGGTTTCCCCATTCCCTCAGCTTCTTGAATAACAGCAATTAGAACGTCAAGATATTGGTTGGATCCCATGGTCTTTGGTTCAGTGCTTTTTTGTCAAATCACACCTGACAGAAACAGAATTGATTCACATACCTAAAGGTATTGGCCCAAATTCACTCTTGGTGGAAGTTCATTGACTGAAGGGTTCTAAAATAGAGGATGAGTTCACCTCAATTCCATTGACTGCAATGAGTTTGCATGACTCTAAAGATGCTGTTCAGGTTTTTCCATGAGACTGCCTATTACTGTATTTATATAAATATTTTGGTCTATTTATGGTCTGTCCAGAAAGGAGGTAAATGGTGTGGAATCAACGTGAGCGATCATAAACAAGCACATCATAGTGCTCTGGCTACTAGATGGCATCACCTGTTTTACAAAGTCAGTAACAGAAAGGCTGATAGAAGCTTTGAAAGCAGTTTGACAGCTATTTGCTTCAAATGTTGCGTTGCTGATTTATGTATTGCTGAGGTTGTAGTTCCTATTCTATTTTGCCAGTAATGCTGCTGTAACTGCTAATGGCACAACAGATTCACAGGGGAATCACAACCTTGAACACATCTTCATGGACAAATTCAGACTAAAAGTCTTACAATGGTATTTTCTGTCTGCCTTTTTTTCAGGTCACTTGACAGCTCTTCATTTTATCAGTCAGGCTGACTCTTCAAAGTACTTTTGCAGTTTAGTTGAGTGAATTTACATAGATTTGCAAGTGCTATCTCAGATGAAATATTAGTAATGTTGTTTTTCTTAAATGGCAGTTTAATTAGAAGTTGTATAGAGCCCTGTTGGTTCTGACTTTGTCCTTCTTTACAGTGTCCAAATACACTCACTGTAACGTACTTTGGCTGAGTTATACTTCATCTTTCATTGCTTTGTGTTGTATTTTATGTTTTTAAACACTGTATGCAAACTGTAGATGTTAAAAGATTCATTTAACTTTTTAAAGAAAATATATATGATGTCAGGAATGCTGTTTCTAAATGCATGGTATCCTTAAGCTAGGGATGAATGCTGCCATATGTTTGGTCTAGCTGGGCAGGGACATGCTCTAGGAATGATATTGTATCCCACTTGTCTGATTCAGAGTCCCTCTTGGTCCTTATGGTCACTTGGTTAAGAAATACCACATATTTTTATATATATAAATACAAATTTTGGGCAAATGGCTACCTATTGAGATAGGCAGCAGCAGAAACGACTGTTCTGAATATACAGGAACGGTTGTGGGTTAGTAAACAGCTTCGAACACTATGAAAAGAACTAAAGAACTGATGACTGCAGTCTCCCTTTCTGTTTCTCTCCTTTATATCAGCTTTCTCAGCAGCTTATTTTGTAAGAACTTCAAGCAAGAGGTCTCTTCCCTTTGCGTTCGAAGAATGCCTCACCTATTAAAGCCCTGGTAGGGGGCCTTATGTGCTACCATAATAGAAAGAATAATTGGATTTTGTTTGTTTTCATTCCAAGCACTTAAAAATGAATAGTGATGAGGATGAATATTCCCCTCATAAAAGAATTGGCTTTTGTTCTACTGAAAAGAGAATTTTAAACAGCCTGGTGTTATTGTGGGATTACAATAAGAGTAAACTGTGCCTTATGCTGCTATTTATATACTTCTTGATCACTCTACTGGCATTAGGCTCATCAATCCATTTATTTTCCTCTACATTTGTGAATGTAGTTTTGGAAAAGTTTTTCTTTTGACATCAGCCAAAGTTTTCCTAAATTCTCCATTGGCTATTTACAAGAGTACTGCTTTAGCAGCTCCAATGAACCCTTCTTAATTCGTGTGCCCTCAGGACTTGACTCCAGAATTTGTTCCTATGGGTAGTTTTCATGTTGACCTTTCAGGAAATGGAATTCAAATTGTCAGACCAACGTAACTGAAGTAATCTCGGGGAACTGGAAGAGGATTTCCGTGTGGCACAGTCAGGTTACTGCGGGCTATCTGCTCCCACTCCTTACCAGGTGACAGGTCCAGAAGAACTGAGGTGGCATGTACGTAGGTCTATAAACACTTCTGGGGCACAGATTTCAAATTGGAAGGGCACAAAATGAAATTATTAAGTCATAGATGCGGAACCAGCAATGGGAAATAATTTTTTTCCTAAAAAATTAATAATTAAATTGTTAAACTTACTACCACAAGGTGTTCTGAAAGTCAAAATTACAGTTATGTTTAAGAAGAGGTCTGTATAAATTCATGAGGGATAAGTCCATTAATGGTTATTTAAAATGATGAGTCTTATTTACATTTCTAATTCAGCAGATCTATTAACCGGTTTTTGGCAGAGGATGTGAGGGGGATGCTGACATTGTCCATGCTGTCTTTCTTTTACTCTTTCCCTAAGCGGTTTCTGTTCATTACTTGTCAGAAATGTGAGTCTGGATCGTGTTTGCTTTCATCTTAGCCAGGGTGGCAGTTCTCAGTGTCCTAAACGGCGAGAGCACCGACCCTCTGTGGGTTTGCCCAGACTGAGAATCTAACTCACATCCACCGTGTAAATTTTTATTTTTTTTTAAACTTAATATATAAGGTTTCTTGGGGTTCTGCACCTGTGGAACATGTGTCTATATGTTAATCTGCTATTGCATGCAAATACGGTCTAGTCTGTTTTGGCTAGCAGTGTCTGGTAATGGCTATCTGCAGCCTAACCCACTTGAACCACCTTCTCTGTATGTCCCTACTCCACCACGTCACTCCGACTGCAGTCCCCCTGATCTCAGCAAGTCTTTCTGACCCAGTTCGCATCTTTGCACTCTACATAGTTGTGTTACATTCCCATTTTTTCATTGTCCTTGATGCATCAAAAATAAAGTCACTCAGCCTGATCTTGCAGATAAACAGCAGACTTGATTTATTGAGTCTTAAGGAGCTCTTTGGCCATGGTAAAAGGAAAAAAAATTACCTGGCTTATTCCAATGTAATGTTGAAACATGCAAACTATTTAGCCTGTCTAAAACCAAACAGCGCTCCTTCTACGTCAATTTATGTATGCAATTGGTTAATAATAATATGTTTTGAAAGCAAGACTTATCTTGCATTTTAACATGTATAATCAATCTATAGCCAAGAAATAATGCTCCCAATCCCATACATTCTTCTTTCTGTGAGAAAATAAAGACACGGGCATGAAAATTATCACCTGGGTCTGTTGAGTCAGTTAGTGTCAGATTAATTACTGTTCTTTAAAATAAACCAGCTCTAGCTCCTGTGGGCCATCCTGGAAGGAGGTGGCACCAGAAGCCAATAGGCAGGAGGAGGAAGGGGAACCACAGCTCGTGTGAATGGTTTCTCAGGGGAAGCCAACAGGCTTGGGCTTCTGCGGAGCTCATGGGAATTGCTGCCAGGGAGCAGTTATCTGTTCTCTCCTGAGAGCTGTAGAGATCTCTGGTAGAAGATGGGTGGTGGGATGAGCTGTTCTGGTAGTCGGCAGGGGTTCTGTGCTGGGGCAGCCCATCGTGAGCCATGGGCAGCAGGAGGGCTATCAAATGTGTTGAAGCCTAGAGAAGGAAAAGCACCTGTGTACTTCTAGAAGCTACAGATAATGTGCATCTGATAGGAAGAGAGAGCGAAAGCAGGGTGTTTCGGTTTGCTGATGTCTCTAGAGGCAGATTGGTGGCATAGGGTGAGACAAGAGGCATCGAGGTGTCCTCTCATCTATTAGCTTGTGTAAGGTAGGAGCAGGGAGGGAGGGGGGGGATTCTCTGTAGAAGGAGCTGTGGTTGAGATTTCTCTTGGAAACATCACAAAAATCTTGAGGGAATGCTTAAGAGTGGAGAGACGGCAGCAAGCGGCAGCGGACCTAGAAGTGTTTCTGTTGAGAGTTTTGAGAATTACGTACACGAAGGAGCTCTTTTATTGGTGGGCAGCTCTGCTAAGGGCGTTTGCAGAATGAGATGCTGATTCTTATTGTCGCGTGTTAACTTTCAGGATTTTATTGTCCTCCTAGTGCAGGGTAGAAAAACAGGAAAATAAATCAATGATGTCTGGGAAATTGTTTCTTGGTGAGTATTTTGTGGTAATATTTTTAAAAAGAAGAATTATAATTAAACCTTTATGCGTATCCACCTTCATAGTCTCTATCCATCTCTTAATGCGTTAATTGCTTGAAATCCAGATTTACCTCTTAATGCAGTAATTGAAATTCAAAGATCTCTGTTGAAACTCTACACTTCTAATAGTATGCCGCCTCAGATCGTGGAATAAAGAAATAAAATTACTCCATTTTAATTTCAGAAGCTAATGTATGTTTCTAATCCATCTTCATCCAAATTAAAAGCACTTTGTTTCTAATAAACTTGAGGGTGAATGAGAAATAATTTTGTTCTTGTGACTAAAGGAAATGGGTTTCTGTCCTTTGAAATGTATGGTCTGTGTACAAGTGAAAATGGATTTTTCAACTTGGAAACAGCTTTACCGACGCTTTAAAATGGCAAAGTTCCTTAAATTGAACCTGGAGAAACACAGATGCACTGTTAGTTTTAATAAGTCATTTCATTGTCAGTGACCTAATAATTGCTGTAAATTGTATATGTAACAATAATCCCCGAGTGTTACTCATTATAAGTAGTTAGTCATTGATGTGACAAGCTAAAAGGGTGAGGTGATAAGGAAGGTACTTAATTTCAGTAGTGACTGATTTCCCACAAAGTACAGTATCATAATTTATACACTCTGCAGTAGTTAGAATGGCAACGATTTTGCAAATGCAGTCTGCTTCCAGTGACTCTCACAAATGGAAAAGTACAGGTATGCACAAATACAAAATGTTATTTTAGATTATTTGAAAAATATTGTATCTTGAAACTATCAATGTGTATTAATAATTAAAAAATCACCCATGATCAAGAATGCAGTGAAATGAAAGGGTATAACATTTCTGACTTCATTAGACAATCAGAAATAAGTTCTTGTTGTGTAAAATATGTTCTTAAGTGTCCCAGTATAGCTAACATGTCATAGGTAAGGCTTGAATATACACAAATCCAAACTCAAAAAACTGGTTGGATTTGCTTTTGTATTTTTATGAGTTCTAAGTGTTCTTTCAAGTATTTGCCCTTGACTTCCATCAGTTATATGGGATGTGTGCAATATCCTTTCCTCATTATTTTTGTTGATCAAATTAGTGATTGTGGTAAACCACAGTCACCACTACTGTCTGGCAGAATTTGATTCACTTTGCCTCTACAAGTACTTGGATTCGCAGAAAAAAGCGATCCTGCCTAGATCTCCATTGTGGTGAGCCAGAGCTATCACTGTCTATGCCAGATGACTGCAAAGCAAGTGCAGATCACCACTCTTCATGAGGCCTTTTAAAATAAACATGTAAACATCTGAGAGAATCAGCTTACTACTTTAAGATGGATGCTATCGCAGGCAGCCTCATATGTGAGAAAAGAGGTCTGAGCTGGTGACCGCAGTGTCAAGGTCTGTAGCCCGGGTCCTGGGCCCAGGTGATCACTTTGCATCTGCTTCAGCAGAGCAGACCTTTGAGCTGTGTCTTTCATGTCTTTCTGGCTTTGGACTGTCAGCGTTAGCATTCTAACTGGTCAGCTGCGGACTCCGTACGAATCGGTTCTGGGTTACCTTAGGTCTGATTTGAGTCTTTGCCCAGTGTCCTGAGAGACCCACAACAGCCAGGGACATCCTCCTAGGGAGGAGCTTTGGTCCCATATCCCAGGCACACTCAGTACGCTAGGTAATATACCCTGGGAGCTGTAATTACAGTGCGGGAACAGATCCCTGTCATCCTTCTGTCCCCTTCAAAGCCCCTTTTTCATCATTCACCAGACCGATGTAGGAAGACTAGGAGGACAGGATTAATACCTGCCAGCTCTCCTGGGCCATTGCTTACATATCCACAATCTCCCAGCCTAGCCCAAGCTCTCTCATTTAATGGTCTAACTAGGTGTAATTAAATTTAGTATCATATATAGAAACTACTGGCTCCTGTCTGAGCTTTGTCTAAAGATTTATCATTGTAATAAGGTTACACTAATAATTGTGTTGAGTTTGTCTTGGCTCAAAATGGTTTTGCTAATCAGAACACTGTTTGCCAAGTTGGTAAATTACCTTCTACTTGTATTAAATGGAAAAATTATGTAAACTGAAAGCACAGGGCAATAACTCTAAAGAACAATAATTTCAATGACTTGAACAGAGATGGCCAATTATTTAATAACCTCTTCATATGGAGAAGGACTCTTGCTAGGGATCTGTCTGTACCCTCAGATTTAAACTGCCTAGATTCTCAGTCGTCTTCAAATTAGACATGGAAAAGGAATTAATTATTATGGCTAAATAAGAGTAATATGTATGGGAAAGACAGTACATAATAAAACTTTAAAATGTGAAACTTTGAGATGTGATGCTTAAGTAAAGCTGTCTTTGTCTTGGCATTAATCTATAACCTGTGTTTAATCAAGCAGGTGAAAACTGTAATTTGAAATATTTTTTTTTTTCAGAGAAAAATAGCTTTTTTCATCAAAATGGACAACTTGGCAGAAGTTTGATTTCAACAGGGTTGTTTGATGGAAACACCAATTTTTTTTTTTTTTATATCGAGAGTTAGATCAAGGGTAATATTTTCAAGTGTGCCCAAGTGACTTAAAGAACTGAATTGAATTTCTGAAGCTAACATAGGCATTTTACATGTTTTCAGAGTAGCAGTCTTCTAAGGCACCTGAGTAATTTTTCATTTCATAAAAACACCTACACATTTATTTTTTATATTAAATAGAAAGTGTCAGGAAAAATTTCTTGTCAGATCAGGTATTTAACCTAATCTTAATATTCACTGCTAGTCAAAAAAATTTAGATTTTCAAAGAATAAGCGTTAAGAAAAATCTCTTTCACTTCCCGCCCCCCCCCCCCCCAAATCAGGTTGAAATGCTAATTGAGGATAAGAATGTGATGAATATGATGAGGCCAGATACACGAATAAGATCCTGGTATCATAGATATTGTCAGCTCCTGCAGGCCCCTGGGAGATGAGATGCTGTCCTCTCCCTGGTCCAGAGGTGGTCGTGTGCAGGTAAGGATTATATCCTGACCTCCTGATTTTTCACCTGGCTGCTCTTGCATCATCTTCTCTGCAGTGGACCTGTGGTGTTTTTAGCTGCTGACTAACACTCTGATAAACCTGTGGTGTACGATCCCGTAGACCATCACCAGTGATGGTTTCTCTCGTTCCTGAGCAGGGTCTTCTCTGCTCGCAGCCCCTGCTGTTGGCTCAATCCCTTGCCGACGGGTCCAGCAATCTCTGCACTGGACTGCCAGCTTTGAGCCGTTGTGGGATTACATCCTCCCTACGGCAGGGTATGTGGGTTTCTGCAGTTCTTTGCAGCAATTAAAAACCCCCTATGCTTGCTTGTTCCTTTCTCTCTGCTTAGGAGTGAAAACAGAAAGAAATAATAACACCCTATTGTCATGTTTTTGTGGTGTGACCTTTATGCAAAGAACAGTACTGACAGTGGAATACATTCCAAATGTGCGAGCACACAAACATAGCCACAAACGACTAGCAATAACCGTGTTGTTGTCAAGAACTTTCTTAGAAAATTGTTTTAGACACATTAGGTAACTTCAACTGCTTCCCTCAGACTGAATGTTGTCACAAAAATAATGAAATAATTCTTGTTTGAATTCCAGTAGTGGTCTGCAAATGATGAACCACATAAATAGTATAAGAAGCAGCAGGAAAAAAAGGTAAAAAGGGACATAAAATCATAGAATCTTCATGGTTGGAAAGGACCTTTGAGATCACCAAGTCCAACCATACACACACCCCCAAAAAAACCCAAAAAAACCCAAACAAAAAACCCCACAAACAACCTACAATCTCTGCCACTAGAGCACGCCCTGAAGTGCCACATCTAGACATTTCTTAAATACCTCTAGGGATGGTGACTCGACCCCCTCCCTGGGCAGGCTGTTCCAGTGCCTGACCACTCTTGCAGTAAAGTAATTCTTCCCAATATCTAATCTAAACCTCCCCTGCCGCAACTTCAGACCATTTCCTCTGGTCCTGTCATTATTCCCTTGGGAGAAGAGGCCAACACCCACCTCTCTACAACATCCTTTCAGGTAGTTGTAGAGGGCAATGAGGTCTCCCCTCAGCCTCCTCTTCTCCAAGCTAAACATGCCCAGCTCCCTCAGCCTCTCCTCACATGACCTGGTCTCCAGACCCCTCACCAGCCTGGTAGCTCTCCTCTGGACACGCTCCAGCACTTCCATGTCCCTCTTGTACAGAGGGGCCCAGAACTGAACACAGCACTCGAGGTGAGGCCTCACCAGTGCCAAGTACAGAGGCACGGTCACTTCCCTACTCCTGCTGGCCACCCTATTCCTGATACAAGCCAGAATGCTGTTGGCCTTCTTGCCCACCTGGGCACACTGCTGGCTCATGTTAAGCTGGCCATCCACCAGCACCCCCAGGTCCTTTTCTGCTGGGCAGCTTTCCGGCCACTCTTCCCCAAGCCTGTAGTGTTGCTTGGGGTTGTTGTGACCAAAATGCAGGACCTGGCACTTGGCCTTATCAAACCTCATACCATTGGCCTTGGCCCATCGATCCATCCTGTCCAGGTCCCTCTGTAGAGCCTTCCTACCCTCAAGCAGATCAACACTCCCGCCTAGCTTGGTGTCATCTGCAAACTTACTGAGGGTGCAGTATGTGAGGGTGTGTATCAGCTTGGTGGAAGATGACACCGCTAGAAGATCTGTTCATTGCACGTAGGATAATTTTTAATGCAAATTTAACTAGTTTCTGTTTGTTGTAAAGAAAGAAGATGAATCCTGTCACTTTTAGTATCTTTTTATTAGGTGTAAAAAAAAAAAAATATATGCTGCATTTGGATACTGATGGTATGCTTCACTTTTCTGAGAACCAAACTTTAACGTCCTTGTACCTGCTTGAGAATACTGCCTGTGATATTTTACATTCAGAGATGGAACAGGATGGATTAGCATCGGTTACAGAGTCAGCGAGTCTCTAAGTAATACTGTATCAGAGGAAGATTTTGTGGGAGGAGGAGCAGAAGTAGAAAGTATTGATGTTAGGTCAGCTGAACATTTAAGCGTGTCTTTAGTGTAGGATGTTGCGGTAGTTTTGCACTAGACAGAGGAAGACTAGAGATTGTAACAATAAGCCAGAAACAAGATAAGATATCTAGACATCAATAACATTTACTGCATGAAAGATCTATCAAAGAAATACTAACAATAAAAGGCAAGGATGTTTTCAGGTTTTTGGTTTTTTTTCCCCCTTAGCTTGTACAGTTTATGCTTAGTGACCTTCTATCTCATCTCTGTGTGTGGTAGGAATCTCATCTGAAAAAGAAATTTAGTTTAAACTTGCAGCTTTATTTGTGAATTCCTCATTTGTGAATTGAGGAATTTCTGCGGAATAGCTAGCGGTTGCCTTTAAAGAAAAGCATAAATATTAGATCACTTATTGAAGAGGAGTTGCTGAACTTTAGATCATAAGTCTCATGGCTGAAAAATGTAAATGTATTAAATTGTAGTGCCACCCACTCACAATGTCATCATGATTATTGTAATTAAATATATTATTGTTAATGCATAATATAAGTTGTTAGAATGATAATTAATATACCTTTTAGTTTAACGCATACCTAGAAGTTAATCAGCTCTGTATATGAGAGGGGGGAAGTAGTCATTTGTAGAGAACCTCTAATTAACACTATGCTATTAGACGTACCTAACAACAACAGCACCGCATAAGAAAAAGCTCAGGAAAATAGAAAACAGCATAACGGACCAGATCTTTAGTGAGATGTCCTTGGGGGTGAAGCCCTTCCAAGGCCAGGGGCTGTGGTCCTTTCCCACTGCACAAGCACCTGCACGACATGATGAAACGAGCACGATTCAGAAGGATTCACCTTTCCAGGAATCTCTTTTTTGTTGATGTTGGAAACAGTTCATTGGAATTTCATTGATTTGAAATGATCTTGAGTTTAGGGTGTTAGTATAGCAACTAATCGTGTTTGACTATACTCGTTCATCATGTGCTTGATTATATTCATTAACTGAGTAATAATTCCCATGACTCCTGGCTGCTAGGGCTGGGGATGGACAGTCGGCGCGCATGCTTTCTCATGGCATCGGCACTGGAGATGGCCCCAGTCAAAACAACTCCTGGATCAGTCCGGATCTATAGTCCCACTGTGGGTATAAACCAGGAGTTTGGAAGTCAATGAAGAGCCACTAAGCGAAAGAATGATAAACAGTCTTCACAGCAGAAAAGCTTCTGCAGAATTTTAACTCAGTAAGTTAAAAGCACAGTCCAGGTGCACAGCTAAATGTTCCTGCTGCTATGAGGGCATCACGCAGCGGGTAGCTGAACCACAATTAACCTCATATTCCTAGTGCATCCCTAAGGAAAATAAGCAGCTATGTGATGATTATGGTTTTCCTCCCCTTCCCCAGGTTGTTATGCAGTCTTTCCCATTCATGTGAAAGTTTTAAACCTTGAGCAGAGCTTGCACAGATCCCAGTGCTTAGACGAAAAAATGCAATGCAAAGATTCTGCTGCACAGACCGTTCTTATGGGATCATTGTCACAGCTGCTGCCTGCTGTGCATTTGTGCATGGAATCTTTGCAAGGCGCCAGGTTTGGTAAAAACATGAGAGTAAATATTGTTCACTTCTTGTATTATATGGACCAAAGGGCAATGGATTTTCAGGCAAGACTTGTGAGTTTCAAACAGTTGTTAAGATAAATACTATATTAGAGGGCACTAGTCATCTTTCAGGATTATTTTAGGTATGTGTTTGTGAAGCAATTAGGATAAAAGTAACTCTTGTTATGCATAATGCATATTGATTTTTAAACTCATGTTTATTCGATATTTATCTGTCTTGTTCCTACATGGAAGATTCAAGATTGTTAGAAAACATGCGTCCAACTATCCATCCTGAGGTAGTCCAGAGGTGAAAATCATATTGCTGGCAGCAGTATTTAACTTAACAGAACTTCAGACTGTCAGTTCATCACCTCTACACAGAAACTTCAGCTGCAATCTCAGATATAAACACAAATAAACCACCCTTTCTCTGCTTTCTGCTTTTTATGGCCTGTGGGCTTGTGCAGTTAATCTGGTTCTGCTAATACGGCAGGAGCTGAAGATTTCTTCTGCCTAAACCAGTTCATATCCCAATCAAATGTAGTGTCTGATTATTTCAGTTTCTGTTTCTATTTTTTATATTCATGTATTGGCAAGTTCAGCAGCTTCACGGCAAGATTTGAGCCCGAGATATGTTTTTCATGAGTAGTCACTAATAGTACTCAAAGTATTACTTCGAATGTTCCAAAAAGTGCCCTTTTTGGAGAAGAGAATTGGCATAACTGAAGCTGCAGGAAGTGATTTTTCACTGGCATGCTCTCAGTTATTATCTGAACATTTAGACCAAATTATTCTTCAGCAGGACCCTGAAATAGAAGACCTGTGATCAGGCTCAGCTGTTTCATTTCCAAGATGAACAGATACAAAATTCTGGGTCTGTTAAAACGCAAAAATTGAGGTTTCCTCAAATCAAAGAGAGGTGGGCTGCAAAATTTTCTACTAGCTACTAAGTGGATAGGAATACTCTACCCCCACGCCCTCCCCCATCCCCTGCTTTTTATTCTTATTTTGTTCTGGACTGTTGCTGAGAGTTGCCACGTTTTGCTTTGAAGGCGCCGTTCCTGTGGGACTAAGCTCTGGAGAAGTGATTCCGTTCACTCTGATGGTCCAGCAGACCAGCCCAATGTGTGCGTGTCCCTCTGGTAATTGGTACAACATTGGTTTTCAAAATAAAAGAATTAAAAAAAAAAAAAAGAAAAAAGAGATTGACAAAAAACATCACTGACCTATAGTAAGTCAGCGAGAGCTTTTAGTGACCTGCTTCGTTAAACGGATAGGCTTCTGTGTTCTGTACTAATTGTAGTTTAAGATCAGTGGTTTCATATTTGTGTATGTAGTGTCCTACCCAAATGCACGTAGTGATGTGCGAACTTGCTGTGTTGAAAGGTAGAAGAGACACGACATGTCGCCAGATTTAGATGTTGTTGCAAAACCACTGTGGGCTGGGTATATTCTGCTTATAGCTACATGAGTAACAATAGAGAGGGTGGGTGGGTTTATTTGTCAGCAAAAGATGAATTGAAACAACAAATGTAAAAGTCACTAAGGAAGCAGAAAGTTGGGGGGTGAACATCAGTCAGAGCAGACAGGAATTTGGGCGATGAAGAGGAAACAGGACGGAAAGAGATGATAACTCACGGTGTCTGTTCTACGTACCTCAAAAAATCACAGAATATGACTTCACATCTTATTCCAGAAAATGACAGGCTGTTGTTGGTGACAAGAAAGGGAGTGGTTAGGCTCAGTAGGACTGCAGATTTGTGGCTTTAATTCCCTGTTCCAGTGCCTTTTATCACCCGACTCGTTTCTTTCTAGATCCATAAAAATATTTAAGAATCCCTATTTCCATTAAATCAGATTTTGTTTAACTTGCTGAGATCTTAAAGATTAAAATTGTTTTAGTTTTTTATCTGCAAAATATGAATAATAGAAGTATATTCGAACTGCTAAAAAGTGAAAAGAACACAAAAGAGAGAAATGCTTCAAATCATGTGAGTTCCAGAAACGGAAAAACAGATGTGAGAAAAGAATGCAGCCTAGGTATGAATCACTCCTTTGAAGATGTTTCTGTTTGTCATTTTTGCATAGAAATGCGTACTTTAGGATACTTTCATTTTGATTATATGTCTAATGAGTACTTGAAGAGCTCTTACACTTTCATTGTAACACCAAAGAAAAAGTCATAGGAAAGCAATTTAGAGAAATTCGTCGTCATAAGACAAGCAAACCTTCTACCTTTCCTAATTGCAGCACTCTGACAATACATTATAGTTCTAGATTCTTTGATTACTATTGCAAAAAACCCTTCCCATGTTTGCAAAACGTCTTTTGCTTGTACCCTTTCAGCTTTAATTAGGTCTCTTGGGACAAATTAACATAAATTAAGAAAGGGATGAGAAGATTATTAAACATTTGTGTGTTGGTCTTTTGCCCCCAAAATGAGTGTGCCTTCAAAAGTAAACACATAAAGGATCTTGCGTGGCCTTTGCTCGCCTGAGTTGGGTTGTCTGGTCAGAGGTAGTTTACTCAAGGGAGGGTGTACGCCTGGATTATCAGGGCCCTGCAGCAATTTGAGAAATGCACATCGACTCCTCACACGCTCTACCAGCGGCTGCCCGGCATGGCCTGAAGCCAGGGTACCAGCTTGACATTTGTGCACTGGTGGTGGAAATTCTCCTTGATGATGTGGGAGTCAACTGAATCCTTATAGCCTCTGAGGTGTAGATAGGCCGTATCTCTTCTATAATTTCTGATGGAGAAAAAGAGGGAGCATCTAAGGCAGTGCAAAAGGTTTGGACAGAGGCTTGGAAAAGTGAGGCACTGTAACTTTTAAAGTGTGCTAAAGGACAACATGGACCACAAAAAAAAAAAAAAGTGAACTACAAGAGAAGGAAAAAGAAAGGTATCTTGAGAATTTAGTCAGGATGATGACTTTTGGTGTAATGACCAAGACTTTGAAAGCAGATGCCAGACAAGCCTATTCTCTAGGGAGAAACAAACCACGTGAAAAAAGAGAGAGATCTTGCACAGGAGTACACTGACAGAAAGATACTGTCGATGAAAATGTTTTATATTTTTTGGGCACTCTTCCCGGTGAAAGGGGTGGGTCCTTATCTTCCTGTAGTAGTAGAATTTCCATGTAGTAGCAGGGGTCCGTCTGTCCCGGTTCTTTCCGCTATAGCAGTAAAATACTTCTGTGCTGAGTATGGCTGATCATAAGTAGTTACATACACCCTTTTCCGCAGCTGTGAGTGGCAGATGTGAAAGATGTGGGTTTTGTTGTTGTTTTTTGTGTTATTTTTTTTTAAATGGCCTTTAGGATCTATGGAATTACCTTGAGGGATGAATCAAGTCTCTGAGAATGACTGTGAAAGTACATAGCTTCCTGGTTCTTTATCTTCTTATTTACATTTTTTTTGTATATATATAAAAAGCTAAGTTTAAAATCCAAATAGTGATAAAAAAAGAGATACTTTCCAACAAATTCTACATTTGCAAACAGTCTGATACTTAAAGTAAATTTTGGTATCTCTGTAATAGTATTTTTGTTGGGATTGAGATTTTTGATGAAAAATTTCCAGATCTTTTCGGGTCTTTCCTAGATTTTTGCATCTAGGTCCTCTTCCAAACTAATTCTACTAATGGTTTTTCCTAAAGTCAGAGATGTGTCCAAAGATATCACAATATAAGGGAAATTGGAAGATAAAGCTGAGGGAAGCCCTTATTGGTTTATATCATATACCTTATACCTCAACTCCAAATTCATTTTTTATAACAGCCACAATTCAGGGATTATTATAACAGAGACGATCAAATTAAATCCTTAATTTCTTATTCCTTCAGTCTAAAATTGTCCTCGCATTGAAACTTGCGTCGTGTTCTTTTTGTGTTAAGTAAAAAGGATTCTTAAACAAGATTTTTTTAAGACGTCTGTAGATGTGTATGTTTAAAAAAGAGTATTGTATGTCTAAATATTTGCACCAATGCATCAATTTGCATCAAGTCTACCACTTTGGTATAATAATCACTCCAATTCCAAGACAAAGTAGAATTAACCATATAAATCATTCTTTTGAAGCACCTAACAATGTCTGTTTAATATTAAAAAAAAAAAAATTTAAAAATTCTAGCTGGAATGGAAATGTAGGGAGGGTATGTCTGACTGAAGATGGGAGACAGGTATTTTTACAAATGAACAGGAGCAGTGGTGGTTTGCTATGAACTATAGATTTGGCCTACTTTTTAAACAATAGGCTGTTGCATACCAATCTTGGATAATTTTCAGTAAATTCATGCTTCACATGGAGTTTTAAGAAAACACGAAATTAATTTTGCATTTGCAGCAGTTCTGATGTTGCATAAAAATATAGCCCGTTTATTATGACATCTTCCTGTGTTTTGATATGCTAAACTTTCTCCCAAATATTTAGAAACATGTCAAATGTTATCAGAGGTGCTGTTGTTTGCATCTGATTTTAGCTTGCTAGTGCTCATTAAAAAAAAGAAAAGGGCAAAAAGAAAATTCAAATCCTGGCATAATAATACTAAAATACTTTAAAGGCTATGATAAGAATGGATTAAGGAGTCTGTCCTTACAAGTTGCTTTGGAAATCCAACCCAAATGCAAGGGTAGTAAAGGTAATCAGAGGCAGGCAGCTGTGATAGGTAGGCATAGCATGTGAGACAGGTTGGTCCTAGTACTGGTTCAGTCATGGACTGTCCTGGGAGGCCTGGAAAATTTTTGTCGGCTAACTGTGTCTGCCCTCACTCCCACCCTTGCTTTCATGGTACCTTGATGTGGAATCCCGACCTCAGTCTAAGGGCAATAGAGGTACGAAAGCTGTAATTCAGATGGGCATGGCCTTGGTGTCTCATGCTCACCTGTTCCTTTTCTTGTAATATTCAACTCGGGGAAGACTTCGAAACCCCATCATTTTTTTTCTTTAAGTTACTGGAATAAATTTAATGTTCACAGAGGAGGCTAGGTTGACAGCCCTGGAGAATACAATTATTCACAAGGCAGGTAATTATACTATAGGCAGGGATCAATCTTCTAATTGCCATACTCTTGACTTTGAGGACTTCTCATAGTGGGACTTCTGAGTCTGAGTGGCACAACTGGAAACCAGTCTGATTCCTCGTACTTGTCCGTAAATGAAAAAAATCTGTACGAGACTTGAAGATGCATCAAAGACCAAATACCAGTCTGTCAACTGCACACGCGGCACAGCAGCTGCCAAAGGGAGAGGCCAGTCACAGCTACGTGGAGTTAATGCCCTTGGCCTGGAAAAGAGCAGCCCAAGAGGTGTTTTACCTCAAAATGGGCTAAAATGCCTACAGAGTGGTGAAATTGTGGCTTGCATACTGGAGACACAGGGGAATCCTGGATGTGCTAAAACCTTCCCCCCCACTTATCTTTTTACTCCACTAACAGCAAGGTGAAGGAGTGCTCTGAGATCACCCGACCTCTCTCTTCACCTTTGCCAGGTCATTTTTAACACAATTATTCTTTTCTTGGCCGGCTAAGCTGTTTTAAAGAACAGGTTAAAACACAGTAGGCTTTCACAGTGGCTGCATCTCACCAGAAAGAAATGGCCCCAGGTGACCCATCCCTACGTCAGAGCCAGCCACCTTGATGCTGAAGGAGTCAGAGGAAGAGCTCATGGTTTTGTTCAGTCTTTGTTGCCATTGTTTTCACTTGAACTGCAAATAAGAATTTATGATGTTGTAAACTAAAACGATTTCTGGAAGTGCGACTACTCAGGGAGAGGGTTTCTGGTGTGCCTGTCTATGGCTTTTTTATTATTTTTATTTTCTTTTGAGCCATTGGGACTTTTCTGATTTCAGTTATGTAGGCACAAGGTCAAACTAACATCCTGGTAAATTAATGCCTAGAATTGAAATGTGTCTTTGCATAACACGATGCAGTGTAGCTCGCGCCTTTGTTTTCTTTATGGCATAATGTGGAAAGAGTAGAATGAAAAATTAAATTAGAACCTGAGTAACAGTTTCCATCACGCAGCCTGAGATTGGCCTTCTTCAGCGCGTAATATTGCAAAAGTGTTTGTTCAGTGGTACATCAAGAGGCATGTCTGTGCGTTACCCACTTATGGTATGCAGCTTGAACAGCCATCTGCTCAAATCCCCTTTCCTTTCCAGCCATTCTGAGTCTAAAATATTGATAAACAATCTCTGCTGCTAAATTAAGACTAGAAGAGTAAACAGGGGAATGAATGTAAGCAATAAATTTCCCAGACATTCATGCTACGTGTGCTCCTGTTAATATCATGGTGATAAGGAACATTAAAAACCTGACACATGTAATCACTGTTTTCAAGTGACATGAAGGATAAAAACTTTAGGTAGGCTAGAATAGAGATGATGAAAAGATGCTCCCAAACAACTCATCTATATCCACAGACAGCTTAGTTCCTGTCCAGTGTGTCCGCAATCAGAAGCTACCTCCTTTGGTAATAATGAAGAAGGATTAAGAAAAAAGACTTTGTTTTCTGCTTACTTTTCATTATCATTTCCTTAGTCCCCCTAACAAAATACTTTGTGAACCGCAGTGGCTTACAGAAGAGGTACTTTCCTGGCAAGTGGTTTCTGCACTGATGCCAGGGCCAACTCAGTTGTCCACGCAGAAACTGTAAGAGCACATCCAGCCCTTCACCCAGGTCAAGGGCCAGTCTGCCAGGCAAGGGTGGTGAGGGTCCACCTGTGATGGTGCAGAAGCACGACGCATCAAAGCAGGGTTTAAAGCAGTTTGTTCGGGTGCAGCAAGCACTGAGCACAGCAGTGAGGATCTGAGGAAAAGCTGGAGAAACCTGGTAGGTTTTAAGGTGTATATTCAGAACAGCTATGCAGAACAAGCTCCATGTCGCTGTGTCTATGTTGCTATTGGTACCCAAGTGAGATGTTTTAAAGCTACTTGGAGGAGTTGCAGTTGTATCTTTGGCTCCAGGGTAGACATATGCAAAGGCCATGGCTCCAACCTCATATATTTCACTGTCTTAAAGTTAAACATATGGCAGAAACAGAAAAAGAAGCAATTCCTAGAGCTGGAACAATTTATCCAGCTGGTTAAGAGCATTTGGTGAAGTTTCACGTGCAGTCCTCCTGGGTGCACGCACTAGATTGGCTTAAAAACAAGCACTTCAAATGACTGTTTGCTGCCATATGTTGGAGCTTGGAGGAGGACCCCAATGTCAACAGATCGCCTGAAGGGTGCTGTGTGTCTCGTGAAATCCTTACATCTGTTGATGGGTGTCAGCAGGAAGCTATCACCTTGTCTGTTGAACTCCGTAATCTGCCGCCATCTGTGAGCAGAGCTGGTGATGCTCTCTCTTGAGCTCAACGGTGCCTGAGACACACCACAAAGATCTTCTGAAGTTAAAATATAAGAAAGGGAAGTAAGATATGAGAAAAATAAGGCATGGGCAGGGCCAGAGAATTAATTTAAATCTTTAAAGGGGAGATGTAGGGGGAGGACTTTATCTCCAAATCTTTTTTGAGAAAGCAGGCTCTTCAGCCTCCAGAAACACCTTGGAGTGCAAATGAGATCTGTGATAAGGTATGTCAGAAACAGAGAGAGGACTTTTCTGCATTTATGACCTTGTGTATAGACAGTGGCGCTGAAGGAACATAGATGGGCTCAAAGTAAGTGAAGAGATGGTGTGTCAGAGAGATGACTGCTGAGGAGAACACCTACCATCACAGTAATAAAAACATTTGTAAAACCATTTTACTCCCTGTTTCTAAAAAATTCAGCTGCCTTGCCTTCTTATGCTGTGATTTCCAGGTTCCCAGAGGCTGCTTCCTGGCCTTCCTCAGCCTGCCCAGGCCGGTTGCTGTTTCTCCCCTATATAACAGGAATCGGTAGATCCCTTGTTTATCTGCTGTTTGGTGTTAAATCAGTGAAAACCATGTTTCCAGTGTATCTCTGATAGTCCCTTCCAGCTCTTTCCTGCTTTGAGCAAGTCCGCCTCCCAGGCTGGTGGCCGCAGAGTGCTGTGACCTTGATTTAGATACTTTTACTCTCTTATCTCCGTCTCACCTTCCCTGCTCCTTACATGTTCAGCCACCCCAGCATCTCCAATGTATTGAGTATTCTGACTTTCAGGGAAGTTAATTAAACTCCCAGCCCTATTGCTACTTTAATATTTGCTGTTTTAATTTGATTTTTGTGTATGTAGTTTTCTCTATCAAAATGCCGACATTCGCTGTAATTTCAGCACAGTAGTGTCTGATGCTTAGATTACCAAATGACTGCAGCGTCTTAGATGCTACAATTTCACACAGTGACAAGGAATGCTTTGGTTCTTGACTCGTGTAAATAATACTTCATATAACTGTGAAGGCAGGGAATGGCATCTTTTTACCACAAATGAAGACACATAGCAAATCTAAGAACAAACAAAATACAGTTTTCATCTAGTCATAAGTTGTACTTTTATTTGGAGATCTCAAAATACTACTCCAAGATTGATGCTATATAGCAAGTGCTGATCTGAGATACTTGTGCGTTTTATAATGTTATGGAGATATAAATGTATATTTTTGATATCTTATTTGCAGTGAAACAGCTAATTGGAAACTGTAAAATGTGTCCAAAGCATTTTTGCTTATTGCCTGGCTGTGGGTTTTGTCTTTCTTTAAATGCTGTTTCAGCATATTCCTGGCTAATAAGGATAGGTGTTTTACATCATTTTAGCAAAGTGGAACATTGGAATTATATGACTGAAAATCTATATTGCCATTTTTCATTTTCATTATTACTCTTTCATAATTAAGCAATAAATATAAGCTGTGCTGATCTGTATGATTATGGCAAACTTTCTTGGATACTGCACAGGATGAGAGAGTAGGCGGAAAAAGATTCTAGCTACTGCTGGAAAAATATAAAATTAATCTTTCGGTATGTTGCCTGCTTATCTTGAACTTGTTCTGAGCTTTTCCATGTACTTTAATGGAACTGGTGTTGCGCTGCTGGGGGCTTTATTTAAGAGCTGATGTAGGATATACATTTTTCCAGTCAGTGTAATATTGGCTTGAAGATGTTCCTGTGATGAGCAATAGTAAAGACAAGGAGTTTAAATACCACTTCTCACAAGGATGAAAACATCTATTTGCCAGACTTCTGCAAAAATATAAATTCTTCCAAACCTTAAGCAAATTAATGGTTGCACAGGGGAGTGAGGCCAAATAAAGCCTTGAAAGCAAGCCAGGAAGGTAACAATTAATGTTCATTTCAAAAGGAGTCTTGTGGGGTCAACTGCACGCTTAAACCAGGCAAGCTGTGTCCTTTCTTCTGTGTGACCCAGCAGGTCTGGGGGGCGTTGGAAGACGCTGAGGCTGTGACCCCAGTGGAGAGATGTAGGAGAGAACTGAAAATGCTATAGGTAGAAGCTAAGGTGAAGGGAGCGTGTGTCTGTGTGTGTATTGTGCAGACCCTGGGTGAATTGTGCAGGGAAGAGAGCTGAAGTGTGGAAGCAGGTGGAATGGAAGAGAGCGGCGCAGGGCGTAACACTGGGATTAGGGAGGCTCCCCAGGTGATGAAAATAGGTAGCATGAGGACCAGCTCCTGCCTGCCCATGGTAAGAGTTGTTTGGTCGTAGACTCATCGAATGGTTAGAGTTGGAAGGGACCTTAAAGATCGTCTAGTTCCAAACCCCCCTCCCACTAGACCAGGCTGCTCAAAGCCCCATCCAGCCTGGCCTTGAACACCTCCAGGGATGGGGCATTGACAGCTTCTCTGGGCAACCTGTTCCAGTGCCTCACCACCCTCACAGTAGAGAATTTCTTCCTAATATCTAATCTAAATCTAGCCCCTCTCAGTTTAAAACCATTATCCCTTGTCCTATCGCTACACTCCTTGATAGAGTCCCTCCCCATCTTTTCTTTAGGTACCGGTAGGCGGCTACAAGGTCTCCCCAGAGACTTCTCCAGGCTGAACAACCCCAACTCCCTCAGCCTGTCTTCACAGGAGAGGTGCTTCAGCCCTCTGACCGTCTTTGTGGCCCTCCTCTGGACCTGGTCCAACAGGTCCATGTCCTTATGGTGGGGGCTCCAGAATTGGACACAGTACTCATCATCTTGGGACAGCTTGTTTTGGTAATTTAGCATATCTGTCCTTGTGTTTGCCAAATGTGATTTTGGTATATGGTCCCCATTCCCATCCTTTGTCTCTCTGTTTCTTTTTCGGCTGCTGGCTGTGTGTGTGCTGCTGTCCTGCTTAAAGTCAGGGACTCGTTTTAGTTTTTGCTGTTGCCACAGTTTAGTTATATCAACATTTTTAAAGTTCCTGGCCTTGAGTGTACAATTGTTGTAGGTCAAAAGCATGGTTGGAGCATGTGGGGAAAAAAAAAAAAGAAAAACTGGTTGTCCCCAAGCTATGAGTCTGTAAACTTCTCTGGTAAATCAGAGATTAAGATAATTCCCTGGCATTTTTCGAGGGCAAACTGCCTCTACTTACCTTTTCAGTGTCACGGCGATGAGGAGAAGTAATGATACAATTGAATTCTGTTCACTGTGTAAACCTTATGACTGTCTAATGAACACATTTTCAGATATTTTTCTAAGGAACAGAGGAGAAAATGTATGCTTTTCCTCTACCTCTAGTTTCTTGAAATTTGGTAAAATAGTAAAGCACAAAATCATGTGAGCAGGGCTATGTCAAATCCCCACTGTTTATTCCACAGGAAGAGAGGAAGAAAAGGATGTGACAAAAATACTAATCTGAACCATGAGATATCCCACTTTGTTATTTAAAAGAGATTGTGTGAGTCATAGGGAGCCATGATTTTGTAAACAGGTGCAGTGATTTCTGTAGTGCAGAGAACTAATGAGGAATGGTGAGTCTAGCTTGGTTAGAGCAACAGCACCGCATTGCAGCACGCTGTGCTGAGTACTCTGAAAGTATAAAGCAATGGTCTGGAGTTCCAGGAGATTTTCATCTCTGCCGTGGTTTAGCCTCAGACGGCAACAAAGAACCACGTGCCGCTCGCTCGTGCCTTCCAAACACAGGAAGAATCGTAAGAAAAGGCAAGACTCTTGGGTTGAGACAAAGGCAGTTTAACAGAACAGCAAAGGGAACAGGCAAACAACAACAACAACACGGATAGGGGAATATACAAACGCGATTACGGAACCGCCGCTCCCCCCGCCGCTCGCCGGCCGGACCCGGGCCGCCCCAGCCCGCTTTTAAGCAGCAACTTCCTGCCCCCTCCCCCGGCAGCTCAGGGTGGGCGTGGCTCACATGGCATGGAATACCAGGAAAAGTTAACCCTATCCCCACCGGAACCAGGACATTATCCACCCCTTATTCCATACCATCTATGCCATGCCCAGCAGGTTCCAATGAATTGCCACCACTTTCCCCTGTTATATATATATATATACACACATATAATACCCTTAGTTTATGGGTCATCCCTCCAAAGTGTCCGTTGAGTTCTTTTAATCCACGGCTTTGGGCTCCATCTGTTAGAACAGTCTCTCAGGGCAGGTGAGATGCTGGGTGGTGCTGGTCTGTTGCATGCTGTATTTTTCGGAGCTTGTGACTGGTGCACCTGGTGTGGCTCATGCACGCAGTCTGTAGGCTGAAGATGTAGATCTTGAGGAAACTGCTGGGCGCCGGCTGCTGAGATCAGTTCTTATCCCATCATCCCTGTGCCTTACTTGTAGTACAACTGATAGCAATGAGGACATACAGTGACAGTGTTACTTAGCAATTAACAGCACACAATCTGATTCATTGGCTATTCTCGCCCAAAATCAGATCTCCATGAGGTACACATCGGACTTCCCCATCCTTCCGCATCACCCACCAAGTGCACCCAGGTCCTTGGGCAAAAGCAATCCCACGGATGGGTTTGCCTTTGCCTGAGGCAGGACTAACCCAGACTGTCTTCCCTAGCATATTCTTCATGTGCACTACGGGGACTTTATCCCCTTCTACAGTACGTGGAAGTTTTGATTGGGCAGGGCCAGCCCGATTGTTAGATCCCCTGGTGTTAACTAGCCAGGTAGCTTTTGCTAAATGCGTATCCCAGTGTTTGAAAGTCCCACCACCCATTGCTCTCAGTGTAGTTTTTAACAGTCCATTGTATCGTTCTATCTTCCCAGAGGCTGGGGCGTGATAGGGGATGTGATACACCCACTCGATACCATGCTCTTTGGCCCAGGTGTCTATGAGGCTGTTTCGGAAATGAGTCCCATTGTCCGACTCAATTCTCTCTGGGGTACCATGTCGCCACAGGACTTGCTTTTCAAGGCCCAGGATAGTGTTCCGGGCAGTGGCATGGGGCACAGGGTATGTTTCCAGCCATCCAGTGGTTGCTTCCACCATTGTGAGCACATAGCGCTTGCCTTGACGGGTTTGTGGCAGCGTGATATAATCAATCTGCCAGGCCTCCCCATATTTGTATTTCAGCCATCGCCCTCCATACCAAAGAGGCTTCAAACGCTTGGCTTGTTTGATCGCAGCGCATGTCTCACATTCATGGATGACCTGTGCAATAGTGTCCATGGTCAAGTCCACCCCTCGGTCACGAGCCCATCTATATGTCGCATCTCTCCCTTGATGGCCTGAGGAGTCATGGGCCCACCGAGCTATGAATAGTTCACCCTTATGTTGCCAGTCCAGATCCACCTGAGCCACTTCAATCCTAGCGGCCCGATCCACCTGCTGGTTGTTCTGATGTTCCTCCGTGGCCCGATTCTTTGGTACGTGGGCATCTACATGGCGTACTTTCACAACCAGATTCTCTATCCGGGCAGCAATATCTTGCCATAGGTCAGCAGCCCAGATGGGTTTGCTCTGCGCTGCCAGTTGCCCTGCTTCCACTGCTGTAACCATCCCCACAGAGCATTTGCCACCATCCATGAGTCAGTGTAGAGATAAAGTACTGGCCATTTTTCTCGCTCAGCAATGTCCAAAGCCAGCTGAATAGCCTTCACCTCTGCAAACTGGCTCGATTCACCCTGTCCCTCACTGGCTTCTGCAACCCGTCGTGTAGGACTCCACACAGCAGCCTTCCACTTTCGATGCTTTCCCACAATACGGCAGGACCCATCAGTGAACAGGGCATATTTCTTCTCATTTTCTGGCAGTTTATTATATGGTGGGGCCTCTTCTGCACGCGTCACCTCCTCCTCTGGTGACATTCCGAAATCCTTGCCTTCTGGCCAGTCCATGATCACTTCCAGAATTCCCGGGCGACTGGGGTTTCCCATTCGAGTTCGCTGCGTGATCAGTGCAATCCACTTACTCCATGTAGCATCGGTTGCATGATGTGTGGTGGGGACCCTTTCTTTGAACATCCAACCCAGCACCGGCAGTCGAGGTGCTAAGAGGAGCTGTGCTTCTGTACCAACCACTTCCGAAGCAGCTCGAACCCCTTCATATGCTGCCAATATCTCTTTTTCTGTTGGAGTGTAGCGGGCTTCGGATCCTCTGTATCCACGACTCCAAAACCCTAGGGGTCGACCTCGAGTCTCCCCTGGTGCTTTCTGCCAGAGGCTCCAGGTAGGGCCGTTCTCCCCGGCTGCAGTGTAGAGCACATTTTTAACATCTTGTCCTGCCCGGACTGGCCCCAGGGCCACTGCATGGACTATTTCCTGTTTGATTTGTTCAAAAGCTTGTCGTTGCTCAGGACCCCATTTAAAATCATTCTTCTTCCGGGTTACTTGATACAGAGGGCTTACAATTTGACTGTAATCTGGGATATGCATTCTCCAAAAACCCACAATACCTAAGAAAGCCTGTGTTTCCTTTTTACTAGTTGGTGGAGACATAGCTGCTATTTTGTTGATCACATCCATTGGAATCTGACGGCGTCCATCTTGCCATTTTATTCCTAAAAACTGGATCTCCTGCGCAGGTCCCTTGACCTTACTTCGCTTTATAGCAAAACCAGCGTTCAGAAGGATTTGGACTATTTTACTCCCTTTCTCAAAAACTTCTTCTGCTGTGTTTCCCCATACAATGATGTCATCAATGTACTGCAGATGTTCTGGAGCTTCACCCTGTTCCAGTGCAGTCTGGATCAGTCCATGGCAAATGGTGGGGCTGTGTTTCCACCCCTGGGGCAGTCGATTCCAGGTGTATTGGATGCCCCTCCAAGTGAAAGCAAACTGTGGCCTGCACTCTGCTGCCAAAGGGATTGAGAAAAATGCATTCGCTATATCAATCGTGGCATACCACTTGGCTGCCTTGGACTCCAGTTCGTACTGGAGTTCTAGCATGTCCGGCACAGCAGCACTCAGCGGTGGCGTGACTTCATTCAGACCACGATAGTCTACAGTTAGCCTCCACTCTCCATTAGATTTTCGCACCGGCCATATGGGACTGTTAAAGGGTGAGCGAGTCTTGCTGATCACTCCTTGAACCTCTAGTTGACGAATCAGCTCATGGATGGGAATCAGAGAGTCTCGGTTAGTGCGATACTGCCGCCGATGCACCGTTGTGGTAGCAATCGGCACCTGTTGTTCTTTGACCCTCAACAACCCCACAACAGAAGAATCCTCCAGAGGCTGAGGGCTTGGGTCTTTTTCCCGATCGCCTTGTCAATGCCGCCTTCCCTAGACAGGGATCCCAGCTGCCTGGCCTCCCTACCCTCTAATTCCAGGCTACTGGCCCCATTATCCCAGCACCGGAGCAGCCAGGTGACAATGTGCTCGCCTGAAAGTCGGCTAAAATCTTTTCGCATATCCCGCAGCTCACTCAAGGATAGGGATCGAGTAATTATCTCTGGTTCTGCCTCTTCCTCCTGCTCTCGTGATGGCCCTGGTTCATCATCATCTCTTACTAAGCGAACTGATATCTACAGATAGCTGTCTGTAAGTGCCCTTAAGTTCAGTTATAAATGAAATGTGGAAAAAAAACCCGCACCCCACCCATGTTGCACTGTGTTGGCAAAGCAGTCTTTTAAAAGCTTTATGCCTCTTCTATGAAAATTTCTAGTTATAAATTTTCTGCTTACATTTTGATTAGTAGGATTCAGACTTATATTTGTAGTTGAGAAAAAGCATTTCAAATTAGATCTTTCTTCCTTCTATCTCCTTACAAGCTGATCCTTCTCTTTCCAAACTAACCTACGTTTGGCTTTTAACTTCATTTGCTAAAATTTAAAGGTCTGTGATCTTTCAGACTATCAAACTGTTTTATTGAAACATTCAAACTGGACCAGCTACTCTCCTGATAAGCATAACACTTCTAATAAGTCTGGCTGTAACTGAAGTAATGCTGTGTTCTTGCAAGTAGCAAAGATGGATTTAAAAGTGCTATTTTTGAAGACCCGTTATGGGGCCTTTCCCCCAGTTCTTTCCAGGTGAAAAGAATTAAGAATAACGTAAATAATGTTCTTGAAGTACCAGGGCGTACAATGACTGTACTAATTATGAGATGGAACTGTACAGCACGTCCTGGTGCGTTCTGTTCAGAGGTAAAAAAAACAAACCCAAAATTTTCTTTGTGGCTGGGAAAATCAAACCCCTCTTTTTTTTTTTTTCTTTTTTTTTTTTTTTTCTTTTCTTTCTTCTGGAGTTGTGGAAAGGACTTAGTTTATGGCCAATGTTCCTAAAGGGGGTATGTGTAAGGGATTGCAACAGTTAGATCTTATTTTTGTCTTGATATAAACATAAATCTATTATTTCTCACAGAACAAAGCATAGTCCATTTATGTTTCTTCTTGCGTTGGCTGATTGCCATTCCCTCAGGGGAAAAAATAGGTTTCAGGCCTGCACAGAACTTTACAAAGGATCAGTTTCCCTAGAGACTCTGCCTACTATGGAATTGCAGTAGCGTGCTTGCTGAGCAGCGCGTTGTGTAGAATATGATGTCTGCGTCATGAACCCTCTGATTAACAGCATGCGAGGTCCTGGGTCCAGGTTCTTAAAAGGTATTGTTGTGTTGCTCCACTAAGCATTGCAATACACAGAGAATTGGCACTGTAATTGTTTTTTCAGGATGTTGTGTCTTTCCCAGAAATTCCATCCTCATCCCCAGTTTACTACCTAAAATATGGAACTCAATATGATTCCATGAAACATTTAAGTATCAGCAAATTCACTGTCTTCCCATTTAAACTTTAATTTTACTTAAATTAAACTTTAATTTAATGCCCTTTAAACTGAAGCACTTGTGGAAATACTCCAAATGCCAAAACATTTCCTGAGACTGTGCTATTATGTTCACTGGTAGAGACAAAAGCACTTGCCAAAATACATGATTTGTTTGTAGACAATTGAAATTAAAGAAACTGTTAACCACTGTGCTAGTTTCTCAGTTTCCAAGAGTTTTCCATTGGTCTTGAAAATCTTCTGGGAGATGTGAATCACTGTCTCTTTCTCTCTGGATATGATAATTCCCAAGTCCCTTTTCTGATTTGGGAGTAAGTTACTGACAGCAATGCTTTGTCTCTCAGCATTATATATGTAAAGAATTTAATACGTTATGCACGCATTTGAATCACATACTACATTTTCAAATGTTTAGTCTGATACTTCTGCTCATTCTTTTTTATTTAATATTTTGTAACCTTCTTAAAAGTAACCGAAAAACATTCCTGATGCTTAATTTGGAAAATACAGAGGCCACTCCAAAGGAGCAGACCTTTAACTGCGATGCTGAAATGTCAGACAGCAATTGGAGATCCTCAGTCCCAACCTTTCATTTAGCACGACTTTTCTTGGCTTGTTCAGATTGATGAGATAACAGCTTGAGACAATGAGAGTTTCATTACAGTCCTGTTTTGCTTTGTCTC
Organism: Rissa tridactyla; assembly: GCF_028500815.1. Lineage (NCBI taxonomy): Eukaryota > Metazoa > Chordata > Aves > Charadriiformes > Laridae > Rissa > Rissa tridactyla. Next base: position 9,945,997 of record NC_071472.1, on the reverse strand, counting down.
TCCCATTTATTTGAAAGGTGGCCAAAACCTCACACAGCGTGTTGTGTTACATGTGCAGAAATTAATACTTTGGGTTTGCATTTAAAGCATCCCATCGTTGCATTGCATAGTTTTGTTATTTTGTGATAGATTTTGGGCTTGAATTGTGATAACATAGCGGAGTTCAAGCATAAGGTATTGCTCAAGTTCATCCATACGTACTACAATTTCACCCCAGAGGTAGCTGTGGAAGCTCTGTTGAATTTGCAGCGTGGGTGGGACTCCCCTGCCCTACTGGCTGTAGCTTCCCAAATCAACTGACCTCAACGATTCTGTGTCCCAGGTAGAATTTGTGGCAATGGCCGTTTGCATTCAATCACAGAAATTACAGATATTTTGCAAAGTCATTATGGATGTGGGTAGTTAAGCACAGGTATACTATTGGTAAACAATAACTCCTGTTCAAAGCCCTTTGGCCTCTAAACAAACCCCAGATGAAGTTCAAAGATCTGGAGAAGGCAAAAGAGGGAAAGACCCTTAAACTGTTCTTTGTTACTGCCTTTTGCACGTTGACTGGGGCATATTGCTGCGTGTTTTCAACTACCCGTAAAACACTCAAGCTACAAGTTTGCAGAAACTTTGAACAGGGTTTCTCTAGAGTTTTTTTGGTGCTTTGATAATTGATGAATGTCAGAAGAGCAGTGGTGAACCTGTGGATGAGACAGTGCCCCTAGATTAATGTGCATGGTGAGGAAGTAGAGGGAATTAATCTAAAAACATCTTTAAGGACTCAAGAGGAAGGTAGGGGAAAGGAACTGCCTTTAAGCTATTCCCGTGTATGTACAGGAAGTTTCAATTAGAGCTTGCTCCATTGGTCTGATACCACTGATCTAGAAGAGGGTTTTTTTATCCAGGTCTGAAGAACGAATAATTTCAGCAGTTAAAACGTATGCCGTGCGAGGGCTGAACCTTAGCTGTGATGCAGACACAGCATGCCGTGTTACTATACACTCTGAAGTTGACCCAGTAACTCATCACCTACAAGCTTTATTGCTTCTGAGCCATTCTACGAACTTAGGCTTGCTCTGTTGGCTTTGAATACAGGAATCCATGATCAGCTATCTCACTTTCTTCTTCCTGACTTCTGGCCCTTCTGCTCTCTTTTCTGTTACTCTGAAACCTGTAAGTAGGAAAAGACAGTGGTCTACAGACTGATTCCTTCAAGGGTTTTATGTCACAAGGGAGAAAGAAATGTGTGCCTTGTGATGGGACCCATCTCCGTGTCACACTGAGGAAGTGAGTGCATGCAGATGGCTGAAGTGGAAGCTCTAGATTATATTACATTACATTATATAATAATATTACTAATTATTGTCATATATTATGCTATATTATATTTTTATTATATTATAGAAAGAAACGAGTAGCTTATGTAGTTCAGACTAATTTAAGGCAACCTCAAGGCCAGTGCTTACTATGCACAGACATAAATGTTTTAATGCAACCAAAGTTTAACTTGTGTGTTTTTCTTTCTGTTCCATAGCCTTGCTCTTTAGCTCATTTATTCCATACTCTACAATGCCCACCTCTGTTCTATTTTTTTTTTTTTCTTTAACTTACGGCTTCATCTCTTGGGTCTGTAGCCTTATCAAGTACTGAGCTATTATAATGATTCTGGTTTATGTAGCTTCTACTTCGAAAACAAACCAGAGCAGTCCTTCTGTGTCTACTAAGCTCAGAAATGTACTCATAGCGTTCTTTCCATGCTTTGAACGTAGCAAGCATAAAATGGCTTCCTTACAGATGTGTTTTCCCCACTCCTGTGGCATGAAGTATTCGTGAAGTACCACTGGATGTTTATTGCTTCTCCATCTAACTCAGCTTTGAATTCACCTGATCACAGAAAATCTACAGCTCTTGCTGCCGCTTCAGCACGAAGTCATGCTTGTTTAGAGAAAAATAAGGTCAGAAAATCTTCAATGAAATGCCTTCTTCTTGTGAGAATTGGTCTATTTGTCAACATGCCTACGGACACGACCGATGCGTCGCCACCACAATGCAGGTCCTGCCCTTAGGAAAATTCTTTTTGTAAATTTGACGAATTTTATTCTTTCCTCCCACCTCATAAATAACCCTTCAGTGCAGTCTCTCAAGGGTGCCAATGCCTCATTTGGGGTTCTCAGAGGCATCCATGTGCCCCAGGGAGTAGGATTCAGCCCACCTAACTTTGGATGTCATCTGGACTAGGGCAAAATAAACAGCTAATAAGAAAAATAAGCACTTCTGATGCTTTCACAGGGGAAAGATAAACCATGGCATAGAAGGAACCTATTTTTGTCCATTATGTAGAAAGGAAATGCTTAAATGCAGCCATCTGCACTGCTAATATCTAAATTAGGTGATTGCACCTCAGTCCTTTCATCAGTTCTGATCCAACTTCATTAAATAGCTCCCTGATTTGTAATTAGATAATGCCTGGCTACAATTTTCAAGTTTCCCTAGTGTTAGCACCTTTTGTTTCTTTTTTTAATTATCAAGTTTTTCATTAGAAGGTGCAGCATTTTCATGCAGAAATTCCCCACACACCAGGGACAGAAGCAAGGCATAAAATGCACTGGATATTTCATTAGTTGGAAAGAACTGGTGTCTTTTAATTCTCTCTGTCAGCAAATGTCTAATTTTCTTGAATTGATATATTTCCTGAGTCTTCTGTGTTTGAGATCTTAAAGCAACACAATAAGGACAGGCAGTGACCCCAACCACTGCAGAAATGTATATGGAGCTGCAATTACACTTTAGATTGCAGTTTTTTTAATGCGAGTTCCCTATTTTGTGCTCAGATCCGGATAGTTTAATACAAAAATGTTACTGGGAATTTTGAAAATGAACAGCCAAAGGCACTTGTCAGGAAACTCCAGAGCTCTGTGTGTTCTTAAAGCTCTGCAGTTTTTTGGTAGCCCTGAAGAGTTTATTATACGCATAAGAACTTGCAGGCTTGTGGAGGTTTGTTTAGACCCTGGGTCCAGTTGCAGAGAAGGTTGGAAGGGCCTGGAGCTATGAAATGAACAGGAGTGAAACCTTTTCTTTTCAATTTGTCATTTAACACTTGGCAACCAGCACCTTTAGGGATTTCAGCCTTGAGCAGTGATGCACAGTCATCGCTGCAGCTCCTCGAGTGCAATCTTTCACGTAGGGGATGATTCAGCTGATAAAATTACATTACTTTGAAATTAGTTTGGTACTTAGCATTTAATATCCTTCTCTTTTGCTCTGCAATTAGCTTTTACTAATGCAATTTAATCTATTTGTAACATTTCTTGAAAATCATAGTAGACATGATTTGAAATGAAGCTAAATCTCTTGAACTTTTCCTTACGTTAATTTGAAATGCCAACAGGGCACCAACTGCTGTGAAAATTAATGAATGAGCTACACCAGACTGTCTTTCATTTCATTTGAATGACTTCACACTTAGGGAGCATATGTGACAAACAAGCTATTCTCCAACACCACAGATGATGCTGGAGCGAGAAGAATTTTGCTGCTTGTGGGGCTGGATGGGCAGATTGTGGGTCCTGATTTCTTTGGCAGCACGTTACGGAGTTTAGCTCACAAGAGAGGCAACTTCCCTCAGGAAGATGTTTTTTCTTTTAAAGAAACATTATTTTTTTTTAAAGTGCGTGAAATATTAAACTGAAAATACAGATCACTGCGGTTATGTTTTTCTATAACTGCCTCACTTATTTCAAAAATCTCAAACATGATACTCAGCTTTCTTAAAAGCGTGGGCAATTTGTCTGTGTTACTTCTTAGAGATAAAGCTGCAAAGACTGTATAATGCTACCAAAGGTTCGAGCTGAATTATCTTATAACATGCACGATAATTTTGTTCAGAACTGAAGATTGCACTTCTTTTCCTTATCCTGAAGAGCTGGGGAAATGGTTGATCTTAACAATGAAAGCAGATCTCCTGCGCAAGAAAATGGATTTCGGGAAGATAAAATTTCTTGGCTTCTTATCAATGGTTATTAGCCAAAAGAAACTAAACACACCCAGATAAATTGTTTTCTCAGGTAGTGTCAGTCACGTCATAGCTATTAAAACCCAGTTGCAGAATCTGGACTATTTTTGCGTGATGATCAGAAGTCCTTTATTGAGTGCTTGGACAATAACTCTGCCATCATTCTCTGCTAAAATTCCCTTTCCAATCCCGGAATTTGGCTTTTATTCTTTCAGACGCCACGGTACCTACTTGATTGTGTTCCTGCTGACAAATTTTTAATATCTTTCTCTTTAAGCACATGCTTATATTCCACTATAGTCTTGACACCAACATACACAGAAGCTCACTGCTTGTTGCGAGTGGTTTGTTGAGTCAGGTGGGAAATTCAGTTCTTCAGTTTTAAATGGAAGTAGTAAATATACTTTTTTTGGGTTTTTTTGTTCCGCCGTTTGCAGTCTGTAATAACAAATGAAAATAAAATCAAATTGTCTGATCAGTAAAGCTGTGACACAGCGTTCATTCCTAGATAAATGATCAAATAAGCAATTTTACTCACACACGGATTAAATAACTGGCACCAAAGCCAATAAATTATTTTTTTATACTCTGCATTGCAGTCATATAATGAAAAGACTAATTGGATTTGGACTTGGAAAAATGCCACTGCTGTGCTCCAAAAACTGAAACATTGACTAAACTGTGAAATAAAATGAAAGTATGGGGCAGAGGTATTGTGGCTATTGTAATGCAAAGGATTCACACTTTCTTCTCTGATTTAGGCTTGATATTTAATGAGTACAATGGCAATGTTGTGTGAATAGATGGAAGCTGTGAGCTCTGTGTAATGGAAACAAAATAATAGAATGTTTAAAGGCATCTTTTAGAAACGGGACATGAAGAGGCTTGTCAACAGCGAGCCTGTGACAGAGCGAGAATTGGTGATGGACTCAGCTGGACACGGAGCTCTTCTGCCTTGGTCAAGCCAGGGCAGATATTTTCACTTTGCCTCACGCAGGGCAGTCATCTCTCTGAGTGTGCCTGTGCCTCACTCAAGGACAGACAAGGTCTTCTTTTGCGTCATTTTTCATCATTTTCTAGATAATGGCATCCTTACTCTCTGCTTGTTGTCAGACACCAAAGCGCTTTCAGACATAATTTATGGGCATGATTTATACATCAAAACACCTGTCAGACCGAATGCTTAAAAAGTAAATTTTAGAAGTCTGGAGAGGAACGTATAAAGGCGCATGCACTACCGTGTGATTTCAGGAGTGTTTGTTCACAGAGGGTTTTAATTGGCATCTGACTTGTACCTCCTGGAAGCAACAACTGTGTCGATTATTGCAAAGTGCAACCTCAGTTTGCCAAAACTGCAGGGATTAAGATTGCCCAGCTTGAGGGAAAGACGTGCATGGCTTTAAGTATCAAAACTGCACTAAGAATTCCTTTGACTGCTTAAAACTGTTATTCTGTAGGGTGTGTGGACTGTCAATTCCCACATCACGTATACTTAATATCACTGGATAAATTAATGGATAATTAAATATCTTACAAAATTGTCGTGAATGAGATTTTATAAGGTATTCATAATGGAGATTGTCAGGCCAAAAGTGGGAAGGGATTTAAAAATGGGTTAGACAATTTCACAGTTTTGGGATTTCTACGAAGCTTCCTCGTCTATTCTTATATCATCTGGTTTAGGAAAGTCCTTGATCTCGGATCACCAGGCCCTACGTGTGAATGCTGTGGTTAAATTCACTATGTTCATGTTCAGTTTCTCGTGCTTTTCTTTCAATGCCTGTAATCTGCCACTAATCCTCTTATTATTACTGTGGTTTTCCAAATGAATTGGTTTTGGCTGATACACTTTTTTTTTTCATAAACACCGCCCCCCCGCCCCCCGCCAAGAAAGTTGATTTTTTTTTTTTTTTGCATTTTTTAAGATAAAAATTCAAATATTGTATCTGAAAATTTTTCAGCTGCATGCCCTGGACAGCTTTTCTATGGATTTCTGAATAACATACTTGATCCAAAACTGAATTTATAAGCAATAAATCGATACATATCTAACAAAGATATTTACTATTCTGTAGTGTTTAAGAAGAATATAAACTGATAAATATTCCTAGTACACAAACGGGATTTCAGTACAGTCTGTATTCAAATCTGCTTTGCAGTACCCTGTATAAAAAAATGACCAGAAAAGCTACTAAGAAGGGAATTGTTGAGACAGTGCTGAGCAAACGTGATATTTCAAATGGTATCATAGCATGTCGTAGGCAGGGATCTGTCAACAATTCCTTTATTAACCTTGGCGTTCAGGCAGTCACAGCTACCAGGCTGAAATTTCATCCTCAACCAGAGCTTCTTGTTTAAGTTCTCTCGGCTCACAAAAGTAGCGTAAGCTAGTTCTTTTCCAAATTTAGAGCTGCAGGAGACAAAGGAAAAACAATAGGAAATAATAGGTTTCTGGTTCTTACCCACACTGCTTTGTGCTCCTACTCTGAATTTATCAACCTGCTAGTTTATATAATGTTATTTTTCTTCTGTTATGTTTAACACATGATATTTTGCATGAGAAAAAGGGACCATGGTGTTGCTTTTTAGTCTGATATTATCAAGGTGCTCAGAAATGCTGTTAACTATTTCTCATATTGATTGATTTGTTAGGTCACATTCTCTGCTTTGTGTCTGCGCAAGACTTGGATGAACCCGAATAAGTGCAAAATAAACATCTCCGTTGTAAGAGAGAGACTGTCTCTTCATTTTAAATTATGAATGCGTAAGACTGAAGTGAGGAATTACTTTGGTCTTGCATAATATGAATAATGCATGTAGCACCATTATACACATCCTGCAGGTTGTGGAACCGGAATGTACTGTAATGTTAATAAACATTCATAACGCTCACCATAACCATTCTGAATGTTTTATTGCCAAAAGAAATTGTGATCCCAAGGACATTCAGAGATGTCTGTCTTATTACTATATCCAATTATTAAAACTTAAACTTATAGCTGTATTATCCCCTCTTTCTGTTTGACATGGGCAACTAGTCAAAATCTCTGGGTCTTGTAGGATGTTTCTGTTATGTTGTCAAGGGAGCTCGTTGTTTCTTATATGCATTCTTATTTAATTAAAAAAATGCAATACCTCCTGTTTTTCTGCGCACAAGGAGAATCAAACATGAGATGCATTAATTTCTTGCAATTCGCAGCTTCTTTCAAGCTGCATTTGAACCCCAAATCTTTCTCTGTCCCATTTGCAGTGTTTCCTAAGGCTGCGGGAGCAGCCTGCAAGCTGGTTTCTTCATTTCCTTTCTACCCCCTCTTGCAGTTCCCCTCGCTTGTACCCAAAAATGTCTGCTTTCAACCTAGTTTCTGGCTGTGTCAATATTCAGGAAAGGGTGTTGAAGCTTCATGGTTGGTTGTGTATCCCAATCTCACCTTGTTCTCAGTGGTGCTCCTCTGGTTTTTGCATAAGAGAACCTATGAAAGCTGAAAAATGCTGTTGGAAACCCGTAGAGGAGCTCTGGTGCAATGTGTTGCCACACGGGTGGCTTTGAGAAAGACATGGATGTTAGATTGCTGATTTGCCTAATTAAGGTCAAAGAACAGTTAACATTCTATTTTGAGGATCTGTGTGGGTTTAAATGGCTTGGAGGTTCTGTCTCACCTCTTGCGTGTGGACAAATTTGAGCCTGAAGAAAATTCAGGTGAGTTTGAAATGAAAACTCAATGAAGATGAGAGAGTAGGAGACTCTGCTGCCAATAATCACAGACTGTGAAAAAAATAATTTGTCTTGTTATTTGCTTTGATAATTAAGGAAAATAGAATAATCTACTTTAGAAGGGATGGCAGGATTTCTTCTTAAAACAAGTAAGTTTTGTGATGTTTTAAGTAAACTGGTCAAATTATCGGTAATAATTTATTCCAGGAAATGCCACCGTTTTTTTTCTTTTATTTGGGTTTTTTGTTTGTTTGTTTGTTTTTATTTTAAAGCTGTGTGCAAGTTAAGTAAAACAGTCAATGAAGTTTCTAAGTGAACTTATTTGCTACATTGACAGAGGGATGAAACAATCTGTCAACAAAGTGGATTTTTCAAAGTTGCAATAACTATTTTCCTTGGTGGGAAACATGAAAATAATTAACTACCCAGTTATTGTAACACCACATTTAATAATTTTGTTTGTTTGTTTTAAACCATTAGTTCTGGGACGTTTATTTTTAACTGTCTGATTGTTACTTTGTCAGGAAAGAGGCTGACATTAAAGGGACTATTTGTGTTGATTCAAAGGTTAGTTTAGAAGATAAATCTCTTTGGGTATAATAAGTGGAAAAAGAGCCTTTTACTCTCAACAATGTAGAAAATTTATGTATTTCTCTCATTCCATCACTTCAGAAATTATTCTTATTATGGAACCATAGCTTTTAAGGACAAACAGGGACATTCAATCGTTTACTCTGACCTTGCGTAATCGAGGCCATGGAATTTTATCTTACGTTGAGCCTGTTAGTTTCATCTCCATCATGGTATATATTCTACAGATGTCTTCAACCTTGATTTGAAGCCAACGAGACATGATAAACTGTTTTTTATGGTAACATGGTCCAATAATTAATCATCCATATAAGTACAAAAGTCTGTCTTGGTTCTTAAGCTTATTTATGCTGATCCCCAGACTTCAGTCCCCAATTTCACTGCTAAACTAGAGACCTCTTTGCATTCTTCTCCTTCTACCCATTTCTCATAGGTCCATTTTCTACCAGAGCTCTTCCAAGAGAGTGTTTGCATGGAGGAATGCTGAGACTGCAGCACATCCCTGTGACAGTGAGGGATGACTGAAGGTTCAGCATTAATTTGTTTTATGGTTACATGTAATTGTTTACCGAGCTGCTTGTCAACCTTGAAGGGCAATGTCATTAACTTCAGCGTAGATACACGTCCTGACCAAGTTTTAGCTAGAAAGCTCATCTTGACATGACATTATAAATTGTGCTCTTAGGTGAAATAGAAATAGTAAGGAGGTACCAAGTGAAAAAATCAGCAATCAGAGATTTGCTTTTCTTAATTTCTCTAGGAGTAGTCTCCTGTATAAAATCTTAGAATTCTACCAGAGATGCCTAAGGTACATGATAAGCACGAGGCTGTGACACTGACTTTCCCTTTTTATGTAACAATGGATGAGGAGAAGGATGAGGTACTCCACAACTGTTTTTGCGTCAGTCTTCACTGGCAACATCTCTTCCCATACCTCTCGAGTGGATGGACTGCAAGTCAGGGACTGGGGGAGAAAAGTCCCTCCCATTGTAAGAGAAGATCATGTTCACGAGCACCTGAGGAACCTGAACATACATAAGTCTATGGGACCTGATGAGTTGCATCCCAGACCCCTGAGGGAATTGTCTGGTGTAGTTGCCAAGCCACTCTCCATGATATTTGAAAAGCCATGGCAGCCAGGTGAAGTTCCCAATGACTGGTAGAAAGGAAATATTGCACCCATCTTTAATAAGGGTAGAAAGGAGGACCTTGGGTACTTCCAATCTGTCAGCCTCACTTCTGTGCCTGGGAGATCCTTCTAGAAGCTATGCTAAGGAGGAGAGTGAGGTGATTTGAGAAAGCCAACATGGCTTCACCAAGGTCAGGTCCTGCCTGACCAACCTAGTGACCTTCTGTGATGGAGTGACTATATCAGTGGACAAGGGAACAGCTACGGACGTCATGTATCTGGACTTCTGTAAGGCCTTTGACATAATCCCCCACAACATCCTTCTCTCTAAATTGGAGACGTATGGATTTGACAGGTGGACAGTTTGGTGGATAAGGAATTGGTTGGATGGTCGCGCCAATGGCTCATTGTCCAGATGGAGACAAGTGAAAAGTGGTGTCCCTCAGGGGTCCGTACTGGCATCAGTACTGTTCAATATCCTTAGTAGTGTGGTTGATGTGCCTGAGGGACAGGATGCCATCCAGAGGGACTGGGACAAGCTCGAGAAGTGGGCCCATGTGAACATTGTGAGGTTCAACAAGGCCAGGTGCAGGGTCCTGCACCTGGGTCAGGGCAATCCCTGGTATCATGAGAGGTTGGGGGATGAAGGGGTTGAGAGCTACCCCACCGAGAAGGACTTGAGGGTACTGGTGGATGAAAAGCTGGGCATAAGCAAACAATGCATGCTTGCAGCCCAGAAGGCCAACCATATCTTGGGCTGCATCAAAAGAAGCGTGGCCAGCAGGTCAAGGGAGGGGATTCTGCCCCTCTACTCCACTCTGGTGAGACCTCACCTGAAGTACTGCATCCAGCTCTGGAGCCCTCAGCACAGGAAAGACATGGAACTGTTGGAGTGGGTCCAGAAGAGGGTTAACAAAGATGATCAGAAGGCTGGAGCACCCCTCCTGTGAGGACAGGCTGAGAGAGTTGGGGTTGTTGGAGGATATTCCGGGGAGACCTTATTGCAGCCTTTCAGTACTTAAAGGGGGGCTTATAAGAAAGATGGGGAGAGACATTTTAGCAAGGCCTGTTGCGACAGGACAACGGGTAATGGCTTTAAACTAAAAGAGGGAAAAGATTTAGGCTAGATATAAGGAAGAATATTTTTATAATGAGGGCGGTGAAACACTGGAAGAGGTTTCCCAAAGAGGTGCACCACCCCTGGAAACACTCAAGGTCAGGTTGGATGGGGCTCTGAGCAACTTCATCTGGTTGAAGATGTCCCTGCTTACTAGAGGGGGCTTAGACTAGATGAACTTAAAGGTCCCTTCCAAACAAAACTATTCTATGATTCTGTGTGCTGGTTCATTTCATTCTTTCATTCATTCTTCAGTTCCTTTTTCTGCTTCTCTTTGGGATCCATGCACAGTTCTCAAAAGTGTATCCACTCGAAGGATTCATCACCCCTAATAGCCATGTCAAGCAAGGCTGTTACTGATTTTGGTTTCCAACATTTGCTATAGCAGCCTTTACTGTCTTCCTAAAATATGTTTTCCAAGGGAATAATGCAGTGTTTTCCTATACTAAGTACCCTTCTAAGTTCTCCTCTTGGTTTTTTTTTTTCTTCCCTTGTATGAGATTTTATCATGTTTTGGAGTCTTGCCAGGACATCAGTCTTCAGACAAAATAAGAGTCTTTAGGCTGTTGTATTTGATGTTTAGTTTGGGGTTTTTTTTGTTTGTTTTGTTTTTGTCTTTATTAAGGGGTGGATTTCAGAAAGACAAACCACACTAAAAGTCATTTATATTTGTATTCAGATCAGTTATTGTTAGTTAAGTTTGTAAGGCCACATGTAATCCTGGCAGGTGACTTGTTAAAACTTTCATTGCTGGTGATGTTACTTTTTCTTTAATGCTTAAAGTTTTTCTGCTTTCAGTCTTTAAAGTGAAGAAATAGAAACCTGTACAATCGCCTCTTTGGTCACAGCCTGTCTATTGTCGTTGTTGCTGAGCATTAACATAGCCCTATATATGCCATTTCCCCCAAGATTTTACTAGCAATTCAGAACCATTAATGATGGGCATGAAATAGTGGCTATCCCCCTGCCAGCTGGTGGTGTCAAAAGTCCTCAATTGGTTCACATACCTATTTCCAGTGAATTTGCTGTCATTATTAGGAAACGTGATATTTACGGGCAAGTAAAAGAAAAAGAGAAAAATGTGCATCATTTTCCTGTATCTTGACCTGTCTTTAGATTACTTTCTCCTGCACGGCATACTATAATTCACTCTCTTTATCACCTTGTTCCGGGAAATGGCTATTCAAAGATGATGCTGAGAGAAAGGATTGCCTAATAATTAGAACTTTTAATGCAGAATCAGGGACCGCTTGTCTTCTGTTTCTTTCCTGGTTTAGACATAAAAATATAAAACTTGCAACAAAAAGCACAAGAGAGATCATTGGTTTTCATTTTTCTTTGTTTCCGATATGGAACAGCTTTTCCTGAAAACTTCAAATATTTCTGTGTTCTCAGTTTCTGTACCTCTCGGAACATTTCCTAACAGCATGCCAATTAAAGAAATAAAATTGATGGGTGATGGTATAAGCAGAGTATTTATATCTGCATTTACTGCAGTTGGTTGAACTATGAGCACATGATGAAATTTAAGGTTGGTATTTGTGTAAAGAGAAATTATTCGGTTTAAAGATTCATGGTATATTATGAAGGTGCAGAAGTCTTTTGCCACATGTTCAGGTTTCCCGGCGAGGCGGTGGAGGCCCCATCTCTGTAGACATTCAAGGCCAGGCTTCATGAAGCTCTGAGTAACCTGATCTAGTTGAAGATGTCCCTGCTCACAGCAGGGGGGTTGGACTAGGTGGCCTTTAAAGGTCCTGTCCAACCCAACACATTCTATGATTCTATGTTCAGAACAGAGGCTGAAATGAAAAAAAAAATCCCAAAAAAGAGACACAAAAAGGTTCTCTAAAAAGAATTAAAGTAGAATTTAAAAGGATGTGAGGGCTTCGGACTGGTCTTCTCCATAGCCATACCAACCTTACTGCATAAGTGAGCTGAGATTTCTTAGTCGATAAGCCAGTAGAGCAGCATCTTAAAAGACAAAGAAGAAACATTGGCTAATCGTAAAAACCTACTAACAGACTTCTTTGTAGAAGCCGCAATACTGTGTTCACTAATTAAAGAGGTCTTTGTTTCGTATGTGTTGAGCTTGGCTTTAGAGGCAGCAGAGTTTACGGTACAGCCAGCAATTTCCAAATTCTATGCTCACCTACTCAAAAGCAGGAGACACAAATTTTCTTGCTCATTCACTGAACTGAATGTGAACCTCAGGCCATTCTTCTGGTCCTCACTTTGAAAGAATGCTAATTACTTTCTAATTGCAGCAAGCTGGCATCAAATCAGTCTCTAGTCAGGCCAAATTTCCATGCCTGTCAGACAATAAAAGACTTGTATGTTGATGAGCTCCTTTGATTCTGCTTAGAAGTTACACAATTCAAATCTCCTTTAAAATATGGTTTTCATTTGAGGAAAAAAAAATATTTTGTAAACCTATCTAATTATATTTAGATAGCTGTTTCTGAGAGAAGATTAATTCCTTTTCTCATCAAATGAACATCTCTGGAAAATGTCTTCTCTTTTAAGTTGATACTTACTTGACAATGAAAATAAGGCTGAGAAGAGAAATACCTGAACATAAAAAATTAATTCTTTCAGATTTTTCAATCTTTTTAATTAGACTTTTTTAAAGGGCGATAGAGGCGAGAAATTAAAATGGTACCCACACTAAGGTCAGGGTCCCATTATGCATACCTTGTATAAACATGGAGTGAAAGTTGTCTCCAAATAAATGTCTAAAGCACTGACAGCTCCGACAAGGTGAAGGCTGTACGTGGAAGGAAGGGAGAATGTAAATCGGACAGCTTTTATCTAAAGTTTCTAAAGCAAAAAATGCTGTGAGACAAAGCGATTTCCAGTCAGAAAATGCAGATTGGGACTTAAGATATCTCTTTGGTACTCATTCAGACCTAACATGGAGAAATTTGCAGTTTAGAATTCAAATACGCAAATGGTACTGTGCGTTTTTGGATCCATAGATATTTTTCCCCTTTCCCTTCATGCACCTGACCGAGTTCTTCAGCAGCTAGAGGTGCGTAGAGGGTCCCCGCCACAACGGTGCTCCTGTGGAAAGTAAACCTCTCTGTCTTTCGGCTTTTCTAGGTTTGTTCAGTTGTTGCCGGTCCTTATTTATCTTCCCTCCCAAAGCCTCTGTACTTGCGTTTTTCTGAACCTCCTTCCCTTACTGTAATATATGGAAAATTTGGGAGAACTCTTTGAAAGCATCACTATTGTTTGTGTTCTTTAAAGTAAGCTCTTAACTTTTGTCTTCTTCCCTTGCACATTTCCAGAAAGAATTTTAAAGTTGCAAAAAGGCTATCTGGAGAGCCTGCCCTCGTACCTTTGAGTAACTGCAATATTTAAAGTCGTGTGCAACGTAGAGCCATGCGGCGTGGTCTGGTGCACGATTAACATCTGTTGGGTGGTTTATCCCTCTGGCATGTTTCCAGCTCGTGCTGACAATGTGAGTACAGAATAAGTCAAACAATTTGCCCAAGTTCTCCAACCAGGTAACGGTGGCTTAAGGAGCACTTGAGCAATTATATACACCTATGCAACGGATGTCAACAAGTGACTAGTAGAATAACCATTTTGTGACTACTGCAGAATATCTCTGTAAATGCTTCCTGGTAGGTTTTTGTATTGAAATTACTGGACACTGGCATGTTTACACTTGTCAGAGTGCCTAGTTCATTAGCAGAAAAGAAAAATCAATACATTGAGAGGAAAGGAAGAAGGAGAACTGCATAATAACAACATAGATCCAAATGCTAATTTAAAAATGAGGGAGAACTTGTTGGATTTAGTTTTCTTTAAGTTAATAAAAATGAATCATGTTCATTTTGCTCATTTGTGCACTCTTTCAACTTCACATAAAGCTCTTAGATTAATTTTTATGTTCCACCTATGTCTGAAAAAAATGCATGTTTTATTAGATAATATGTATAACAACTGTTAAGCATTCTGTAGAGAATGGGGAGTTGTCCCAGTCACTGCAGTAATCTTACTCTTAGCAATAACATTTTTTGACAGTGGTCACAGAATGAGGTCCTGTAACAGTTTCTCTTTCTAGTTAATTCAAAGACTCTGAAACTGAGTATTTTCGAATAGTAGAGAGAGACAATAATGGCGCTGCAGAGCATCAATTCAGTTGCTAGAGTTGCTGCATTACTTCAGTCCTTAAAAATATTTACTGCGCTAGTCTCTGTAATATCACTGGGATTAGGTGGAGGGTTCTGCAGGATTGCTGTAAAATATAGTCAGATATCTTATTTTATGTTTTGGATGTTTTTCTTAAGAATAGATAGACTTTCCTGACTCTGTGGTAAGGTAAAGGAATATGAACACAGCTGTGCAGTGCCACAATATGGCAAGAAAGATGTCTGTGTCTTATAAAACACTGTCCCAGTGGTCAAAGGATCACATTTTCAAAAATGGACTAATTATTGCTCCCATTTCCATTCACTTTGGGTAGTACTCTAGATTTTGATACACTCAGAAGTATGAAGCAGACGCTTTATCTGTTTAAATCCATCACCAGCAATCTTGAAACAGCCACTTGACTGCTCCCAACCGCTGGAGGCATCTGACTCTACCAGGTACCTGGTGCTCCATCACCACAGCAACTCAAAGACACACAAAAACTGATGCTACTCCAGCAACGTAGCCCTACCTGACATTAAGTGAGGTCATCAGAAAACTTGTTCTCTGTGTTTCTCTATTTAATATGACCAAAAGCACCACTTTGGAGCTTTCCACGCATGGGCAGGGGGAAGAAGAGAGGCTCCATTTACTGCTATCAGGTCCAGCAGTCAGGGGGTCCTTGGGAGGAGGTACAGTCTGGTTCAAATCCCTGCTCTGGGCCCTGGGTGCCCAGAAGAGCTAGAGACCGTGTACCGCTTTTGCCTGCCCTCTAAAAGGGCAATGGAATGACAGTAATTACAGATATCCTCAGGATGATCATAAAGGCCTTATCTGAAATTTATGGTTCTCAGTGACTTTGATTGGCTTTGAACCTGGGCCCTTGGAGGGATACTTTACATTTGGGCAGAAATAGAGACTTTGAGCTTCACACTGGTAGCTTTAAAGGATTTTAAATAGATAATTTTCCTGGCCTAATCCTTTGATCACGTCTCTCTCTTTGCAGATCTTCACTCACTTTTCATCAAATGAGGTACACATCTTTTTCTTTGAGGCTTTCCTAGGCTACCTTCAGACTACCAATGATTTCTGACTTGGTATTGCTTTTTATCTTCAGGGAATTTACTAATAGTGTTGCCAGCTGTCATAGTTGTTTTAATCTAATGAATGCACTGGCTGTGTGGTTTTTTTTCTATTGTTGATAGTGATATTTTATTTAAACTATAAATCCTACTCCCAATAATGTCAATTTGCTTCTTGCATGTCTGCATGCAGTCTTGAGACTGCATCTAGAGGTTGTAACTTCTGATTTCTCTTTGTAATCTCTAAAACAGTTTGAAATTAAAATATCGTAGTTCATACGTGCTTCGTTACAAAATGGACTTTCAGGATTTCATTAGCATCTGGTATGTTGCTTAGTGCCTTCTTGTAAAGCTAATTAAGTGTTATGCTATTATGAATAATTGTATTTTATTTTTTCTTAGCAGTACAGTAGGCTGCTACAGGAAAGAAATAAGTGAATGATCAAGAGCATCATTGTGTGTTTTATTTAGCTCTTCTGCACTCTCTTTCCATAGTAATAATAATCATCACCACAGTGGCCAGACGTGTAAAAGTCTAATTTACAGATGCAGTGAGTTTATAATACCTCCAGCAGAATTCAGCAGTATCTGCAGATGCTCAGCATTTTGAGACTTAGATCTGTAATGACTATTATTTCCTAATGTTAAAAGAAGTCAGTGCATCAGCTGCTGTTTTTAATATATTCTGTATAGCATAATTACATTGTCTACCTACATTACCTACCAACGACTGTGGCCTACATCTTTGAGCTTTGTGGAATTATAAAAGACTGCATGGCATGAGCCTGGATTTACCTACCCCAGCGACTACTGTAGTATCACAGAATCTTCATGGTTGGAGAGGACCCTTAAGATCATCGAGTCCAGCCAAACAAGCTACAATCTCTGCCTCTAGAGCATGCCCTGAAGTGCCGCATCTAGACGTTAAGTAGATGTAGAAGTAGACTAGACATCTAGACGTTAGTAGTCTGTACTGAGTTTAAAAGGATGACTTTGGGATGTTCTGAGTTCCCACTGAGATCATTCTTAATAGGTTACATCACCTAGGTCTGAACTCAAATCTCTCTGAAGCACAGAGAGATTTTCAGCTTACATCAGTGAGTACCTCCTGAGGCCAGCAAGTCCATCCCTCTTCCACAAAAGTAAAAACAACTTCATCTTGAACTTCGTTGGCCTTCCTAGGCCAATGTCTCCTAAATCTCTCCTTAAAAGCCTTGAGGATCAGGCAGTCTCTTCCAGTACTTCATTCTTCTTAAAGTTTGAGCTCATCTATGTAATCAGTAGTCTCTTCATTTTCTTGACGTTTCCTCACAAAGTTCACGTTATCTGGAATTCTGATTTTTCTTGTTGGTGTCTTGGGATAATCCCACATGAAGCTCCTGAATTCATCCTTTTAGCTTTAACGTTGATCTACCTGTACCTCATTTCCACAAATTTTGAAACAGAGGTAATAACATTACCCTTAGTATCAAGGTCCTCTGAGGATACATTCATAAAAGATTATGAATCTCAATAACAAGAGGCTTGTAAGCACCTAAAGTAGTCAGAAAGATGAGCACGTAACCGTCACAATAAATAGCAAGTTTAATGTGCATTTTACACGCCCCTTATAAATGAAGTTATGTACGTAAAATTATAGTATTAGCTTATTTATGTCTTTGATATAAAATTTTTTACTATTTTTTTTGGCCAGAGGTAAGAGTGAAGATCCCACAGCATTTGAGTAGTTCTCACCCAGGATTGCAGTGGCCAGGCAGGACTGGAAGGGAAACTGCAGATTTTCCTGCTGGCACTGCTGAACCCCCTCTCTGCAGACAGGGACAGGGGCTCTTGATCCATGTTTGCTCTTATCTCCCACAATAAACCCAGGCGTATTTAGTAGTGGATTCAAGATCCTTGAGTGAGCAGTACTGCTGAGCTGCTTGGGCCCCGGGTTCCCCATCGCGGGGTGCTCCGAGGAGTGAGCATTGAGTGTTACAAAATGCAAATTCTGCCTCTGTCCCTTAATACCAGATGAAAAAAAATCTGCTCTGCAAAGATACAGAGCTGGGTTTAAAATTGAGGATAAATGCAATGTTTATGAAAGGCAAGAAATACACGTAAATTGAGCATAAGCCTTATCCATGTTACATGAGGTTTCCCAAACAGTCCCATCTTTGTCACTCTTCAGGTTTTACCTGCTGCTCTGATGCAGTGAAATACCACATTCTCCTGTTTAACTGAGGAGAGGGGAGTAACTGAGTATTTCAGCAAATATTGCCTTTCTGGTGATAAACACTGGACCTTCCTTCTGAAACTGTCAACACCTACAGTTCCTCAAAGGAACCCTCTTGTGCTGAACCATGTAGTGCCCTAATGAAATGTCAGGCCCAGAATAGGATGGGACATTTACAATCTTATTGAGCGGTCGCTCTGAGCTAAGGATTTGATTCAAGGCCACTGGGTGAAAAGCTTTTAGATCAGCCTGCTGTGTTACGTAGACCCTATTCTGCGATTTCTAATTTGCACTTGTATTTTGCAACCTGCGCTGCATAATCTGGCCATTCTTCAATGGTATCAAAGAAGCAATAGATGAACTGGAATAAAGAAGAATAATTCAAAAACTGCGGAAGTTGCTTGCTGACTGATAAGTCCTTTATGAAATGCCATCTTTGCTGGCTTCTGAAGAACCAGCATCAAAGTCCAGTACCCTTTCGGCATGACAGTAAAAGAGCAAGAGGGACACAAAAGGATGAATAGTAAAGTGTACAATTCTCTTTGTTCCTTAGCAATATCACAAGGTTATTCCTCATCCGGAAGACACAAAATTAGCAATTGCAACACAACAGTGGCTCTGGTTGAAAGGTCCTGTGTTCTTTGGAGGTCAGAGAGCACGTTACAGTGCTCTTTAATACATCTCTCAGTAAACAGCACTGATAACACAAGATCCTCGCAGGCTTTGATGCACTCAGTGCACTCGCAGCACTAAGAAATCATGCCAGGCACTTGCTATGGTGTGAAAATGGATGCTCTCCTTCCGCTCATCTGTTTTGGGAATCTCTTCTAAACATTTGAACAAATCTCAGTGTAAGCTGTTCATCAGTAGCTGGTGGTTAACAGGTATTGCTAACCAGCTAGGTTAAATGTAACTTAGCAGCTAATACATCGGTTGTTCCGTTTGAGTTCACGCATACAGACCTTTTCAGAGTACTTGCTTAGGTGGAGGCAGAGGTATTGGGCGAGCTAAATATGGAAGCATTTGATAGTCTTTTAAAATGATTTTTTAGAAACACTTTTAAGTTTGCCCCAAAATACTAAGAATAAAGCTGACAGCTGGTAATTCATGACTGAAAGACATCTAGAACAGATGGGATTGTGTTCATTTGTTGTCAGCCAATGACACAAACCCAAATACATTACTGCAGTGAGGGTGTTGGAAGAACACTGTTCCTAGGCTTTTAGATAAACTTGTCCCAGCAGCTGTTCAATGTCATCAGTTATCTTTCTAGTTAAGGATGTATTCTGATTTGTCAGATAGTAGATACTTTTCACAAATGATTCTGAAAATCCAGAAAAAAAGGTGTTCAGGAATGGAATTTTCCACTTTTTCAATTGAGGTGGTTTACTGCTGTTGAAGATATAGTTACACTTGGGATAAATCTTAAAAAAATGTCTTTGACGCATTTCTTCTGTTGTCAATTTGCCTGCTTAGCCTACCTGAAGAACTCTGTTGGTCAATGGTTTCTGACAAAGACGAATTTTAAACCAAAGACTCTGAGTTGATGAAAGTTTTTGGAGTGCCACTGGTGCCTGGAGTTGTTCCTTGCTTTCAGGAAATTAGTGTCCAACCCACAGAGCAGCTTTTCTACCAGCATTTGCAGTATTCCTGCCATTCCAAATCTTGCACCTCGCCAGCCCTCTTGGAAAGTGAGGCAACCCCAGTGCTAGAACTGGCAGGCAGGTCCACCACTAATGATTTCTCACTATTTCCCTCAAGGCAGTTTCTCTTCATCTTTGTTGTAGTTGTAGAGGTTAATATCTGATTTCAGCTTCCAGTACTGTAAGAATATTTAGTTTACATATGCTTTCCGTAGTTCAAATCCAGCTTTGTGGATCATATTTACCCAGACAAACTGTAATGTTCTTATTCACTTCTGCGCACAGTACTGAACTTAGACTTGACTGTTTCTTTGCTTGCTGACGTTTCCCATCAAGTACATCCCTACAGGATCAACAGTGCGTTTTCTGCATGGGATGCCAGACTGTCTTTGCGCTTGAGTGCAAATGGCATCGTGATGTAGAAGCAAGTCATCACGGAGGTTTCAGGAACTTACTGCTTCTCTCTCTGTTTTGCAAACTGGGCTCTAAGCTCTTCCCCTGGCATTGAGTATGGTGGCAATGCAACAGATGGGAAAAGGAGTAGTACAGCGGATTGCTGTGCCCCCCCCCCCACCCCACCAGCCCACTGTTGGCCTGGAGTGTCGAGTGTCTTAAATTAGTGTCATAATTTAAATGTGCCCAACAGGAATATTGTGCTATCTGGAGGTGTTGGAGCTTTCTGATACCGCAGGAATAAAGGAGAATCAAGCTCTTAATGAGTCTCAACATATGTCTTAGTCCATTAGCCACTGTTGGGGGTAACGCTACCCTACTAAAACTAATCTTTTTAGACTCCGTCTCTAGTCAGTGGGGAGAGATAGGGAGTTCAAAACAACTGCATTAGGGTCCTGCTCTGAGTTGCCCTCTGGAGAAACTCATCTCACTCCACTAAGTGAATAGAAACGTGGCACGACTCACCACCCTGATGCCGCGCTCCCTCCCCAGCCCCTTCCTGCCCCAGTTTGATGTTCCCCTTGCCGAGCAGCCACAGTCATGCCCTGCTCTGTCAATGAAGCCATAGGAAAATGCTGTGTTTTGCTCTACAAAACTGGCACGGTGAATTTGTCTTAATTTTGTGAGCGTATACCTATTTCACTAATAACAAATGGAAGCGTTTTGGTACGTGCCAAGCAGATATACTTTTGCAGAACAAGCTGACAGCCCAGAAATAGGCCTTTAAAGATATGTGGTGTTGCACGTTTGAGACACTACGATTATAAATGAGCATCTAAAGTGAAAATCAGCAAGCCAGTCTGATTTATTAAACCTATATTTAGATTTTACACACACACCTGCTGTTGGATCAATTACTGCTAAACTATGTTCACTGTCGTATCATAAATTCAGTACACTGATTAATTCCAGTCTTCTTGTTTGGTGTAATATGGAGCTTTATTGTAACATCTAGAACACAGGTAGACCAGTTGTGATTTCATGTTAGTTTCTATATATCTAATACTGCAATTTTACAGTTTAAGAGCAAACTGCAGTTAGACAGGAAGGAACACACATCTTCATTTAAAAGTAATTCTGAAAATAATCAAGTTCAAAAAGTATTTAAATTACTTTGCACTGACAGCAGAAATTAGTCATTTCCATTTTAGAGTATTTGATTTGTAATTGATTTGTTTTGCAACTTTTTTTTTTATTCTCTCTTTTCCACTAGACTTCATCAGACTTCTAAGAGAAGTGTGTTCCATAATTACTTTTTGCATCTTTTTCCAAAACATAGTCATTGGTGTTATCATTTATGTAAAGTAATTTTAGTCGGCAATTTTGTGATGCTTGCCTATTGGGGATATGATTCCAGATTAGTTTTTCAGACTGTATTTCTCTCAGAAAGAAAAAAACCCAACACACCCAAAAGCCCAGAAAAAGATTATAATAATTTGATTTCTTGAGTATATAGTTGAGAGTCTGTTATTTTACTAAATGATGACTACTTTGGTTTCTGTGCATCTGCAGCAAATCAAACTGCTCTGAATGTTTACTACTAAGATACCATGGATTTCATATTTTTCTTCAAACTTTCCATTTTTCCCCTGTCCCATCATATAAGAGTTTGCTCGAGATCACACAGCACAAGGAGTGGTCCTGCCTTCTTGCTGCTTTGCAAAATAGCCTGTGGGTGTCTGTGCATACGTGGCTGTGCACTGCTGCGGGACCCCTTGCTTCTCCTGACCCGCCGGTTGGGATGGATCATCTCTGCTGGTGCTGGTTTTTGTCAGGGGAGACAGCGTGTGCCCAAGATACGCCATGCCTCTGCTGTGGAAAGGGTGCCTTAGGCAGTGGGCTGCAAAACGAACCTTAGACTGAAAGCTAAGATTTGGCTGGATTTGGCTGCTTGCTTGAAAAAGATAAAAAATAAATAAAAGAACCCATTGACAGGTCTTGTTAAGGAAGATTTGAAGTATTGTTTTTCCTGAGTTATTTCAAGAGGATTCATTTCCAGAGAGGCTGGATAGATCATGGCCACTACACAGATTTCATCTTAAGACTGAAAGTAGTCATTAGTATATTTTGAAAAAATTTATGGCGTTTTCTCTTCCCTAGGCTGTTGCAATTGAAGTACTTGATGGGTTGAACACTTGAGTGTAGGGAGAGACGTTGTAAACTTAGTTAATATACCTTTATGAGACTCTCTTAAATAGAAAATAACAATGTAGGAATTCACAGTGATATGGACTAATCTCCTTCTGGGGCTTCTTATGGTGGACAGAAGACTAGGTATCAGTTTTGGCAGATTTTAGATTGTTTTATCACTGGACTGAAACTGAGATCTGTCTTTTCTTGACAGATCAGTTGAAGATTTCACGACTGATGTTGGGAAAATCCCTGAGTTTTTCTGTGTCATATTTAATGTCACTGTGCCATGTTTAATTACACTGTAGATAACGGGGATAAAACTTAGGCATTGCAGAGAAGTGTAAAGATAATACCTTTTTGTAGCTGCAACTGGTTTTGCTGTGCATGTGTGCCTACCACAGTGATGGCTTTTTGATAAGGGCAGCTTGGGCATTGGTATCCCCAAAATAAACAGTAATAGGACTGAGCAATGCTTCGGTTTAATGTGAACTTAGTACTACTGTAATTTGAAGTTCTGTAACCAATAAATCAATAAATAGGTGTACCATAAGATTCAGTGCTATTTCTGTAAAGGGATATCTGCAATGCAGTGTCTGTGGGTGACAGTATTCTGGATGCTCTGAGGAAACCCATAATCTCAAAAGCAAAACCTATGAGTTCTTTTACTGGAATGGAAAATTGTAGCAAGGAGTTAAAGTGGTGCTAACTGAGAAAATCATAAAGTACCCATTAAGTTGGTCTTTACTAAGTTATAGTAAAAGAGAAGTAGCAGCTTCTCGAAACTAATTTCGACTACGCTGTTCATTCTGTATGTATATATTTTAGCATTTACCTTTTCCATTGTTTGTGAGCATCTTTAAGCCATCCACTGATAAGAAAAACAATGAAGGTAAATGAAAGTAGTCCTGTGACGTTCAACAGTTGTGACGCCTTACAACTAAGTAGTAAATACAGGATATTTCCTAGCATATTGGGAGACTTTCATTAGGACTGACAAGTCTGAAAATTGGAAAGATTTTCCTGAAGTGAGTAAATGATTTCCAAGTGAAATAACCATAATTGAAAATGTTCAGATTTCTGATTTTCCATATGTTTGACAAGCTTATTGCTTTCACTGTAGTGATAATCACAGTACCAAGAAGTTAGCAATCATTTAAGAATTGTATGCAGGTTAGAAAGACTGAAAGGGATGTACAGTTCCCCCACCATCTGCTTTTTTGCCTCTAACTACAATGGTGGATGAGAGCATCTGGTTATTTCTCTGCAAATAATACCTTTAATATATTGTCTGCATAAATGTGATGGGAACTCATGGCCCTTGGAATAAAAACCAGGTATTTATTCCCTCCTGGCAAATATGGGACTTCCTGGAGAATTTTTCTTCCTGAGTTGTATTTCAAATTTATCATCTTCTTTTAGTAATTTTTAACATTAATTTCATTATCCTCATCCCTTCATAATTCTTCAGTGCTATTTACAGAAGTTGTGCCCACGTACAAACTAGTAATGAAGACCACAGGGCCAGAGGAGCAGCATGTAAAAGGGATAAAACAAACTTAACGTATGTACCCTGCTAGTTTAAGGAGAATCAGGGTTAAGGGCCCCAGGGTGGGAGAGGAAATCGAAGCCTGGTCTCTTCT
The DNA here is from genome assembly GCF_028500815.1 of Rissa tridactyla. Classification (NCBI taxonomy): domain Eukaryota; kingdom Metazoa; phylum Chordata; class Aves; order Charadriiformes; family Laridae; genus Rissa; species Rissa tridactyla. Next base: position 9,922,145 of record NC_071472.1, on the reverse strand, counting down.
GACTGTGGAGAGTATTCCAGCCATGAGACTACTGCATTAAAACAAGCTGCGGCACTTCTGCTTGTGGCTGTCACGGTTTGGAGAGGCCTCCTTCCCTGTGGGGCCCTCGATGGCCCAGTCTGAGCTCTAGGTTGCAGCACTTGTAAGAACCTAATTAGATATGCCTGTAAGTGAGAGATGCTCAGGCCCACACTGGGAATCTGTGACAGAGAAACAGGGTCCTGATCCTCCATCATAGACCAGTGAGAGGTCGTGGCGTTTAGTAGAGTTGGAAGCAGATAAACTTACTAAGCAAATACTTCTATTCAAATACCATTTATCATTCAAAAAAAAAATTTGATTTAAATTATTTCACTTTTTGCTGAAACAGTCTTAACTGAATAGCAGTTTAACACTGGTGGCCTCTGCAGCTCTCTCTTAATGTGCATAATCATCCCATTCACAGACACGTGCATCACAGTGCCACATACATTTCAATCCATCAATAACTTCACAGAAGACTGAAAATTATTTTATTTTAAAATCTATTTAATGATAGAAGAGGGATAAGAGTATTAGCCTGAGGCAACGAAAAGGTACATTTTCTATAAACTGTTATTCCTTAGACAACTGAACATTAGCTTGTAAACCCAATAGCAAATTCACGTTGGTGATGGCGGAAATTGACGGCTCTTCAGGATTTGTGATAAGGTCCTGTGCTTTTGCAGCAAAAGCAATTATTCACTGCTATTATGATCACATTTCTTGTGATTTTAACAAGAAAGTTTGCTATAGCAGAGTAGTGAATTCAAAAGGCTTTTCTGGCATTGTCTTCCCTTTTTCTTATTGCTCCTTTGCCTCTTTTCTCTCTTAAATCTCCTCCATCATTAATCCTATGTCTCACACATTGGCATTAAAGTGTCTTTTACACTATGTCTGCGCAAGGCAATGTATCACTGTATAAAGATACTCAAGGTAGCTCTGAAGGAGCCAGCTCAAATAATGGGACATAGCATTCCACTTACTGGATGTCATCTATTGTATTCTGCTTCTCATCAGGACTCGTGCAGAGCTGGCTCTAGCGTTTTTGATTGATGCAGTACTGATCCAGGTAGAAATCCTCTTAATAGTGTTGTGCAAGTAAGGTGGGGCTATTTGGGGATGTACAAATGCACAGAAAGACACACACCCCCCAAAAAGCAAACCCTTTTTTTCTCTTTCTAGAACAACACTATTTAACAAGCAAATGTCAGAAAAAATGAAAAAGGGTACAGGTAAAAGTAATCTGACAGAGTTTACAAAGTAGACTATATTTAAAATCACATTGAAAAGCTGTCATGGACATAAAATATCCGTATGACACTAAAGATAGAAAAGATATTTAATGAAGTAGAGAGCATATCTTAAAATAAATGTGCAGTGGGGATAAATGTGAGGTGGTGTGACATATGTTGAAGCAGGTTGAACTAAGTAACAGAACCGAGTTGCAAACAGCAGAGGAACGTGTCTTGCTGTGCGAGGACACGCAGGGGTGTGTGTCACGATGAGGACAGGAGCTGGGAGAGGAAGAGGGAAGGGGGAGCTTCCATTAGTCCTTTTGAAAATGTGGATCAGCTGTGGAGATTTAAACTGGGTTAAATTTTGAGACAACGAGAGATCTTCTAGATTTGAGATAAATACTGCCGTATTGCGGTCTTATTTAAACATGGTGTAAACGTGAGCTTCAGCTTTAGTTTATAGGTCTGTCCAAGCAACATGTGATTTCTGTCACTGAATATGGAGTAGAGGAAGATGCTCACCATTTGGCTGTACGATGCCAGCATTAATTGACTTTTACGTGGTTCCTAGCTGTGGGCGAGTTCAGTTTTTATACCACCCGAGGAGGAAAGTGCTTATTTAACCCCTGACTGTTCCGCTTCTGGTGCCTGCTGGTGCCGCAGCATCCCTCTCTTCGGGAGGCAGGTACCAGCTGCGGTCCCCTCTCTCCGTCTGTGTAAGGGCTGTAGCTCAGCAGCAGGCAGGTAAGGTGTTCCCTGGTGGACCTACACCTGAGGTTTGTCACTCCCTGGTTGCTTCTGATCTGTGGAAAACCCCAAGTGCTGCCAGCAGTGCTATCACAGACACCACCTCTACTCTCAGCCCTCACCCATCTCGGCTGTGGGTTACTGGCTGTGGCATACACAAACCTTTCCCTTTTATGGCAGAGTATTTTTGACGGCAAATGTTTGTGCACCCTCTCCCTTGCCGCGAAGTTCATGTGCTTTGTTCACACAGCTGCTAGGGGATGAGTGAGGAAAAAATAGGGCAATTTCTACCATCAGCTGTTCTGTCTGGAGAGAGTTATCTCCCATAGCATGTCCTGACTCCTCTCTATTCACCCTGTCTGAATTACCTGATGAGATTTCTGTAAGGCTGGTGTGGATGTGCAGTGATGCAGCAAAATATGTCTCCTGTGGTCGCTGAAGGATCCCGATGCCCACCATGTGCTCCCAGTAGTTTTAGCCTGAGTGAAATGAGGCCAGTTCTTCCTGCACGTGGCCACCCACCTTCGCCAGCTGATGCAGGAAAGCACTCTGCATGTGATGGGATTGCTGTGGTGCTTGTCCTCCTTATTTCGCCCGAGTGTCAAGGCAAAAAGTTATCACCATCATTTAAATTGGATTACTGCCGTCAGTGCATTTTATCATATGACTTTTAAGGCCCAGCAATGTGGAACACATTAATTGGCAATTGTTGGGATGCACAGGGCTTCTCAAGTGTATGAAGGCTTTAAGCGTCATTCAGAAAGTAATGCCATGACCTGAAACCTCTTTCAAGCCATCAGTGAGCTTTAAAAGAGGCCGTTCCGTGTATAAAGTAATACTGGGAGAGGAGGAAGAAAGACGTTAAAAAAAAAAAGTAAAGTGAAAATTGTTCTTCACTTCTGTTCATCGCGCAGTTACCAAAATCAATGTGTCTGCAAATGTAACTTGTCTCATAAATCATTAGGTCACAAACCTGCACAATGTCAATGTGTTGTCACTATCCTATTAAATTAAATTACTAACCAAGGTAATACTTAACAGCACATTTCACAGGGAACAATGTTTTAATGTGTTGAGGATGCCTAATAAATATAGCAGTCAGCTAATATGATTTGAAGGCTTTAGGCAGAAGAAATCCTAGAGAGAGATAAAGATAAAGGAGGGTGAAAAAAGACATCTAGTCACTAGGGATATAACGTACTGAAATACTGGATTGGCGTAATGAGAGATGTCCTACTAAATCCCTACCCGGTAATTATCAAAGATGGGTTGAATGGGTTATATTTGGATTTGGCACCTTCAAACACAAGGGGGCAGATAGACCTACACATAACTGACGCTCTCAGTTGAGCTATGGGAAAAACTAAATGGTGAACTCTGAACCTTTTTTTTACTGAATGTTTCCCGAAACTATATTTATAAGAGACAAGGACGGACTGTCAACAGTAAAATACGCTGATTTACACCTATTCCAGCCCCTGGATATTTTAAGATTAAATCATATTTCAATTCTGAAACCTTATGAAGTGCTCCACCTTGATTGGCAATACCCTCCCTGCTCTTCTGTTTGTCCAATATGGGAGTAGCTTGCTTTTTTTTTTCTTTTTTTGCAAAAGCCATAGTTTAAACACTTTTCTCACAACCCCTGATCCTCCTCCTGAGTGCTTTAGAAGAAGGATGAGAGCTTGAAGAACTCCTACTATTATGAAAGTCAGCGGAGAATAAATAATCAGCAAGTTCAGGCTTCTGCAGGTCGGTGGGTGTGCAGACGAAGTTGCAGTCCCGGCCAGAGTAATGCGCTATAATACTGAATGTTTTACTGATTAAAATTTTGAACCTTAGAGCTTTGAACTTGGGTATTAGTCCAGTATGTTAGAGTGCCTAAAGATGGCCCTTGCAGTCCAATGTTAGGTTTGGCATAATAAAATGAAAGCCCAGCGCTTCTGGCCAAAATTCAGCCAAATGATGATGTTGTAAAAAGAGACGCGCTGGGTACATCAGACACAATCATTGTCACATTTTTTGCTGTTCAGCACAGAGGAGCTTCTGCGGCTGTGTCTAATATTTACTATGCTACATTCAGTTCTTGGCTTCTGAGCTCTCCCCCAAGGAGAACATGCAAGTCAAATGTCAAAATTTGATCCCTCTCAAGCTGTAGGGAAAAGAGGAAGGCAGGAGATAAAAGCTATGAAGGAAAAGGTTATTTTTAAGTAATAGAAGCTCATGTGCGATCGCCTTCTGTTGTTTGGCAAGAGGAAAGGCACCATGAGAAGAAGGAGTTGGTGTGTGGTTATGGTCTGAGATCCTATGGATAATTAGTTAGCTGAAACAGAGATATGCCAATGGATGTAATATGCTTTGTAGATACGAAATTTAACTTTTTATTTATTGATGTAATGCATAATGCAAAATGTTATCTAGCAATGGGATAGAACTCCCACTGTAAGCTCAATTTTATTTTTGTGTTTTGAAAAAAAATGTACATTTTTTTAAATGTGTGGGTATTTTCTGTTTTTACAGGCAGCTATAATCTTACTCTCTAACGCTGTTATATTGTTATATAATGCTAATGACTGTGATTAGGCTCTGAATTTTATGGCTTGACTTCATCTTTATTTTTAAGAGGTATTTTATGGTCGTTTTAAATTATGACATAAAACATTTATTGTTTTGTAAAGAAAAAGGAAGTGTCTTATTTGAAAGAAATGCCATTATATCGAAGTTCAAGCCACTTCTTGTTAGGACGTATTTTACAGTTTGTTTTGCTAAGTGCAATGGTGACGGAGGGTTTTCTCCCAGCATGATCACCAGGCAAAACTACGCTCATGGACGACCTTTTCCTCCAGTAGGGAGGGGACAAGAGTCCTCTACAAAATAGTAAGCATGATGGGGTTTTGATAAGTGTGGTTGAGTCTGCATAGTCAGGTAAAATTCTGGTCCTAGTGAGGTATACAGGAATTTTGTGCTTAACTTAAAAAACCTGGAATGTTGTTCCTTAGTACAAAATTTTCTCCACTAAAATTCACCTGTTGAGAAATCCTGGACTCCTTTCAGAGGCCAGGTCCACCTCGACGTCCCCATACACAACGCAGCAATTCTAACCTGTGATTCCAAACGGAGCTATTTGCAGAGGTATGGCACCGATGGCCTTGGCAGGCAGCACAGCGCTCAGCCCAACTTCCTCTGCTGCCATGACAGTGACAATCTCAGAAGGAAAAGTACCATGTCTGTATTCGCTCCTAAAAATGTCTATGTTTGTCTTTTAAGGCTGACAAAATGGAGCAGTTGCTTATCTGACAGCAAATGGTTTAACCTAGCTATCAAACAAATCTTATCATAAGCTAATTTTATTTATTGTGCCAGTACCTATAGAAATTAATTAGTCATTGCTTGCTTCTTCATTTTTGCAGCGAAGATGCCTTGTTCAGCCCATCTGTTTGGGAGCTGTAGTTCACATTTCCCTTCATTGCCACTTTAAAGGTGATTGCATTTTTTTCACATTTTCTGTCCCTCTGTTTGCCAACTGCATTGATTTTCATAGTCATGCCATATTTCCTGCTTTCTAATAGATTCCTGTCCACTGCTCCTACCTCTAAATCAATGTTTTTAATACTTCAAGAACTCATCAGTAAGAATGCCTGTAAAATTTAGTCACTTCATTGACAGTTTTCTCTTGCTTGATGCTGAAAGCTATTTGCACTTACCATTTCCTTCAGCTATTGTAGAGATTTTTTTTTTAGGACTGAAATTCCCTGAGGTCAGCCTAAGGCAAACAATTTTTTCATTTCTGTAATTTCACTGGAAATAAGACTTGTAAAACTGCTTCAGTAAAACTAACTTTAAGGGCATTCAAAAGACTCCTTTGAAAGATCGTGTGTATTTAGTTGATTGATACAGAATGCGTTCACGGTTTCACTGATCACAAGGCAAGAGCAGTGCGATGGGAGAGCGTGCGGCAGTCCCGTACGTTATAGATCCCAAACAGCCACTGGCACTGCATTTCTAGCATGGGCTATCATGATTTCTAAAATTCACAAAGTGAAACATGTAAATTTAAGCAGAAAACACCACCATCTTTTTTTTGCTCAAGGAATCGGGCATTTGGATGTCCTTAAGCAGGCACAGCCTTACTGTCTAGAAAAGACAGGGGGCCAAGAGAAGTCATACCAGAGAGGAGACCTGGTCTGTTGGCTGCCAAGTTGGTAATACTGAATTACAAGCAAAACCACTTTATACCTACTGTATTCCTTGAACAGCAGGCTCAGACCCTTCGTTACGAGTCTTCTTTAGCTGATATATTGCCTGAACAGGCCTGGGTAGAACCATGGCCACACTGAGGTCAATAGAAAAGCTGAATGGAACATTTACAGTATTTTATTGTAAATCTTTCCATGCAGCACTTGTGTTATTTATAGGTATTTATCAATTCGGTCTGGGTGGTTTAAATTTTTTTTATAGTAGGAGGACAGGAAGAATTTCAACTTCGCTCAAACAGCTGAATATATCACAGTTTTCATTCGCATGCAAAGTAAACATTTGTTACCGTCTCTGGCACCTTATACCTTACAGTAATCATAACAACAAAAGCATTTAACATTATAATATGCTTACATTATAATTTAATATACTTCCATTATGATGCAATTGCATATTCCTATACGTAATTTACTTATTCTTGTTAAAATTATGTTATAGCTATTCGTCCTAATTTTTATACATTGGGGAAGCACTGAGAGGGTTGAAATGAGACTGGAAAACTGTTGATCTCATCATCGACAGCAGTAGGAAAGTAGTCCTGAATCTACACTTCTGACCAGAGGAGCAGGCAAATGGAGTCTAGCCCGCTGGCTCTTGCAGTTGACTTCTGAGATGGCAGGAAAACCTGCCTCTCTCTTCACTGGAGACAAACGTGGGTAGCTCTGAGCCTACTTTTGACATGCACCGTGTGGAGAATCTCAGCTTTGGACGAGTGGTTATTTCCAGAAGAGAGCCTCAGGATACAGGGAGGGCTGTGTTGATTTGCATAGACAACCTGCGCCTGTTAACAGAGATGTTTGATGTTGACCATAGCTTGTATGTTACTGGCCCTTTGGCTGAGTCTTTGGAACTGACTTCAGGAGCACTTTTTTTGTAAAATAAAATACATTAGTTTTAATCAGAAACCAAAGGGCCAGCCATGGTGACCTTGGGGTTTTTTTGTTGATTAGGGTGACCATCATAGCTTGTTTTGAGAGACCATGATTAACAGAGGTGTTTGGAGTGATTTCTAGGATATTTTCCCACCCTAAACCTAGGGGATACATTGCAAATCCATAGGAGGAAACAGTTTCTGCCTTACCGGTGCAGATTGACAGGATAAAGTGTTAACAGAGATCTCACTGTCACAAACAGTGATAACCGAGGCAACAAATCTTGCCATCTAGCCATACAGGAAATCTGTGTCACAGACTTCTGATGAAACATTGCTTCTTCCTTCATAGTGTCTTATTGCAAATAAGTTGATAAAGATTTTGAAAATAAACAGGAATGTAAGATTTTATGGTAAGATCATTTCAAGGACTGTTTATTCGCCTAAAGAAAAGCAGATTGCCAGTATGGTACAACGGAATGGTCGTCCTTTTGTTCAGCACTGAATGAAGCTTTCTTTCAATATGAAGTGTGGTCTTTTCCGGGAACCATTCTATCTCATTGGCACATTCCGCTTATAGATAGCGTTAGACCAGGTATATGAACTAATCTTTGTTCTAGACTTCGTTTGCAGGCCATGGCTTCTATTATATTTAAGTGCTTCTCCTTGAAGCTCTAAATCAAGGGCAGCTTCAAAAGCGGGCAGCTTCTATTAAATGTAATTACTTTAATCTGAAGCTTATGCTAAAGGTGAGGCTGCTAAACAAGGCGAGGCACTAAATTAGAGTAGCTGCAGTTAAGAGCACGAATGGTAAAAGTACCTCTATTAAATAAAGGATAGTAACTAATCAAGGAGGGATTATAAATGAAGCTATGCAGGGTTTGTTTCAGATTGTGTGTTTATGTCATTCCCAAAAACAGAAACCGTTTCTCCGTGTTTCCTCACTTGTAAATGACCAATAAGATACGAAGTGTTTATATCCCTGTGCACCTGTAGGTTCATAGCCTAATGAAGTTTAATGCAATACTGCTACTTGTTTATAAGCTCTTATTTTTCATTCAGCATGAAATGCTTTTAAAAGAGAATCCTTAGGGTTTTCAACAGCAACGGTCGGACTCAGGAATACAAAGCCAAGAATTACTATAGAACCATTTATTTATCTTTCTAACCATATTTTGTGACTCTTTTCATCTGTGCTCAGTCTTGTTAGCATGTCTTCCCAATATTCATGGGGCAGCTTATCATTCAGATCTTCCAAGTGACCTTTTCTTCTTGGACCTCGTCTATGATGTCAGATTTCTTATCCTGGTCTATGCTGTCATGCTTTACCAGAACTCTGATGATTCACTGGCTTTCAGTTCCTCCAAATGCTTCCAGGGCGTTATTTTACCTATTAAATCCAAATCTTTCTGTTCCTGATTTGAAGGAAGGGATACGGTACTTCTTGACTGCCTTCTATGTGATAACAAAAATTTCCACCCAGTCTTGCAGTCATTATTCAGGCAACACTCCCCCCAGATTCCAGAGATGAACTGGACATGCAGGAATTGAACAATGTGATGCCTTGTCTAGCGCATCATTGAAAGAAAATTTATACAAAGGGCTTGATAACTAAACTACCTGTTTTAATGGAATGCTCACATTTTCATTAGTAGGCATAACGGGAAAATATAATGTGTTCTTACTGGCATAAAATGGCACAAGAAGATGGAGAATCCAACTCTGTTCTCTATGTTGACAGTTAAAACTAACACCAGGTTAAAAAAAATAGTTGAAATAGGCTGGGTTTTCTTTGTGTGGGTAAGGGAAGCAGATAAGAGCGGTTTCATGCAGGGAACAGATCAGGTAAATAACATCTTTACAGCATTTATGCTTTTTGAGTAACTGGAGCAATTTCCCTTTCAGTTTTTAGGGAATAATTCTCAGATCTAATACTGACTGAGTCCCCTCTGTGAAATATTTTTCAGCATTCGCAAGTCATCTAAAGTGGCTTATTTTCTTCACTGTTGTTTTCTTCATCTCACACGTCAGTTCCTCTCTGTCGCAGCTTTTCAAAGGCAGTCTGTTAGCACACAGAGCGCCGTATCAGAGGCTTGATTTCTGTAACTGTTGTGTGGGAGAGACTGAGCAAAAGGAAGAGAGCTCTTTGGACTCGCTCTCAATATTAGAGTTCATCTCAAGAATTTTGCTTCAAAGCCCAGCATGAAATGGGCAATTTCTGAGCAACTCCTTACTCTCTCATTATATGTAAAATATCCTGTGTAATGTAAGTGCCATAAAAGAAAACAAAGCCACTCTTAATAGCCACTTCTAAATTCAGCTTAAAATACATGACATAATCTATAGTGATGCTCATCCACATGATTAACTTCTAACTCCTTGGAAGCTCTAAGGGCCATAATCTCTGTGTGCCAAGTCTAACCACACTGTTAAAACCAAAGACAAGTATTAAAAATACAATTAACAATATTAACTTTACTATAAAGTGACCACTTTATATTTTCCATGGTAGCAGGGACCCAACTCTTCAATATAAAAGATTTTTTCTTTTTTTCTGGGACATTGTTTTCCTTATAGAAGGAGTAAAACCAATCAGCTAACAAATCAACTCTTTTATTCAGTAACTGTATGGTTTATCAATCTGTTATTTGGGTTTTTACATAGAACTAAACACCTTTACATGATGTCCTACCTTCTGTACAATACTTACTTTTCCAATGACTATTCAGAGGATGTAAAGGCTAAAGCCAGCAATTTATTCTTGCATGTCAGTTCAGGGAAGCAAAATTCTCATAGTATGCTAGAGTACACTTATTTGTTGACTCGTTCTTTTTCTTTGGCAGGAAGGCAATATCTTGTATTCCAGCAGTTCTTCTTTCCAAGATATATGAATCTTCCCTGGTTTTCTAATGGTTTTGATTTGCATTAAGTAACAAAATAACGCCCAAGCCAGAAAAACAATGACAGAGAAATAACAATAAGAATATAAACGGCACTAACAAAAGCTAGAAAACGAAAGGTTAAAGTTGAACTTGGCTTAGCAAATTTGGAGATGAGGGAAACATCCAGAAAGGCACCATTTAGATGGAATTATGAATCTTAATCTGAGGAGGTGCTCCAAAAAGTCTTTGTTCCAGCAGCTGTGAAAACCTATTAGGAAGTTACATTTTGGGCAACAGTATTTCTTAGATGCTTACATTTCAGCTGTGCATGCTCAGAAGCACTCTGACCGAAGCCTCTAGGAAGCTTGCTGCCATTGAAGATCTATTTCGGTTGGAGCAGAGCCTAATTTCAGCTACTTGCTGAACGTGCAGTTGGTTTGAATTGTGAATGAAAATGGATTCATTTTAGATTTGAGTTTGAATCAATTTAGTTTTAATGCTTTCCTTCAGGTGTAGTGAAAACTTCCAAAGCAACGCCTATTATATGGTGATGACAATAGATAGTACCTCTTTCAAACAATGACCACAAAAATTAGTACTTTTACTGTATTAGGGTTTTTGCTGTCACTTTGACACCTATTACAGAGCCTCTCTGATCATATATGTACAGATATATGCAGTATATGCAGAAGCTTATGCAGTCATTGCACATGCAGAGTGCACATGAAGATCTGGAGCCTGTGTTGCGCGCCTGTGGATGCACCACACTGATGTGTTGGGGGTCTCAGTCCAAAGCAGAAGCATTTGGCTGGAATATTGCTAACCTCATCTACCTGAACTAACTTACCGTCTGCTTGAACTGGCCTAAGAACTTTGAACAATGGCCTTGTAAATTCTGAAATACTGGTTTTAAGTTGTCTTGGGACAGTGTGGTTCAACCTCTCTTGTTACATTTGTAGTGGAGAAGAGAAGCAGGTAGAAAGAAAATTGTCTCTGTATTCTGTTAGTTTACCAGGCCATCTGTTCAAATCTCACATCTTCAGTGGGGAAAATTGGGTTAAGCAGTGAGCAAGGTAGGGTTAAGAAGGCTATTAAATGACAGGTTCCTTAGTGGGGATGTTGTCTCACCACAAGGTGAGCTGGAGCTCCTATGGCAGTTCCTGGAGTCTTGTCACCAACTGTTAATGATTGTTGACCTTCTGCAGGACCTATGTTTGCATTCTAATTTAAAGCTTCATTTTGTCACAAAACAAGATCCACCAAGATGAATGAGAGGGAAGGGATAGATCCCTTCTTTGCCTCTCAGCAGCTTTTTTAGTTCATAGCAATAAAGGAGGTGCTTCAAGTTGCACCTTCTTCAGCCCTTCCAAATGCAATTGGCATTTCTTTAATTCAAATATTGCTGGCAGTTACATGACCCACATTAGAGGTGAATCGTGAAATGTTCTCAAGACATGTCTCAGGGTTAAGATTATGAGTCCAAGGAAACAAGCCTGCAGCTGCATGCGAGCTTGCCTTCCTGGCTGTTCTGCTATTTTAATTGTAATCAGAGCAGTTCTGGCCTTGGGACTGTTCAAGTATCTGAAATCCAGAGCCACCAATATAAGTCATTAGAAGCAATTTTTTAATTCGAAACTGCATATCTGGATCTCGATCCTTTGTGTTAGTGCTCTCCTGACTTCTCTTTGCCTTAGGTGCAGAGCTCCCGAGCTCAGGGGCAGTACTGGGACAGCCTGCACAAGTGGTTGTCACTTGAAATCCGGGACTGGTCAGTTTTCTGCAACTCTGTGTAGTAGCACTACGTGATGATAGTCTTAGCCCTGCAGTGTAATGGAACAGCTAGTCTCAGAACAGTACCCACTGCAGTGCATTTTGTTGAGGAAAATAAAATGTCTCTTGAAATGTGTAACAGGTTTTCCCTATTTACTCTTGTACTTCCTTACCCAGCAAATTAAATTTATTTGGCTTTTCTGAATTTTTACTTATTAAAAGATAAAAAGACACTCTGCACATTTTCTTGTGCTCTGTTTCATGTTCGTTAAGGACAAATATAATTAGTATTAAGAAAAATATAATAATTCCTCCAGCTGCCATTACCCAAAGTAATTTCATTCAAGTTCACTAGCTTGGCATCATCTAAGAAATACTTTGTAGGAATTTTTCCTTCTGTTTAGTAAGATAAGGAAAATAGCAATAAAGCAACTCATGCTAAAAAGAGGTGAGGAGAAGGATCCAGCTGATAATTTTCTGAGTTAATTGAAATATTCCTCTGAGAACTGTTTCAACGTAGGTCATTACAAGGGATTGAGACCAAGGTACCCCTCTAAAGCCCTGATGGAAGGCCAGTTGACACCGGCGATTAAATTCCTGTTTGTTTTAAATAGGAGTCGACTCAAACCTGAGCTTCTGTTGCAGGATGTAAAGGCTGACATCCACAAAGGCACTTTGACTCGATAACACTCAGCGTTGTAACACACCAGCATTTGCAGATGGCCAAACAAAGTTGGGTCCACAAAGCTGGAGGCAACCATTTTACGAATCTCTAACAAAGTCACTTGGGGTCCGTTAGGCACAATGCAGCACATCCAAAGCCATTATGATGCCTCAGGGATTTTCTGGGTCCTCTGTGGTCTCCTGCTAATGCTGAAGTAATTGAAAAATATGCAGGTACCTTTGTAGAGCTTAAGGCTCCAGCCTTAACCTGCCAATTTTAAGAGAACTGATATCTTACCAGCCACTAAAACAAGACAGAGACTTACCTTATGATGATGTGGGTTGTATTTTCCTGTTTGATCACTGGGATGAAACAACATCCACCAATTCCAGCCATGTTAAATGCCATTGGAGCCTGCAATGATAAAGCAGAATATAGTGGGAGATTTCCATGAATATGAATCTAAAGGATATGACCTGCCAATTATCAGTGAATTTGAATAGTCATTTATTCCAAGTTCATGCTATTGAATTTTCTCCTTCCAATCTGGAGATGTGCAACAGTAGAAGTCCCCTATCCAAATTTCACAGAAGTGCTTACATTTGAGAGGCCTGAGATACTTTTGATTGCTAAAATGGTTCACAGATCCGTGTTATATATTGATAATGTTTTAATGTTTGCATTCAGTGGATTCTGATTTTTTTGTATTTTTGGGGCGTTGACTTACCAAGGAAAAGCTGTGGTTTGATTGTTGAGTAGTATGTGAAAGAAACCCCTTGTACTGTGTTCCAAAATTGTCATAGCTTGACTAAAAACCCCCACAACTATATTTCAAGGCAATTCTTACTGTGAGAAAGATGTCTCTTACAAAGAAACTAGTCCAAAAGATTTGTTGGAAAAAGGATTCTGCTTCCCTTCCTGGAGTCTCGCTGAATTGCTACTAGGATCTGTGCCTGCCCTGGTGTACGTTGCCTTGCATCACATCAGAGCCATCTATTCAGAGTTCTTGCTTCATTACAAATCTAGTATTATCACCAAAACCTGCAAAATCATTTCAGGGGAAAGCTTCAGGATTAATTGCTCCGTGTAAAGCAATGTCATAAAATGCTAGTTTCTGAAGAATGCATTATGCCTGGAGAAGAGAAGGTTCCGTGGAGACTTTATTGAGACCTTTCAATATAATATAGAGGGCTTATAAGAAAGATGGAGAAAGACTTTTTATCAGGGCCTGTAGTTATCGGATAACAGGCAATGGTTTTAAACTTGGAACGGAGTAGATTTAGACTAGATATAGGAAATACATTTTTTACTGTGGGCGTGGTGAGAGAGCATTCCTGGAGAAGTTGTGAACGCTCCATCATTGGAAGTGTTCAAAGTCAGGTTGGACGACAGGGCTTTGAGCAACCTGATCTAGTGTAAGTTGTCCCTGCCAATGGCAGAGGGGTTGGACTAGAAGGTCTTTGAAAGTCACTTCCAACCCAAACCATTCTGTGATTCTATGATGTGTGTTTCATATCCTGATAAAACTCCCCAGCTGAGGAGCACGCAGGTTTAGGTTGTGGCCAGTGTCCCGGTGTCTCTGGGGAGAGCCATCTGTGTCAGGCTTGGACCTACCTTTGTGTGTTGTCAGCAGCAGTTCTCAGGTTGGGTGCACTGAAATGTGGAGCCAGAGACCATTTTCTCTGGTAGCTCTATCTGCGAAGCTGGTTACTGGTGAAAGAGAAAAATGAGCTGCTCTTTATAACTCCTCCTTTTACTTCATAGTACTCTTTTTACTTTTCAACAAAACAGTCTTTGAAGATGAACATTAAGAAAAGGTAAAAATTTTTTTTTTTTTTTTTTTTAAGAACTTTGGCTTCAAAAGCAACTACTCAGTTGCAGAAGGTATGATTGTTTTAAGTGTTTTAGCTGAGAACTTACTCGCTTAAGTTTTAATGAGATTTTTCCTAAAGGAGATGACTGTTCCTTATGAGAAAGGGCACTGGAGTCTGGATCCCAATCAAAACTTCTCAACTGGGGAAAGACTCATTTCAGCATAGTAGGGTTTATATTATGGTTCTTTAAAATGTTCAGGTTATTTAGGACTGTTCTCCTTCACTAGGAAGGGTGTTCCTAATTCCGCAGCTGCTTCTAAAAAAACAATGACACCTTTAATTTTTCAAACTGCTTATTGCTGAAAGAAGAAGTTTGTTGTGTATAAACATCAACCATATCAGTAAGTAAAGAACTTCACTGACATATTTACTGCTTGTTATGGAATTGTTGGTTTTTAGCTTCTTATTAAGCTGTCTTTCTTTTTTATTGCCAAATATCTACTGTTTTCGTACCAAAATTACAGAGATCACAGTTCTGTGCCTCTAATGATCATTGAAGTAATTCAACATTCCCAAGGTAAAGCTATATGGAAAGGTTACAACCTATTAAACAGTTCAGTATATAAGCAGAAGTGATGTGAATAATCGCTTATTTTTACAATGTATTATTAAATGTTTATTCTTAGTATTTATTTAAAATTCTAGTTCATAATGTGAGAGAGGATCTGCAGCATAACTGATTTTCCACAGGGTGTTTAAGTGGTCAAAACACCCACTAAATTTATCTTGTAACGAGAGATCAGACATGCATATAGAGGCTCATTTTCAGCTAGCCAGACAGTCCTGCCCCTCCACCTTTCTTTTCCCTTTTTGCAGCACCTCTTCATAGTTTTGGCACCTCTCTCTCATTCTGGGACTTGTGACACAAAGCACACCTGGACTTTGTGGGACTCATTGTATCAACAAGCGTTTGATGTTTTGCCAGACAGATTAAAATTGTTGTGTGAGGCTTCGTGTAGTTGGCTTCTTGTATCTCTTTTGGACACAGTTCTGTATTCTGCAATAGATAGGAAGCAACGTATCATAAAAAAATGCCTGCCTTTGGTATCTCTAGTGTTGTTTTGCTAACTCCGGCTTGCTGAAAGAAACATAACACCCTCCTCTTGGCAAACGAGTTTTTATAAATGAGGTTATGTTTCTTAGTCTCATTATTTCCTCAGTGGCGCAAAATAAAGGCATAAATTAGGGTATTGGACGAACAGTCAAACGATTTATTATGATTTATCTTGTGCTTTTGGGTTGCTTGTTTTTCTGGCGGGTGGACAGAAATGGATTCCGTTAGTGGACTCGGCAAGAGAAACTGGCTTATTGAGGGAAAGGGCTGGAGTTCAACTTTGTGTTATCCGGCTTCTCTCTCCCAGCAGAAATCTCAATGTCTGTCCAAAGATGCTTTGCAGATTATTCAGCACAAAAGTGCCTTCTATATTTGCTGGATTCATTCCTTCATCTAGTGGTTGTTGGGAAGTGGCGAATACTGGAGGCATCACTGTTCCTATTGCCTAAATCTGCAGAGCGGGGCTAGCTTGGATCACCCCAGACGGATATGCATGGGGAAATGATATGGGCTCCACTCGGCTCTGTTCTGTGCTCTTTCTGGTAGTACTTGATCCTCCCCCACATGAAGTGGCCTGAATCTGTGCCGTGCCATGCCGTGCCCCCCAGCCGTGCATTCATACCAGCGTACAGAGAGCTGCTGAGATTGCAGGCTGCTGATCTCATGTGCACACCTGCTTTTTGGTTTTCTGAGACAGCTAGATAAGGACCCTGCTCGGACACTGCTGTCTGGGTGGCAGGATGCAGATTTCTAAGAAATCCCAATCTGCAAAGCAGCCCCTAGCTCCACAGGGACTCCTCGGCCACTATGTCCATCACCACCCGTAGCAATTAGTCCACGTTAGCGAGTGAGCTTCTGTCTATGTGATCTGTGTCCTGTATCTCACCACTGATTAGAGGGAATGCTGAAGTTTAAAACAATAGCCTTCATTGACACAAGAATTACTGCTTTTGGTAAAAACTAGTTTTTGAAAAAAGCTACTTTAATGTTCAGCGCTATAAATAGGAACTGAAGTTGCTGTAAGACACTCGTGTGTACCAGAGTGTGTGCATGCCTGGGAGGTTGCTTGTCCGCGCGTGTATTTGCACGTGCAGAGGCAGATGAGCGCAGGAGGGTGTGAGGGCATTATCCCTGGGGAGCTCCTGCAGTACTTGGGTTTGCCCTGAGCACAGGGAGATTGCTCATTCCTGAAGGCTCCTGATGGCCGAGGACAGCAGCGGCTCCCTGTTTCTCAGCGTAGTTCCAGATTTAGATGTTCCTCCATATCACATGATACAAACGTGCTCTTTTTTTACCTTCTCTTATTCACAGGAGATTTAACACAAAACTAAACTAAGAAGAAGGGGAAGCTGAGAGGAAGAGTTTGATTTAACTCCTGTTAGTGACTCATAGACCTCCTGTTCTCTTCATTTTGTTTAGATTTATTCTGAAACATAAGAATTTACCATTTAGATACATGAAATACAAGGATAAAGTCAGCCCTAAAAGTTCTGCTTAATTCCTGCCTTTCTGAAATCTGCTGTGTCTTTATAAGAAGGGTGTATGGAAGAATGAGATGGAAGGTTAAAATCTGATCTTTTTGCTGGGTGCTCTGTTTTTTCCTGTGAAAATTACTTCTTCCACCTAACTCCACCCAGGAAAAAAAAAAAAAAAAGCCTTCTCGATCTACAGCACTTTGTTAAAACACCTGCTTTTCCAAATGACTTAAAAGTCATTTGAATGCTGGATGAAATCGTAAGTCTAACGCACCCAATTTGCTACATTAGTTGAATTTTGCAGCTTAGACACTAAAGCTGCACTTGCTTTGGTTTTATGCTATCCCTTGGTGGCTGCTCACGTTGCCTGCAGTCTTGCACCGGCTTTGCATAACGCCAGGGGAACAAGCTATTTCAAGAAAATATCACTCTCTGTTGCCCAAATCCCATTTGTTTTCCCTGTGTGCCGAAAGGCCAAAAGGCAAAGCAGCTGCTGTCATTCTGCTGTGCGAGGGGAAAAGCTCCGGCTATGAAATCTGAACCCCTTATGCAGCGTGGTGAAACGGAGTCCTCAATGTACGGAATTAGGAAAAAAACACTTTCTAAAAATAAATCCACCCCTTTAGGTTTTAAGATCATTGGCATGCTTTCAGGTTTTTTTCCCCTAATACTGCAAGCAAATCTCGTGTTTAAGAGCTGAGCCATGTCAGTTGTTATTTTAATCCCACCAGCTTCCCACCTTCAGGGGTTTGTAGGTAAGAACGCAGCTACCTTTCAGCCTGTGGTAACTCGCTGGTTGGCAAATGCGTAAGTCCCGACCCTGCTCCGTGGATGAGGCGCGTCTGAACTCTTGGGTATCGGTTCTGGGCTCTGCAGTGCTGTGGTGCATGTAATGCTGAGGGAAGAGATGCTTTTTGTATGTGATTACCTATTATAAGCAATGTACTACCCATCCTATCAACGTGCTTAATTCCAAATCATACTTATCTAGGGTGTAAAGAAGCCCTGTGGGTTAATGAAGGCAGAGAAGCTGGGGAAAAAGAGGAAAAAAAAGAAAAAAAAAAAAGAAAGAAGCTGATAATTAGCAGAACTGTGGCAGTCATCTGGAAGTCCTTGGGCAGAGGAGTAGCCTTTACCAGAGATTTTGCCCTGAAAGGCATTATTAGCCTGGTGCAACGTGCCCAAGTGAGAGTACTCAGTTACCTGAGGATTGCATGTATTCATCCATGATGCAAGGAAAGAAGCAGTTTTACTTTTGCAGGGGGTAGCAGTCTTTCAGCAGGATCACGATTTGCCCTAGTTTACCCAGATCACCTGTATCACCATCAGAAGCAGTATGCGATATGCACTGTTTAATATCTTTCCTTTTTGGAAGTCCTTTTCCCCTTTGCATAGGGAAGAAAAAAAAAAAAAGGGACAAAAAAAAGCTGGCTGCATTTTGAATCCATCTCTTCTTTTTGGACAGTCCCATCTTCATCAATACATCGTCAAAGGCTCTCATTTGGATGCTGCATTGTGCTAATCTGTACCAAGATACAATTACATCAGTGACATATTGCTAAGGAAGCACTGCCAACTGGCAGGGATGGCTTTCGCGATTCTCACTAACTGTTACACCATTATTTTGAGAGCGATGAATTATTTTTTGAAAGCCTGAGTACCGGTTTTAGAAAGGGAAAGAGCGTATGACCACACGCACAGCAAAGCTGCTGAAAGCTAACCCAGCCTGTTATGTTTATAGTTTTAAATGACTGATGGAAACTTTCTGTCTTTGTTTTTGCAAGGGAAAAAGCATCTGCCCTTGCAACTGCTGGTTAACAGGCTCTTTTCTCCATATGAAGTGGATCCAATTATATGCTCTAGGCCATCCCAAGAGAAGCGCAGTAGGTAGCTCAAAGCAGGACTATTTAATAAAGGAGAGACGTCGCACTGTTGAGAGAGTGTAATCTTTGCTGCACTTAAACAGGCTGCACTGAAAGGGAGTTTGCCTTTCCTTCTCTTCTGAAAATAGCAGTTGTAATGGTAGGGAGGGAAGTACACAGTGACTTTAATTTTAGGGCCAATCATTCCTTATTTTCCCTGCTGTTTTCTGTTATTATTCTCCGTTGAATTTTATTTATGTTATACTAAAATATGTACAGGGCGTATTTTTGTTTCATCCAAAGCCCCACGAAAAAAAGTGGTGCTCGTCCTGCTGACTTTGGTGACCTTTGGATAAAACTGCTCGTGCTGTTTCTATGACAGTTATGGCAATAAATTCAAAGATCTTGCAGACAAAATAAGTTTTCTTGACATTTATAAAACGTGACAAATTATCTTTAAACATTTCTGGAGGAAAAGCTGCACACTACGAAGGCATTTCTCGGTGTTCCAATTTCTTTTATTACATTTTGGGGTTGTACTTTTGTCATCCTGGAAATCTGTGTTACCTGCTTGAATTCAGTTTACAGTATTAAATAAAACTGTATTCTTCAATAATTATTTCTCCCACTATCCTTCTCTCCTCTGTCATTGTCAGCCATTCCACTGTCTTCCACCCAGTGCACTTTTTCCAGCTCAAGGACGGAATGTCTGCTGATGGCAACTGGGAAAATGCAATAAAACAGTTGTTTACAACAGATAATAATTTGGTCCCCTGTAATTTTTGAACTCCTTCTCCATTAATGGCCTGATTAAATTATTCTTCCCTATCCTCCACACCAGTAAAATTTGCCCTTTTCTCGTCAGCCTTATAACAAACAATTCTTAAACCAACCAGCTTTTGGTCATATTCTAGAGAGTTGTTCCTTCTAGCTTCCTTAGTTGCACATCTTTTTTGCCTTAAAACTTACAAAGAAAATATTTTCTTATTCTCTATATTACATGAGCCACAGCACCTCTTAATTGGCCTCATCCTTTTGATCTTGTTTCCACCCCTTCAGTGATCCACATGAAATCTTTTGCTTGGCGCAGGGCAATGAGCGTTTCAGCAGGATAAGCAGCTTGAGTGACTTCTGTGGGTCAAGGATTGAGCATTAAGCTCTTTTGCAATCAGAGATCATACACGGCTGCCTACTAATTTGTAGAAAGAGAAAGCGCTGGGAATACTTATGTCGATAAACGCTTGCACAAACATTCCTGCTGGAAGCGTCAAAAACATTCTCTGTAATACAGCTAGTGGTGGGTACCCACATAATGTGTTTTACTTCTGTTTCTGACTTTGGCCTGGCTTTCTAATAGGCTTTTCTGAACCTTGTCTCTTTGTAAGCTCCAGGACGGATTGCATTAGTCAGGTGGGATAATTTCTGGTCCCCAATTAGGGAGCTGTAATTTCACCTGGACAGGAGCACAAGTTGTACAACTTTTTTCTAGCATGGAGATTCCAAACAAGCGTATTCGCATGAGTGCTCGTAGTTGTTTACAGCTTGAATATTTATGTAAGTACATTTCCATGCAGAACTCAAACATTTCTTGAGAATCTAAAATGTAGGTTTGGTCTTATTTTTCTTCAACACGTTTCCCTTTCTGTCCTAAATCTTACAGATAATAGAGTTATCTGATGATCCTCTCCAGTTTTTCCTCAATTTTTCTTCTTTTCTTTTTACTGAGAGGACTCTTTACTTTTCATTCATGAAAATGATTCACTGTTCATTTATTCCAGTATGCTCTTGCTGAGACTCTGCAGGTCACTTTATAGCCTACTGTGCCAGCAGTTAACTGAGATTCTTTGGTCTGTTTTCTCTTTCTAAAGCAACTATTTCCTCCAAATGGATAGCGTAATCCAGTGTAGTTTAAAGCCAAGTTATTTCTGCTAGGAACACTTCATAGTTTACTGGTTTAACTTCATGTACTCAATAGCATTATAGTGTCCTTCTTGTTAATGACCCATCTTTTGGCTTTCCGCTCCTATACTCTCTCTGCATGTATGGGGTGGGGTGGCTCAGATTTTGTTAAACGTGCAAACCTTAATGTTCATCTTAGTTTTCCGTGTGAAAATAATGGCAACTGTGGGCTCCAGTTCTTCACAGCACGCTTCACTGGGGTTATATTTAGAACTTCCTTCCAGTCCCATTAGGAAGTGATTAAATATCAGTGTGGAAACAGGGTACGTTGATCAACAGGTGAAGAATCCCCAGGGGGCCTTTCTGGCAGATTATCAAAAGGTCTTTCTAGGTGTTAAAATCCATTGTCTCAGTATGGCCTTTTTTTTTTTTTTTTTTTTTTTTTTTTTATCCTACAGTCTAGCATGCAGCCACTTCACCTCCTCCCTTCTTCTCCGTGGGTAACAAATGAAAAATTTTAAAGGCTGCTGAATACTGCGTGTTTTCACAGTAGGGCATGTGTTTAGCACAGGTGTTTCTGAAATAGTATCATGTTGGTAAAGGGCACTGTGCTTGATGGCTTTACAATTTCCATTTCTATCCTTGTGAAGTAGGATCCTTCCATATGTAACACAGGCTGCAATTTAAGTCTATAAAAAGGATGGTTAGCTTAAGAGTAGAAAGGGTGGGTTTGGATCTTCGCAAAGCAGAGTGTCAGCCAGTGAAGCTGTCAGAGATCTGGCAGACCCAATAAAACTGTGGGTCTGCAAATTTACCCTGGTGAATGTAGCCCTTTTAGGCTCTGGAAACCACTCACGCTGAATTGCTGACTTTTTAAAATTCTAATTGTTATTCCTAAATGCTTGTCAAATTATTTCAGTCAAGGACGGATTGATAGACTATTATTTTCTTCTAGTCACTATTTACTAAACATGTTGTAACTGTGTTACATTTTATTGTATTTCTATTCGAATTATCAAAATTTTTAAAAGAATAAAAAAAAAGAACTATGTTGCATAACAAATACAACAGTTCTGGTACAAATGATTACTTGTGCTAAAACTCATGAAACTTGCAAGTGAAATGAACGTTTTTACATAGCTGTCAGGGAATTCACACAAGACTGCAATATAATTCAGTACAACACAGCAAACAATGAATAACACAGCTCCAGAAATAACAGCAATCAGAACTCAATGCTTTAATTTATGAATGTATTTGCACATTAATTTTGTATTTATGTAGCCGAGGATGGATGCTTTGTTTTTCTTCCATGTCGTCTTTTCTATTGGCAATGTTCTATTGTTATTTTCATTACTATTATTATTAGGTTTTGTTATTTTTTTTGGTTTTGTAATATCCTAGAACTGCAGAGCCAAATAATAAACAAGGCTTTCTTGTGCAAACTGCTTTGCTAACATATGAAGAAAGAGATATTAGCTATTCTGAATATGCTATGGGACGCAAAGAAAGGAACACGGAGTAAGGCTGGGAAGACATAAGAGTAAAATGACTAAATTTTGCATCATGTTTAGAATGTCAGATAATACAGGGCCAGACTGTACATTTGTGCTTAGAGTCTAAAACAAAATAGGCATAAATACAACCTCCTTTTTACTTTGCCAGTGATGTGATGGGGCGGGATTTTTGATGTTTCACTAGTAGCTCTAGCTGCAAAGGAATGCAGATACAGTAGTACAGTCCCACATCTGTCTCTGAATGCATAGGGAAATGTAAGCCTATTACTCTTTCCTTCAGACAGCAAGGTTCTAAGAAAATCTCATGACTCCAGGGTGCTATGAGGGCGCCTAGAGCATCCTTGGTCAAGAGGTTCAAAGGTGTAACAGAGGAAAAACATATGTACAGGACTCTTACCTAGCAGGTGGGTAACAATCTCAGATAAACCATAAATGTTTTTTCTCCCAGATTACCCTTAACCGTCCTCCTGGCAGAGCATTGGACACCTTAACATCAGTGATATAATTTGCCTGTATCTGTAGCAATCTGTTCAAACTGGTTACGTTACACTTTGGAGTGCAGACCCTGCACATACTTACACCATAGTCAAGAATTTCAAGTTTGTCTGCTTGCTTTTGACAGAGAACTTAATGTAGAAACTGCGACTTTGGGGCTTTTATTTTTTCATTCTTCATGCACAAGACTGAATTTAAAAATGGTCCTCCTGTTTCATATTCCGTACTCCCTGCCACCACTTGTAGCCCTCTTTAGATAATTTTAGATTTTCCTCTGCTTTTAACGTCTAGTCTAGCATTTGAGCCAAGACCTACTTTCTTTTTGTGACACAGTCACTCCTCTGACCTTGTGCCTACCTCTTTTATGAAAAACGAGCAGTAATGAAAGTCACATTCAGAATGAGATCCTGATGTAGGGATCCTCTGCTAAATGTTATCTCATATTTCAGCAGCTTCGCTGGCTCCAGCACTTGGAAACATTTACATTCCCTGCTGGCTGGGATGGATGTTTTTTTAAAGTGTTGTTCTAAGCTTGTCATTCAATATGTACTTAGCCAGTTCATTCAGACTCACTTTCTGAGAATGCGCTTGGCAGACGAGCTACAGGGAGCAGAACGATGCTCTTATGAGTGGATACATACTGTTCAATCCCATTTTGAGGCAGTATCTCTCCTTTCTCAAACACAATATAGGTACTAAACGTGGAATATTTTGAGGAATGTGTCTTACCTGTCTCTCCAGTAGCTATATTTATTCAGTGTTAATAAACTAAGCATAGGGGTAGGAGGTCCTGATTCCCCTGAGAAATTTAAACTGCCTGTGAAAGTGAGGTTCCCAAAACATTGCCTTCATGTGTATGAACCGTCTCAGGTTTTCCTCTCCTGCAGAAAGTTTCCATGCAATTTCGTAAAATGTTTTCTCATTAAGTCACTTTAAATAAAACCAAATCAAGTGCAATGAGGAAATCACAGTAATACGGAGTAGTTCAGTATTGATCTGTTCAAATGATTATGCTCAATCCTACTTGGAAAAGAGGATTTGGGTTGAAATTTGCATTGCCTCTGACTCACTTGGTTATGTACCTTCCTTAATGGGATGTTCCAGATCAAGATTGATCTGGATGTTCCAGATCAAGGAACCCCCAGCTGACTGGAGGTTGGCAAATGTGACACCCATCCACAAGAAGGGCTGGAAGGAGGATCCAGGGAACTACAGACCAGTCAGTCTGACCTCGGTGCCTGGGAAGGTCATGGAACAGATCCTCCTCAGTGCCATTACACGGCACATGCAGGAGAACAGGGTGATCAGGCCCAGTCAGCATGGGTTTGTGAAGGGCAGGTCATGCCTATCAAACCTAATATCCTTCTATGATAAGGTGACCCACTTAGTGGATGAGGAAAAGGCTGTGGATGTTGTCTACCTGGATTTTTGCAAAGCTTTTGACACCATTTCCCACGGCATTCTCCTGGAGAAACTGGCTGCTCGTGGCCTGGACAGGTGTACTCTTCACTGGGTAAAAAACTGTCTGGATGGCCGTGCCCAGAGAGTGGTGGTAAATGGAGTTAAATCCAGTTGGTGTCCAGTCACAAGTGGTGTCCCCCAGGGCTCGGTGCTGGGGCCGGTTCTCTTTAATATCTTTATCAATGATCTGGATGAAGGGATCGAATGCACCCTCAGTAAGTTTGCAGATGACACTAAACTGGGCGGGCGTGTTGATCTGCTTGAGGGGAGGTTGGCTCTGCAGAGGGATCTGGACAGGCTGGACCGATGGGCTGAGACCAATGGTATGAGGTTCAACAAGGCCAAGTGCCGGGTCCTGCACTTGGGTCACAACAGCCCCATGCAGTGCTACAGGATTGGGGCGGAGTGGCTCGAAAGCTGCCTGGCAGAAAAGGACCTGGGGGTGTTGGTGGACAGCCAGCTGAATATGAGCCAGCAGTGTGCCCAGGTGGCCAAGAAGGCCAACAGTATCCTAGTCTGTATCAGGAATAGTGTGGTGAGCTGGACTAGGGAAGTGATCATCCCCCTGTACTCGGCACTGGTGAGGCCCCACCTCGAGTACTGCGTTCAGTTTTGGGCCCCTCGCTACAAGAGGGACATTGAGGTGTTGCAGAGTGTCCAGAGAAGGGCTACAAAGCTGGTGAGGGGTCTGGAGGACAAACCTTATGAGGAACGACTGAGGGAGCTGGGGTTGTTTAGCTTGGAGAAGAGGAGGCTGAGGGGAGACCTTATCACCCTCTACAACTACCTGAAAGGAGGTTGTAGAGAGATGGGGGCTGACCTCTTCTCCCTGGTGACAAGTGATAGGACGAGAGGAAACGGGTTCAAGTTGCGTCAGGGGAGGTTTAGATTGGATATTGGGAAACATTTTTTCACTGCAAGGGTTATTAAACATTGGAATAGGCTGCCCAGGGAGGTGGTGGATTCACCATCCCTGGAGGTGTTTAAAAAAAGGGTAGATGTGGTACTTAGGGACATGGTTTAGAAGTGCTTTTTGTCAGGGTAGGTTAAAGGTTGGACTTCATGATCTTAAAGGTCCCTTCCAACCTCAGCAATTCTATGATTCTAAGGGCTTGTCTAGAAGCTACTGATCTTTGGGTTGGGTTTCTTTTCAGTGGAAATCAGGACATGATGGCTGTTGCATGCAAAAATCTCCCGCTGTAATGGAGTCAGGATGTTCAAGGGCACTGACCTGTATTTAATATCTTGGAAGCGTTTCTACGTCCATTGATTTAAACATAACCACAGTCCCCTTTCAGCCCCAACTGAAATTTGTGAAAATGGTACTGCTCGTGACTCACGGGGACTGCAATGATTCTTGTGGTTTCTAACTGTATCTCATGATGTCCTTTATAAAGTTTGATTGCTCACAGGTTTTGGCTGTATCTCATCCAGAATTACACCAAATGAGGTGAGCTTTATAATCATACCCCAAAGTACCAGAGTTGTCATCCTCTATGTTTCTATTGCTTCCTAGCAAAATGAAAATGAGATATGCCACAGTTCTAAGCCCAGCTTCGCTTATAATTCTTTCTAAGAGTACTTTGGGTGCAGTCCTTCAAATACAAAATATAATGTGCTTAAAACTCTTACAGTTCTTTTCTTAATCTTAGACAAGTTTAACATTTCAATGGCTCACTTGTATTTTGGCATGCCTTACTGGATTCGTCCTGGGAGTTTATGACTACATGTGAATATAATGACCCAAGGCATCCTTTAAAACAGGTCCATGATGTAACTTGATAGTACCAACATTACAAAGTGAAAAAGAAGCTGGTTTTGCCTTTTTTATTTTTTTGGACCTGCTTTTGAATTTCCTAATGAGTATTTCATAACAACCATTTCCCCAACTGTATTTTTAAGCCATTGCTTCATCTCTGTCTCTCTGTTTCCTCTTTCATTTGGTCACATGCATACATGGTGTAGCCAATATCAGCAAGTTACTATAAGTAGGGCAATCTTCTTTACAGTGGCTAGAATCTTTGTCTCAATCAAGATACCAGCATGGACTGGGAGATAAGGATGTAAACAGGCTGACGACAAAATCCTCAGATCCTGTGGAAGTGTAAATAGTCCACAAAGCTCTAGTGCAGCATTGGTGGGATGGAGTCAAAAGCTTCTAAGTTGTCCAAAGTAAAACTTTTATACCTCCTCATAAATGGTCTATTGGATTATGGTAAGAGTTGGAGGGTCTTTGCCTTTACCTCTGGACAACATAGCCTAAAAGCTAACTTGGGGAAAATATATTTACAAGCCAGAGGCAAAGCAGTATCAAAATACTACAGACTGTCTTTCCTCAGCCAGCCCTTGAACTCTGTCAACAACCCTAATAGCTTCAATATTTCTAATATTAATACATCAATACCACTCTAATAACCTTAGAGAGTTTGTTCCTGTGATGTGTTAGTTAGGATCACTGAAGCTTTTTTAGGAACAAGTGTTTGAAGAGAGACGCAAGGGCATACCTGTACACTTGGCAAGGGTGGTACTTTTGGAGGTTTCATTTTCATTTCATGTTGATGGTTCTGCCACAGTGTAAAATTCTCAGGAAACAGACCCCACTGTCATTTGCATTTACATGGGAGCAAATCCGGCACTGCATCATTTAAGTCTGAGAAACAATTTTTGGAGGAGTGTTCACAGCATTCCCAGCCAAAGGTACAGTGGGTTCCATTTGGAACCTAAGAAACCCTAAACCACCCCTCATTTATTCTTTTCTTGATGAAAATTAGAGCAAATAAAGATTTAACTTTTTCTAGCCTAACAATGAAAATTAGTGCAGCAGCTAGTTGTCAGCTAACGTTTTCATTTGGCCAAGAGCCCTGTTTGCAGCTGCGGAGCACTCACACATCACTTCAGGCTCTTGTTGCGCAGCAGCTCAGGCATCAAACAGCAAAACTGGTGTCAGTTACCTGAATAATGACAGTTTAGACTGGTGCCAGTCTGGACCCCTGTTTACGTGTCTAGATTCATACTTAAATGCCTATAATTAAATACTCAGGTTCAATCATTCAGCCTTCGGACCACAAACGTAATAGCTACGAATCAATTTGCTCTGTGATTTTATCAGGAGGGGTACTGCCTTTCTGTCCTATCTATTGCAGTTCTTTAAAAAGCAGTGATGCAGAACAACCCACCCAAAGCAACATTTGTAAGCCTGTTCAGAAACTGAGGGTTAGAAATAAAAGGCATTTGATCAGCCTCTGAGTTTGGCTTCAGAAGTCGGTGGAATATTTCTTTGACTTCGTTGGGCTTTGAATCAAGCCCTGTAAGACACCATGCAAAAAGGGAGAGAGGTGGCCTATTATTTTGTAATAGTGCCTCTGACTTTTTTCTCACTTCTGGATCCTCTTTTAAGGCTTCACCTGTTCTGACTAAACCAGTTGGCACCTGACTTTTGGATAATGGCTCAGCTGAAGCACACATATGCAGCAGGCTGGGTTTACCCTTTGACTTCCATCTCCCCTTTCTGATACGATGGATGACATTTGGGTTGCCTTACAGCAGAGCTTCTGAAGCTGAAAGCTTCGCTTATGTGTGCTGCTGAGAGATGCAGAGGTGATCACAGATCAGATGCACCCTTTCCTGTCGAACACTTGGCGCTCTGGTTAATTACGGAGATGGAAAGGCCCTTTAAAGACTTGCTTTGATTCTGTCTCTCCCTCATCTTTATCTTGCCTCCTGCATTTTATCAATTACCTAAATGTGGAAACATCCTTTAGCTTTTGTCTACCCAGGATTGTCTTTAAAAGGCACAAAGTATTTTGACACACAAAGATCATTTTCTCCCCTCCCCGCTCTCTTCTCTAAAAAGGCGGTTAGATCACATGCTTTGTTTACTCTTTTGACATCTGTCCAATTCAATTATTATCAGCTACCATGGTAATGCCTTGATTGCCTTGACAAGACGTCACTATATTATAGCAGCTGCTTTGCAGAGCAAAGATAGAATAGCAGGGCAGAGACTGTATAGAGAGGTGGTTCACCAGTTAAGTGGTTTAAGCTGAGAAAGTCTTTAATAAAAAAAAAATCTGAAGTGGTCATTAATGTAATGATTAAAAAGCAAGTTGGATCAGTGTTCAAACTTCTCTGTTATGGCGTGCTCGTGGTGCTCTAAATGGAAAGCATCCCTTGTTTCATGTCTGACCACTTCTTGATTACCCCTAATGCCTCATCATAATAAACGTAGTGCTAATTTGCTGAGATGTTTCAAGCATTAATTCCTCCCTGTAGTTACTTAGACAAGAAATGCTCTCTTTTTAGTGTAAAAGCTTGCCAAGTTCTACCCACAAATAATTTTTAAAAGTAATTAAAGCAAAAAGGCTCAACCATGTTTTGCTGAAAGAATCATGAAATTATAATCATATCTATAATTTATTCTGATGTTTCAAAATTACATGGATATCAGGTTTTTTCCCTGGTGATTTTGTATTCTATTTTGCCTAAAGGAGCGTTTAGGGGAGTATATTGCCTATATTTGAATCTGACCCACTCAATTACTTTATTGTTTACAGTGACCATCCACTGAAATTTAGACGTAAATGTTTCAAATTATGATGTCACTAGTTCAGTTAGATTTTCTTGTTAATCTACCGACAGAAACATTAAATATTAAAAGGAACGTAGGAGCTATTGTATATAGTCTCATGGTTCTACATATCTATTTTGCCTGATTTTTAAAAAAATTAATTATTCATTGATGACTTTGAAAACTAAACCATCCCTGATGGTTCGATCATCGGACCCTGCAGGCCTCTCTAAATACTTACTTTTAAATAGAAATCGTCATGGCTTTTTTGCCGTTCTACAATGTGACAAGTCATTGACCAAAGCGTCCTCACTTTGTGTTGTTCCATGTCATACGCAGATAATGTAGTATCGCTGTATTTCTTTGATCTTAATTTAAGAAAAAAATTTAAGAAAAAAAAAGAGAAGATATTATTAAATAGGCAGTTCATGTTGCATCTTTACATAATTGAGTGAAGTCACGTCATAAGGAAAAATGGGTTGAGATTACAAAAGAATCTTGGGATTCAGATGCATGATTTAGATCCATGTCTTGTATTAAAGTTAATGAGAATGCCAATGAGTCCTCTGCATCATTTTGAATATCTCAGCAAAAAGCTGCAACTTGAGGCTTTTTAGAAGTAAATGATTATTGATGTACATATCCTTCATATTGAAATTAATTTAATAGCCAGATAAATATGGTAACCAAATGTATTTCATATGAAGTGTCATTTTTCTTTACACTACACAAGCAGACAATACTAATGCAGCAAGAGAAATAGGCTAAAAATATCTCGCAAGCCGTGGGACCATTAATCTTGTTTCCCACCTCTTCAATATCAAAACCTGAGCTCATTTTGACAAGAGGAAACATAGACTCTCTAAATTAAATGTTCAATCACGCGTGATCTTGGAGATGTTATTCATAGACTATTAAATATATATATTTATTATATGTAAAGACATAAGCTTGTTAATTTTAAATGGCTTCCTTGTAGCTTTGGATATCGATACAGTTAACCTTTCTTCAAGGGAAGAAACATTCCGAGGTTCATGTGTGTTTTAGCAAGAGTTGCATCTGTAAATTTCAAACTAAAGATAAATTTTGCCTGTTGCAAATTGTTGTGTGACTACTCTAAAGCACTTGGAAGGAAGATCATATAATAAACTGGGTGTCCTAGTTGATGGTATAACTACATGTGCTTTCTGCCTTTTGGTGTGATCCAGTTCCCTTTGAAACCCACTTCCCCTGGAAGTGTTAATTAAATGAGGAAAAAGACACATTATTCTGAAAAATAAGATTGCTATTATTGGCAATTGATATTATAGTCTTAAGTATTATTATTTTTACTATACCTCTACTACGATGGTTTCAAAATACTTGTGCAGCTTATAATAGTGAAAATATGCATGTGTCTTAAGTTATTTGTAAATCATTCCACTTTGCAATAACTACAGTAGGTGACAAAAAGAGAATATTTTAAATGACCATACTATTTGGGAGATGAAACGCTTTGGGAAAAGCATAAAAATGAATTTCTAAACAGAGTTCAAACTACTTCACGTGATATAATTTCATACGGTTGTCATTTCTGCTTTTATTGCTCCGCAAGTGGTGAGACATTGTGTGACTAGACAAGTTTTTCCTTGCTGGAGGATTTCTTAAGAAGGCTGTTTTACGCAGTTTTATGAAATGCCAGTTATTTTTCAGTTAAATAGTTTCCAATGAGTTTCCTTAGGAAGCCTCCATCAGTCCCTTTCATTCCCTCAAAACTTCAAGGATAGGTTCAAATCTTACCTTGAATACTCTCTCAATTCTTCTTTACTTTTTCTTTGCTCTGTGATGTTTATAGAAATGCGAATTTGGAAACACAAAACCTGTACTTAGAAGGACATGAGGGCTGAGGTACACAGCACCATCAAAAGAGGCACAGAGTGGGACAGAACCCTGCCATATGACTTCTGATTCTCTAGCAGGGCACATTAAGAAAGAATTTAAGTAGGTATCCTGTTGTGTCTAAACCCTAGAAAAATATATTGTATAATATGTGCTTTTATGTATTCCTTTTATCACTTTTCTCAGTTTGTGTCACAACATTAATGCTTTCTTAATGTTGTTTTTGAGCATGAGTTAGACTTTTTTTTTTTTCCTGATAGTTAAGAGCTCGACAGAATTCTTTAAGTTGTGATTAGAGCATGCCTCCTGACTATATTTGCAGTCCCTGTTTGATTTTCAATTGTTAGGAAAAATACGCCTGCGTTTTTGCTAAGAGTTACCTTGGAGTTCTGTGCATTGGCTGCTAAATCCAATACAAGGCATAAACATTATTTTATGGGAAAAAAATTAACTCAGTCGATGTTTTTTTTTTTTTCTCTTTAGCATTATTTGTTTTGGGGGTGAACAACCTCTTAGTTTAGAGACTATCATTCACTCACAGAATAACACTTGCATCCCACCATGACAGATGCTCTTATCCTGTCCGTGTCACTAAGGAGTCCATGAGACTTTCTGCACATCACCTTTTTAACTTTTGCCTTTGTTCCAGAGTTTTCTTAATTTTGAAATTGACTAACAAGTTATGTGGCTAAATCAAAAAAAAAAAAAAAGAAAGAACATCAGATAAAATGTCCACGTAAAAAAAGTATGATTGACAAAAATATTTTATTTGTAGTTTTATTTTTGTCTTGGCTATTAACAGCATTTTTGCAAAAAGTTTTGGGTGTTTTCAGGGTTGGAAAATCCTGTTATTTTCCAATTTATTTATTTTCACATCCTCAGGAAGGTCTGGATCAAGTGAAGGCTGGTTAAGGTGCTGCGTTGCACAAAGGAGATGGGGATAAAGGGTCACATTTCTTTTGACCATGTCCCATGTAATCCTTTTGGCAGCATCTCTCTGTGACTTCAGGAACTTGAAGGAAGAATCAGGCTGTAAGCAGATAAAGCTTAGCAAGAATTTAACTGGCTTTTGGATCTGACCTGGTTTGTAAGGGCTTGTGGAATCCATCAGGCTGGAAGTCATAAATGTGCCTGTTTTATGCTCTCATAAATTGTGTTACCCCATAGTCTACTGAAATATGCAGATGCCGCTGAGGATAATCAAGCATAGCATCTTCTCCTCATATTTTAATATAAACTAGCTTATCAGCTGATAAGAAAAAAGATGCATGTCATGTAATCAAGGAAAATGAGATAAATATTAGCATATTAAATCACCTCTACCCATAAACGTTATTCCGAGCATTCAGCATTTCAAGGTGAGAATGTCCTCTCTGAAGAGAAGAAAACTTCTATGTGTATAAAATAAAATTAACTTAGCAAGTAATTTTCTTTTTTCCCTTTGCAATTATCTTTGATATTTGCCTTTGAGTAAGAATTCTCTCTTTCAGAATCTAACTTTTTTTTTTTACCACTCTGTCCTTGGATTAAAACACTTTTTATGGCATCCCATTTGTTGCCATGGAATTGAATGTAATGACAGATTCAACATTGTGGATTCTCTGGAAGAAACAATATGGGAGGAAGTGTTGGGGGAAAAAAAGGCAAATACTGAATTTGAATAGGTTCCTTTTGGAATTAGCGATTGTGAGAATAATGGATATTGACTGAAAGAAGAATGGCTTAAAATCTAATGTGCACACCATGTTTTGAATCTGTAAGAAAAAAAAAATATTTTTTTTTTCCTTCAGAAAGCTACCTTTTGCAGCTTTGACCACCTAAGACAGTGATGTGTCACTCTAGCTTGGAAGGAGACTTCTGAAGAGCTGTGTCCTTGAGGAGAGCTGTGTCATCTCTGTGCTTATTCATCAGGAGTGGGGCTGTGTCAGCCAGCTGTTTTCCTGCCCAGCTGCTTTGCAGAGATTCAGGGTGATGATGGACTTGCCTTTTGTTATATTTTGGGCATTTGGCTAGAGGCGCGCGTGTTGCTAACAGAATCATGCCAGTCTGCTGCATCTCCGCACATCTAGATTTTGGGCAGATGCCACAGGCTTACAGCTGTGTCGGATGCAATGGTTGCGCAGGTCTCGACAGCTTCTTTGCTGATGATTAGCTTTCACTGATTAGATGTTACTGAGTCATCAGGCAGGAAAGGAAAAGTTCATGCTTTGTTTTCTTTTTGTGATGAGTAACTGTTGATGCCATGGGGTCTATTGAAACCAGTCCCTCATGCTTGTGCAAAAACTATTTCAGAAAAAATGTTAGCTTGCTGCTCTGGAGGTGGTTAGTGCCTCCAAGTCTAAGGAAACTTTCAGATTTTCCTGCTCAGACGAGTGAAACTTGGGGTCTGCGTGTTTTTCGCCATTTTACCATGCAAATATAGAATGCAGCTGTAATTGCTGCCTTGGGATGCTTCAGGATCATATCACTGATCTAGTCATTCAGAAGAAAGATGGGCTTTCTTGTAGCTGTAAAGGCTGATACTTTTTCCAATCACATAAGGATGTTTCCCTTCAGTAGTAGATGAGTAATGGAAAACTCATAAGAAAGGGATATGCCAATTTCTTCTCTCTGACTAGCTATGCTCTTCGGGAATGTTAATAACTGTGGAAATGGCCTTGGCTCGCTTTTCAGGAATGAAATAAGATTGACTTTCTGATGTCCATTATATGCCCTCAGGGATCAGTATTATGATCAAGATCAGTGTCTTTCTTTTTGGAGCTGCAAAGAAGGGAGATGTCTCCCTTGCCACCTCACCTGGCCATATAGCTTCTCCTTTTCTACAAGCTCCAAAACATGCAAACAGACTGATTGGGTTTGGAGACCCAAAGCTGTATCATCTTGCTGTGGCGCAATAAAATTCCCCATAACAGAGAAATATTCTAAAACATTTGTTCTCTATGTGACTTTCTGATTACCTAAATTCAGTCTAGTGCTAATTCTTTGGAGGAACTCTCATCTTCCTGAACTGATAGGGATTCTTTGGAACTTCAGGGATGCATGTTATCAATGATCTGTCAGCCCTAACAATAAATATGATGTCATATTTTGATGGCTACAGGCTTTGGATAAGCCTGTAACTGACTTGTTCTATACTTCAGTATCCTCTACTAAGGTAAAAACATCAGTTTTTCTATTCGTATTCTATTTTAATAGAAATTTTATCAAGTTCTCCTTGAAAGGGACAGCTTTTAGCTATATTTTTTTTTGCTATAATCAAACAACATAATCTTCTGTCATTCAGTCTTAGATGTCATCGTGACATTATGATGATCTTAGATAGATATAGCTGAAACATATTTAGCATATTTAGTCTTCAGCTGCAAAAATTTAGTTCAATTCAGTGCTACTAGATGGAAGTGCCACAGAGGGTAATCTCACGGAGGCAAGGGTCAATTCTCCATCATTGTTTTTCCAATTTAATCAAAGGGACCTTAAAGTGTTTTTCCCTGCATGCTCTTTGCAGCTACTGTTGCTATATCTGTCCACAGATATCAGTCTAACTTATCCTATGAACATCGAGGATAGATGTTCAACGCTCCCCTTAATCTATATCAGTGCTCAGCTCCTCTTACAGTTTCACTTGCATTTTCCATACTACACTTTATAACACAGACTATTCATTTTCTCTTTATGGCATTTCTTTTTTTATTTATTTAAAGAATGTTGTACAGCCCCCATGCAGCTGTCTTGTCTCTGGACTAACCAGTAACAGCTCTTTCAGTCTTCCCCCATAGGTAATATTTTCAAGTCGTAGAATGATTTTTGTTGTTCACTTGTGGATTCCCTCTAATCTCTGCATGTCTTGTATGTTGCAGTGTCCCACGTGGATCAGAATACTAAGGTTTTGCCAAAGCTGAGATGATCAGAGGCTGGAGCACCTCTCCTGTGAGGACAGGCTGAGAGAGTTGGGGCTGTTCAGCCTGGAGAAGAGAAGGCTCTGGGGGATCTTATAGCCCCTTCCAGTACCTAAAGGGGGCTACAGGAAAGCTGGGGAGGGACTCTTTATCAGGGAGTGTAATGATAGGACAAGGGGCAACAGTTTTAAACCGAAAGAGGGTAGATTTAGATTGGATGCTAGGAAGAAATTCTTTACTGTGAGGGTGGTGAGACACTGGCACAGGTTGCCCAGAGAAGTTGTGGCTGCCCCATCGCTGGAGGTGTTCCAGGCCAGGCTGGATGGGGCTTTGAGCAGCCTGGTCTGGTGGGAGGTGTCCCTGCCCAGGGCAGGGGGTGGAACTGGATGATCTTTACAGTCCCTTCCAACTCAAACCATTCTGTGATTCTATGACTAAAGGATTCTTTCACTTGCCTTACAGGCTATACTTCCAGTGGAAAAATATCTACATTTCAGCAAGACTGATTTTTTTTTCCACAGTAATACGGTACTACTGATTTGTTTTCAGCTTGTGACACACTATCTTGCCCCAGATCCTTCCAAAGAGCAGCTCTTTTGATGTCTGTTCCAGGATCTGTTCCAGTCCTAATTTGAGTAACTTTGTTATGGGTCTGCATTGGGCAATATAGCCACCTAGTCCTGCATAGCGTAATCATTCTGGGAGGAGTCCTGCTTGTGTGTGCATAAGACAGCACTACCTGATCAACAGGTAGCACCACCTAAGCCGAAGCCTGTTGTGCAGAGTCCTTAGGAATGAGAGAAACAGGGTTGCTGAGAGCAGGCAATTTGACATCGATGATTATATCTTGAAACATCCTGGTACCTAAAGTTTAGTTCATCAAGCCCATGCAGGATTTCAGTCCCACGGTCTCAAAGTGGCAATTAAGTATACCCAAAATGACACATGCTCCCTCTTTGTAAGGATAAATGCCATCCATGAGATGTATACTCCACAAGACTTTTACAGTCTACAGTTTTATACCTACAAAAGTGTGCTTTGATCAAGTTAGTGATCTGCATTTCGATGGATCAGACAGGCCTAATTAATTATTGATGTTTTGTATTGAATGTTTTATGACAAATCAGTAAAGCAAAAGCTTTGCATGTAGATATTAAAAACATTTTTATGTGGCTTTTTGGCCAGAGAATTGTATCAAATGGAATAAATCTTGAAGACACAGTATTCTAGTAAACTAGAGTTAGCAATTATATTTGAAAACACTAACAATCACTAAGCTTCAAAGAAAATCTTTTTTAAGGATTATTTTTAGCACCTAAAATTACATTTTTAACACTGCAACCTACGGACTATTTTATTTTTTAAAACACAGTACAATTTGTGAGACATAAGCATGTCCATCTAGCATTTTGTCATGCATCTGTAATTCTCCATTTGCAGTGAAGTATTGTGTCAAAACCAGACATTCAGTAAGGAAAACTCAGAGGACACACAATCAAAGAGTGAGTAAAAGGTTTTGTGTTAGCTTCAGCTTTGGTGGAAACAAATTCTTCCTTTTTCTCACAAAATAAAGCTTCATGAGAAAATGGAATAGCCAGTTGAATGTGCTCACTTCTGACATGATTTCTATAATCAAATGCAACTCCCAATGAGATCAAGAAAAGAGATTGTTTCCTTGCATTAAGTATGCTGCGCTAATCACCTTACATTTGATGAAATCAGATTCAGCCCCAATGTGTGCGACATAATGTAACCCCAAAATGTTCTGGTTTGCTCACTTTTTTTACCCATAATGATACAACCAAGCCATTTTAATGGCTCTTTTTATTTATGAAAGGAATTTTTACACTACTACCCAGAATGTCATTCATGGTATTTTCACTTTGGGTGTTTAATCAAGTTACAACGTGTGGCCTCCTGTTAAGGAACAAAGAAATTAGTAGTTCCAACATTAGTGGATCAAAGCAAACTACTGGGTATTTTCAAGATTAGTTTTTGTAAGGATCATCATGACGAGTAATGCATTTTAGTGAAAAGAGGAGATTTTTGGCTTCTGCTGCTGAAGTGGATGGTTGTACCGACAATTCTTTGCTTGGCTTTGCTTTTTCTTCTTCTAGTAACAGGCCAACACTGTCCAACTTATGTCATTGACTAACTCTTCAAAACCATTCCCATAAATAGGTAGGAGATAACTAAATGTTATTTCACTTTTAAAATTATTCTTACGCTCTTCTGTTTGATTGTTTATTTATAGTTACTGAACACAGCCTATGAAAATGTCATAATTTATATGTGAATTTGAAGCAACACATTTGTTTAGCTTTTAAAGGCAGAAGAGCAAAACATAGAGTTCTTCATCTGACTTTTAGAAAGCAGAGGTAGAGGCCCTTTAATTGCTGTAGTCCTTTGACTAATTACCTCTTATAACTACAGTTAAACTGCAATTGATTCTGTAATAATTGGGTGTTACCAGGGATGATGCATATCAGAAAGCGAATCTTTGGGGCGAAAAGATTGCCAAGTTAGGTACATTGTAATTATTCAAGGGCAGACAGTTTTGAAAAACAAGCATACAAGAAGGTCAAGGTAAGCAGTTATTTTGGTTTAGAACAACCCTTCTCTGGAATGTTATTACTTGCCGTATGCCGTACCCAGCTCTAATCAGTGTCAGGAAACAGCCAACAAGCTTGTGTTTATGACTCCTGTGGTCAACCAAAGACACACGTGAAGTTGTTAAAATGGGGCAGCTCTCTGGCAGTAAATGGGAAGCTCTGAAGATTTCTGCACCCAGTCATAATTTTCATATGTGAATCAATAAGCATGTCTCACAGAGCTCAGCATGTGGGATTTTCTGTGATTTTTTAAAGTCTGACTGTAAATCTTGCAATGGGAACTCAGTTTTTTGCATAGCTGATCTGTAAAACAGGCTAGCTGGCGCTGGGGCATGAGATTGCAGTGATCAAAAAGTTTTGCTAAGGAATTTGAATCTTTGATGTTCTCAGGTCATGGTGGAGGTAGAGTTCACGGGGATGCCAGTGACCAAAAGTTACAGAGATGCTGGCCTACAACTGAGTACATCTCACCTTCAATATACTGTAAGATATCAAATTGTATTAAGCACTTCCATATATATTTTCATTTTCTGAACATTTAAGGCAAGAATTTATGACTAAATTCTGACTCATTTTACAAATTTTACTTCTATTTCTTTCGTGAAGCGGTAAAAGAAAATACACATGTGTGTGCGTATGTAAATGTGCGTATACATCTTGACAAACAGTAAAATAGCACAAATGACAAAGCACAGACAACTCTTTTGGTCTTTTTTTGTTTTTCAGCGCCAGAACGGCACCTAGGAGTTTTTCAGAACTAACGCTGTTTTGTTCTCTCTCTGACTGGCAGTGGAGCAATTATCCTAATAAAGCAGGTAGATATTATACCTCTAGCAAATGGAAATGCATTGAAACTTGCTTCTGGAGACACTCAAAATAGAAACTGGACAGTCCATAAATACCTCTGGAGGGTGGTTCTGGTCCTCCAGATACCTAAAAGCCCCAAGGATCATCTGGGGAAATAAGAGCTGTTGTTGCAATCATAGCTGATATTTTTGGTAGCTTCATTAGCTTCCCTAATTCATTAGCAACATAACATATCTGTTTACAGAGAAGCAGAGCATTGCAAAACATACCCAGGCTTTACTGAATAAAATAAAATATGAATAGAAAATAAAATAAAATATGAAACTAAATAAAATCCTCAAATCATGTCCCAGCATGCTCTGTTCTCGGATCAAAACATAGCGAAGCCCGGGCTTACGTTCTTCAGGGGCACAGATTCCCACGTTTGCAAAAACATCTATCTAGTCAGGGGTCTGGAGGGATTATCTCCGGAATACAGTAGTACCTGTTTCAAAATATGACTGACACATCTAATTGGCTGTTGATAGAAATGCTGCTTTTTCCTAAAGTGGAAATAAACTGAAACTAAGTGTGATGCCTGAGGATGATAAAGCGGGTAGCGAAAATTAAAGGAGGATTGCTTATTTCAGGTAATGTTTGGTTGATTTTCTCTACAGTATTTGGAAAATGTGATATTGTGGGTAGACTGTTGTAGCAGCCAGAAAGAAATATCAAGGGTGTTCCAGCCATGACGATTTAGATTTGAGTTGAATATCTGTGTACCACCCTGGAAGTATTGATACGTAATCAGAGGAGGAATAAGGGTATTTGTTTAGAATCTCCATACATGCATAAAGGAGAAGAACGCTGTATGTGTTAGCATTCACTTATAACATGAGTTCATATCAGTGAGCGAATGGAGTTTGAGTGCAATTTTTGG
Organism: Rissa tridactyla; assembly: GCF_028500815.1. Lineage (NCBI taxonomy): Eukaryota > Metazoa > Chordata > Aves > Charadriiformes > Laridae > Rissa > Rissa tridactyla. The sequence continues at coordinate 9,883,382 of NC_071472.1, read as the reverse complement.
TAATATTTACTTTTTTGGATACAGAAATGAATAATGCAGAATGATTCTTAAATAATCCAGTAAATAACTGCGTAGCAACAGCACTGCAATAAACAAATTGCTGCTGCTGGGAGAGAAACTTATTCTAATCTTAAATCCTTCTCCACTCCAAGTAAAAAAAAAAATCAGAAAAAAAAAGGTCTTGTTATAAGCACAAAGATGCGAGTAGAGTGGCGAACAGGCTCTAGGAGCGTCGTGGAAAGTAGATGAGAGACGGGATGCTGTGTAAAGCTAGGGATAGAAGAGAGGTAGCAGACAGGATGCATATGCTTGTAAAGATTCTGCCTCCCAAGCCGAAACGGGTCGCGTTAGGTGGAAACAAAGCAACCTCAGGACAACAGGAGAGCGACCTGAGAAAATGCAATATACTGAAAAGGAAGGAACAGCTCTGGGGTTGGGGGAGGGAGGACGCTCTGTGTGGCAAACACTGAAGGTGACGAATGAAGGGCAGAGTACAGCCAAATAAGGGGACAAACCTGCAGGTGATTAAATAGACAATTCAAAAGACATTAAGTTCCTGTGGAAGACAGATGGAGTTGACATTAGGAGAAGAAAGCTACAAATAGAAATGGGAGGAGTAACTGAACTTTGGTTTTCTCTCCAGGGAAGCTTTTTTTTTTTTTTTTTTAAAACAGAATTGGCAAATCAGATGACAAACTCACAGAGAAACAATAGTTTCTCTTTTTTTCACTTCCAGTAGATCTTTTCTGTGTCAGATCTGATCTCTGCCCTCCGATGAATCACAAATGTCTGGTACGCCAGACGCTCAGACTGATTAATTTGTATTAATGCTGTTAATATATGTGACAGCTGATGCTGAATACCACTAATAACTGTTTGGTGCAGGTTTACCTGGGTTTACTGTGAAAAAAGATCAGTATGATTTTTATAGATAATTGTACGTTACGGCTGTGCGTACATGATGAGCATTAGAAAGAGGCCTCTGCTACACAACTCAGATGCGAGTCCAGAGTTTGATACTCCCCTCTAATTTGGTTGTATTCAGTTTTGACTTGGCTCATTATGAATGGAGAGACCAGCTGCAAAATTCAGATGCTCTTCTAAATTTGGAATCTGAAACTTGCCAGAGGTCAGGGACTTTCAGAGATAAAAGTGAGGTTTAGAACTATCTCTAATAGGAAGATAATATATATTTCAGAAGGAGTGACTCCAGATTTCCTCTCATCTGTGATTTACTAGGTACATCACGCTGGAGGTTTTTTATGAAAAATCTGTTCGCACGACCCTCGATGACAGTTCTGTGTGTGTCGCTTGGATTAGATTCTGATCTTTTACTGCCCTAAATCAGTTCTGACTCTGTAATATTTCTATCAGGCAAGAGAATGGAGTAAGCATAAGGGAATAGCATATATGGTATATATGAGCATACATGTCACATATGATTATAACATATAGCATTTGTGATTCCAGATTACTCTTTGCAAGTTCTTAGGGCGAGATCAGGAAAACAATTCTGTACTTTATGCAAAATTTAGATACTAAATTCCCAAACTCTAAGCCAAAACACCTGGTTCAGCTCTTTGCTGTTTCCTGAAACTGGATGCCGGTGTCTTTGACCTGATGGTTTTTGTAGGTGCGTGAGCAGTTGATGTCGTGTCCTAATTGTCATAGGGATCCCAGTTGGCTGGTGTGCCCCAAACCGTCTTACAGCTAAACAGAATTATACTCATTAGAAAATGCAGAATTTTATTATTCACCATTTTATTACTGTAGTCCAGATCTTTTCCATGACAAACCTACGTGCCAGGCAATATTGTTGGGATCCTGTGGGAGTAAGAGTGGGAAACCAGGAAACCTACACAGCACCACAGAGATTAGCAAATACTGCTTGCTGGTCTTCGCCGACATACTGATTCATAGTACTGAAATTCTGGTTTATGCTAGGAAGCATTTCACGCCAGTGCACTTCTGGGAAGGAGAGACATAGGGAACAGTAGCCTAGAGAAGCTTTGCCAGGAGGGGATGGAGAGGAGAGCCGTGCTTCACGGAGGCTGCAGCCAAGCACTGCTGATCAGTCAAAACCCGCACAGGGAAGGGAGCAGACCCCTGCCAGCATCCTCAGCTCTCAGAGACGACTGAAGAGCACCGCGTGAATTGCCTGCCAGGCTTGCCACGTGACACTGCAAAATATCTAACGCAAAGCTGAAACCTGAATCATTCAGGTGTTGCCCTGCGTATATTTTTCAGGTGCTCCCAATAGGCACGCTGTAGATTTTTGTTTCCTACATCTTGTCGACAATCTATGGTTTATATCAAGGTTTCGTGCATTTAAAATACCTTGGCTAATGTTCCCCTCCCCTCCCCTCCCCTCCCCTCCCCTCCCCTCCCCTCCCCTCCCCTCCCCTCCCCTCCTCTCCTCTCCTCTCCTCTCCTCTCCTCTCCTCTCCTCTCCTCTCCTCTCTCCTCTCTCCTCTCTCCTCTCTCCTCTCTCCTCTCTCCTCTTTCCTTTCCCCCTGTGAGTTTTGAATAGAGCCCATCTAGCTGTATTTTAACAATACTTAGACCTTTCTGTACTTCTGTGGAAACACTGATGTTTCTCAATGTGTTTCCTCCCTCTTTGGAGGGTGTTGCCCTCCCTGCTATCCAATAGCAGCCCCCTTTGTCCCTAACTTTCATTACAGTTCAGAAATTGTAAAGCCTGTGCGCTGATTCTGCAGACTCAAACAATGCAATTTCATAAAAATTGAATTGCTTTCACTACAGAGTGCTTAATTGTTTAAAACCGTTCATGAGTTTACCATCTTGTGGAGGGCAGGCTTGTTGCTTCGATGTGGAGGAGGTGGGTCCTATGGTAAGGGCTTTCTGGAAGAGAGCAGACACAGGGAGATGTAGCAGCTGATTCTCGGTGTAAAGGTTGGAAATCAATGAAGAAAACACAGGAAACATCTGAAAACAAAATTGTAATTGATGAAAGAGTCTCAAGATGTGAAAAACTATAGATCTGAACCTCTGCAAAGTAAAATTGATATGGCAAATAGAAATGAAAAGGTGATGGAGGACTGACTGGCTCAAGGGACTTGTAATTGGTACGGAAACTTTTGTGTCTGCGTCAGTGGCTTGAATTTGCACAGAACTACGTGTGACTACTGTCGAAAAATCATTTAAATGTTCATTTGTTTATTTCCTTGGGTTGATGCCATGAGAATCATTATGACACTTTATGTTGCTTTTGACAGATGATACCAAAGACTTGAGACCACTTTCACAATTAGGTTTAAATGCTTAGGGCGCATTAAGTATGTCCATGGTCCAGTTAATCACGTGCTTAAAACACGCATATAGCCTTCAATTTGAGTTGTTTCTGAATGACCCTTGCATTGTACTTGCCAGTTAAGCAGGGCTATCAATAATGTGTGGGGTCCTAGTGAGTGTGGTTGGTCTGCGCCCCAGTGCTCACGCCAGTCCAGCCATAAATGTAACTGCCCACATTTATTGGTGTACATCAGGAATACATTGAAAGCAATAGAGCTCTTAATTACTTTATCATCTTTCATAAATGCTCAGTTATTTTTCTGATTTGTTTTCTATTAATTCTCTTTATGAGAACTCCTGAGTTGAAATTTTTAGACTGTCTTGAATTTCAAAGGGAGGTCATACCCGACTGAGAGATGCACTGTAGAAACGCTTTTGTGGATTGTCTTTGTTCACAGTTGGGAAGTGAGGATATTCATTTGCTTTCCATTTCATTTGTTGGCTTTTGCTTTCTCTGTTGCGTGAGTGAGAAATCCTCATTAGGATTTCTTTAAGTGCTTACTGATTCTGCCAGATCTGTTAAGACAGTGGTCGCTCCAGGCAGGAGGAGCATACAAGGCTGCTTAGACCTTCACCCCATACGCAGAACAACTCATGAGGTGAAAACTCCCCGTCTTTAAGTCTCCTTTCAGGGTCTGAACTAGGGTGACACTGACAGCAGCATCAGCACAGTGTCAGGAGCCCAACAGACAGGCCCACTCACACCCAAGAAGTTTGGAAGCAGCGTGCACGTTTTGATGGCAATGCTCTTAAAAACTCTTGTTTTCTCTGGTTATCCCTGTTCAATGAGTGCCACAAACCTCCAGGCAAAGTATAGCTTGAGGGTGCACGTTTCGGCAGACATGGTCAGACAGCAGTGCTCGCCTTTACATAGGTGTATCCTGCCACTACGTCCACTCCTTCTCACAATCTTTGGAGCAAATATGGCATTGTTTTTTGTATGCTACTAAACAGCGGACACACAAAAAGTCCTAACATCGAAAATGAAGTTGATGGTTTGGTGCTATTCATCAGTATCCCAGGTATACAGCCTTTCCCATCACCTAAGCATCCTTGCTTGCTGGCTTTGTGCTGTGGTCCATGGAGAATCAAGGTATAATTAAGCCTGGATTACATTGGCTCAGGAGTGAAGAGGGGCTTTGCTGCGCCAAAGAATTTTCTGTGACGCCTGTGTTTAAACCACACAGTTTACCTGTAATTTTACGTATTTTTAAACTAGGTCTAAGTGAACTGATTGAACAGCTTTTGTGTATAGGGGAAGGTGACGAGAATGTTATGCCAATTAGTGCAGCACCAAATTGCTCAATAACTCAATAGCTCAAGTAAAGACAGCTGTAAATCTCAGAGCAGCTGTCATGCCCACCCAGTGAGAAGTTCAGCATCTGAAATGCTTGTCTAGAGACATGGCTGAGGAGATTAAGCCTTGTAGGCATTATGCATGATCTGAGAAGAGGCCCTGGATGAAGTCGTATGGAAGGGTTGATCCGTGTATGTTAAATCAGGTGAGGTGATATGCAATTAGCAACTACTTGTTAGGTGAAACATTATACAAAAAGCCTTAGTGCATCTCCCAGCAAACACAATCCGCTGGGAATAAGAAAAGTGATGATTGCTGTTAGACTTGATAAAGACAGGAGGAGTAAGTTTTACCTGCTAATACAGCAGGGTTTTTTTGTATCCCCCTCAGTTGTAACCAGCTCGGGTGGAGATGCAACATCTAAATAGCTGGCTCACCGACTTGTTTGCTATGTAATATGAGCAGAATTCACAGAATTTTGTCATTTTAGTTGCATAAATCCAGACTTGAGACCTGTCTAAATCTTGAGAGAGGGTGGAGAAAAAAAAAAAAAAAGGCACTCTAGATTACTGTTATCACGGTGAGATGAACTCTGCACTAGGACTGCCTGTCATTTCAATTTCCCCTAAAAAGAAAGCGGATGAATAGCTCATGTGTAGATGTGTATCGCAGAATCACCTAGATTTTAATCCTATAAGATAGAAAACAGGTTGAATAAGGGGGTCATACTCATTGTTATGGATATTACTGCTGACTGTGCCTTCTGTTACGCAGTTTTCAGAAGGTGTGCATCAGGGAATAATTTGTTTTCAGTGCTTCTGTGTTATTAATTGCCTGCTATGACAACCTTTTCACCTATTACTTTGTATAATGCGTAGTCATCTCCAACCAGCATGGGTCAGCGTGACATCGATTAAAGCTCAAAATGAAGAAACAAGTGTTATGAGAGAAGTATGGTTTTGTGCTCAAAATAAGCACTTAACTGGACTAGTGTGCACTGTGTTACCCATTGTGCTTCATTTTAGAGTTTCCTGAATCATAATCAAGGTGACTAATGGTCCCACAGTCTTCCCAGCAAAGTAACTATTTACATGTCAGGTTGAAAAGAAGTCAACATTACACAATTTCAAAGATGAAGACAAATTCAAATTATGGTTTGTGTCACCATCCCTTTCCCCGAGATTAGAGCAGTCTAATTATGAAATATATTTATTTCTTACATGGGGCTTTAATGTACCACAGTCTGTCTTGCACAAGTGACAGTGAGCCATCTATGGTTCACATATAGGTCTAATTTAAACCCATAAACGTGTGATGAAAAGAGGAAACTCAGAGGAAGCGGTGGCTTTCTGTTTTACCTCTTTCCTTATACTTGCTTTGTATATTTGCGTATGTTATTAGCTGGAGGGTTATATTTGTAAAAGGTAGGCAGACCTGCACAGCTGGGAATATGTTGTTTTTCTCTGAAGTTTGCTTCTAATATTTGAATCCTTTTACTCGTTATGAAAGGCTCACGTGAGATGAATTCTATAATTACAGTTGCAAATAGGACCTCATGGAGCAATGCCTTATTTTTATGGTTGGAGTAACTGCCTGCCCTGGTTGCGGAAATCTATGTGTCGTGGTTTAACCCCAGCCGGCAATCTGGACCATGCAGCCATTCACTCACTGCCCCCCCACACCCTTGGTGGGACAGGGAGAAGAAGGAGAAAAGGAGGGGAAAAACTCGTGGATTGAAATAAAGACTGTTTAATAGAACAGTAACGGAAGAGAAAAAAAGATAATAATGGTAAAAGAATAAACAAAATAAAGTGATGCAATACAGTTGCTCTCACCACCCGATGATCGGTTGCCCAGCTCATACTGAGCAGCGATCATGGATTCCTGCCCCCCGGCCAACCCCCATGTATATACTGAGCATGATGTCTATGGTATTTATATACCGAGGATGATGTCTATGGTGTGGAATATTCCTTTGGCCAGCATGTCCTGTCTGTGCTCCCTCTCAGCTTCTACGGGAAGCTGAAAAAGTCCTCGACTTACTATAAACGTGACTTAGCAACAACTAGACCAATATGTGTTGTCAATTTTATTATAATACTAAATCCAAAACACAGCAGCTACTAGGAAGAAAGTTAGCTCCATCCCGACTGAAACCAGGACCCCAGGCTAAAGGAAATTTCGAGGGGGTCGCTCAGCTCATCATCCAGCTCTAAGGCATGACTAGATATACCTGCGTCATTTGTGACAGAACTCAAATCTCCATCCATGAAGCCTGGCTATGGAGCTTGCAGAGTTTCTACCAGGGTTCCACAGTGGAGAAAGGTGCAGGTTAGACATTTAGAGAAATTCCTAGAGCACTCTCTTACTCCATCTTAAGGCTGTTACTTCTTCTCTTTATCACAAATAGATTACTCCTATATTACAGAAAACTTACATATACTTGACTACAGCCATTATGTGCCTGTTCAGTTTTGCCTAGCCAAAATAAACAGCATTCTAGGACTTTTTTCTTATATTCGCTAACATTTCCTGAGAAGCTGATTATTGTCATTCACCTTCTCTGGAATATGTCCAGCAAGTCCAGCTTGGTCTTACTTGAACTACAGCATAGTGCTTTAGTGCTTTATGCCGCATACAGTAATTTCTCAAGGCTGTCCTACTGGGTAGCAGAACATCGCTGTACTTCACCCATCTCTTACGTGACACTCTTGTCCATACATCTCAGTATATTTTTTGCCTTTCTCTCAGTAGCTTCTGTGCTACGTTATTATCTAGCTGCTTCTCTGTTGACCTGCTCCTTTGCCTCTAATCCCTCACCTGGAGTTTGCACAGCTTATTATTTTTCTCTGTGTAAAACGCGGCACTTGCCTTTATGAAATTGCATCTTATTTCTCTCCCCGCCCCTCCCCGCCCCTCCCCCCCCCGGCTCCAATTGTCTCTCCAGTTAGTCAGGCTTGTTTTGAATTCCAGACCTCTCTTCCTCAGTTTGAGGATGTCTGTGAAGTTAAAAGCTTGCTTGCTACTCCGTCATCAGGGTCACTAATGAAAAATATTGAATAGTACTGAGTTACTGCTCACTACACCTTCCATTTTGGCACTGATAAACTGATTCTGTGACTATAGGTTTCCAGCCAGTTAGATACCTGCTTGACAGGTGTTGTTCCCCAGTTCACTTGTGAAACACTGGCACTAGAAAAACAACGGTCTACTTGTTAAACTTGGTGACCGCATTTCTGGCTCTTTGATAAACAATGAAGGGAGTAGACATCAATCCATGGCAAAACTTTGAAGGAAAACTTGTCCTACGAACCAAGGCTGTTTTTATTGCTAAACCAGAAAGTTGTCTCAAACCCTGCTTATGTAGTGAAACCAGTACGATCTCTCAGACACAACCATTAGCAACTCTGTGGATCTGTTCCCTTCCAGGGAGGCTGGAGTAAATTTTGGTAAAAGACACCTGTCTCTATTGTTCTGGTGACCTTTGGACTGCTTTGAATTTTCCATCCACTGTATCAGCAGATGCACAGTTTCGGTGTCCAGTGATCAGACTCCAAATACATATACCACACAGGCATCCTCTGTGGTTTGTAGGGAATGGAGATACATGGGTTTTCTATAATTTTCTGGCCCTCCTTTTCTCCCTCCTGGGGAAAATCGAACAACTCAAGCACCTGAAGTCTCTCTTTTTTCAGTTCTCTCCAGTTCTTAGCAGGGATTTCTACTTAAAGTCCCCTGACACCTACTGAGGGCCACTGGTTGTTTTTACCTAGCTAAGCAGCAGCTACTTCTCATTTTATTTCTGAGACCTCTTTAGAAAGGGGATGCCATTCATTACAGCTTATAGGCATATCAGCCGGGAGAGATTGTTTCAAATAACTCATTTTATTATTTTTAGTTTTCCTCTCCAACAGATTCATTAATAAGGGATGGAATAATGGAACAGAGTTCTCCCAAACAGTTATAAGAACACAGAGCTAGGCAAAGTCTGGTTTGCAGGACCGGGTTGATTATCATTTGGAAAATGGCAATGAATATAAGTTGCAAGTGGGGTTAAGGAGACTCTGGTTTATTGTTTAAACATTAACCTTTCTTAAACTGTCTTTAGCCAGTAACCTAACTGTGACATAGAATTGAGCTTGGAATATGAGTGCTAGTTGAATAAGAAAAAATAATGTGAGAGCATATTATTTTCTTTCATTCTGTTACTTCTAAGGGATTCAAATGAGCAGATTTTGTAAGTTAAACTACATTAGCAGCTTCATTGCTGTATGTCATATACATGTACTAGTTGTGTACATTTAAGCCTTCATGCAAATCTAGAAGCCGACAGTTGTATCTGCTTTCTCCTACTCTGTTTATTTCATTGGCTGAATAGTGTTGCAAGCTAAGATTTCACTTATCACTTATAATTGTTTTCTGACATACAATACATTCATTTGAAATCAATGTTCATGACCTGGAAGCCGCTCCATAGTAGTGGCAGATCTGAAAGTACAACAAAGAGAACCTATTTTTGACGCAGGAGTGTTTGCTGGTAAATTGACTGAAAGCTTCAGAAGTGACTTCCGAGTTTTCTTGATGGATTAATACCATGAGCAACATCCTCTTTAAAATAACGGAAGTCTTGAGTATGTGGTGTAATGGATATTTTAAAGGAGGTAATGCATCCATACCTCTACTGGGGATTATCATTTATTACGAGGAACCATTTTCATACGCAATATAGACGTTACTCATCAGTAATCAGTAGCTTCTAGATTTTCTTTTATATGGACCCAGGTGGCAACTAAAGTTAAATCAAATGTCCATGTGCTGTTGTCCAAGATACAATCTTAATAATTGGTGGTCCTGGAAACAACAGGAATTTAGGGACGTGCTATTTCAAATGGTATTTCAAAGACCTAAGGAATGCAATCAGTAGTTGAGGGCAATATGCAGATTTTCAGAGAGACGGAATTTTATCAAGAGTAGAGTGACAAATATAATTATCAGTTTAAACAGACTGGGTAAGAAAATCTAACAATTAAGACAAACTTACAGATCTTAAAATGTAAATGTTTGAGTTGAACATGTTTGTTAAAGCCTTCAAATGTTCAACTGACAAAAAACTTTCAAGTACAACTGAGAAAATAGCAGTTTAAATGACTTTAAAATGAAAACAGAGCATAGCAACTTCTTCTGTCTGAAGGTACCTAGACAAGGAAATGGAAATATTTGTTTCTTTGAGAAAGCCAGAACAGTCACAGTCATAGTGCTAGGCTGGGGAAATTGCAAGTGGGATCATTTGGGAAGATTCTTGCCCTAAGAATGACTCAAAGCCAAGAAAACTGATTCCCAAACCTGGAGTCCTTCCTGGTGCTCAGCCCCAGTGAGCGTCCCACAGAGACCCTTGCTGGTCCTGGTCCCGAGGTGCTGAGGGACATGTGGCCATTTCAGCTTGCAAGGGGGTCAGTCCCCCACCAGCAGACTTAGCCAGGAACATTTTCTGTTTCTGTTTCTTGGAAATCCTTGCAGGAGTTACTTACAGGGGAATGCTGTCTTTGTAATAACTTCAATAGATTTCCTTGTGCATTTCTCTTGTACCTGCTCTAAGAAATTTTGAAGTTTCAATGTAACCTATAAGCTCACAGTAGTTATTCTTAGATCTGCTATAGGTAAATATTTTGTCCTTGGGATAGCTAAGAAAGCAAAATGAAAATCATAGCTTTAAAGCTCCCACTGACTTCCATGGGATTAGTTTCATCCTTTAATCTCATTGACAAAATTGAATCTGCAATAGCAGTCATTAGTAATTGGGGGAAAAATGACTGGATTATTCTTTTCCACAGATTAAGATTGCAGGCGAAACAGATTTATGGTACCATTTGAAATTCAATAGCAGTATGATGGTTTGCTCTTTATATCCATCGAAAAAATCTACAAAATAGCAACACTAGTTCTGCAGGTTTACAGAAGCTGGCAGTGATAAACCTAAAATAAAATGCTGCCTAATCTGAATACCTGGGGAAAAAAATGCTTTCCTTGCATTCAAAAACTGGTGAGAAGTAAACTAGCTAATTTTCTGAAACTAGGATCTCCACCGCAATTTTATTTCCTACGAATGGTTTGGATGACAAATGACAAAATTTATAGTCTATAGAAAGAAATAGCTAAGAAATAGCTGCCTTGTAATGGCAAACATAAAAGCAAAATTGAGTTGAGTAATCATTTTCCTTTTAGAGCTGGCCACAACTGTAAAGAAACTTAATTCACTGCTATTTATGTTGCTAATGTTTGAATGCATATTAACATGGTGCTATGATGATAAGGACCACAAATGAAAAGGACATTACTGAGGGCATGTTAGGAATTTGTTTTTTCCATTCCTAGTTTTAGCTACAAAGACTGATTTCTAAACTCTAGTTTCCTTTACTCTGCAGAGTTTATATTAGTAAAAGTCCCATGGAGCTTGTTGCAGCGAGCTCTTGTGATCTTCATTCAAACACCGGTTGTTGTCAGGTTGTATAAGCTTTGCTGAGGAGCAGGGACCCATGGGACCCACAGCACCAAGCCCCTTGGTTAGTGCTGCATATATTATGAGAAAATGCAGAATTACTGTGGTATGCATGGAGAAAGGAAAGACCTTGGGCTTCAGGGCATAGCGCTCTCTTCAACCTGCGAAAGCCAGAAAGAAACTTAAATTGTAGCTCTTTCCAGTCTTGCAAGAAACCCTGTGGAAGGAAAATTTCTGTGATAACGGTTGGTATTGACAAGGGCCTAACACAGACCGAAAACAAGAGGCTGCTTTAAAGCAGGTGCTTACAGATTTCTTCAAGCTCTTCTAAGCCACTTCTAAATCATTCTAGACAAATTCAAATTATTCAGTGGAACTGAAAGCGATGCTTTCCAAAATACAAACCCAAAAATTTCAAGGAACTCGAGCATTTTGGAACACTCTGTCTTGGCTGTTTGATTGACTTAAAAAACTAACACAACAAAAAGTAGGTAGCATTTGGAGTTGCTGGCACACTTGCATGTAAGGAACTAACTGATTTATTGTAAATGGGAGTCCAAAAATATTTCTGATAGAGAGGACAGCTTATCTGCCATCAATAATAGCATCAGGCACTGACACAGCATGAGCTGTGCTTCTGCCAGCTCTGTTGAATAATAAAAACTTTCTAGGGATGGAAGCGAAATCCTCTACTGTGGCATATCTCCGTATAGCTTAGGGACTTTGGTGAAATGAAGTGGATCTTCAGATTTTTAGATTACACCATTAATGCATGTGATATCCCACCACCATTTGGTTACCTACCAAAGTATGCGTACCGTGTTACAGGGTACCGTCTCCAGATTTCATTTCAACTTTTTACTTGAAATTGTCAAGAAAAGGATATTGGAGTTTATTCTGCTACATTTGGTTTTACAAAAAAATGGGGGGGGGAGGGCAAAAAACCATGTGAGCTTTTAAAAATTTAAATCAACATAATTTTTCTATCTAAAATTTATCTGAAAGGAAGGTTTGTTGTTAAAACTTCCTCGAGCAACTATCTGTGCCAGCACTGTTTGATTTCTACCTACTCGAGGTCCTTTAGGTCACCAGCCTAGCAGGCTCCCGTTTAAACTCTACTCACAGAGTTTATAAAAATGTCATCAGGCAGTTTCAATATGCAGTTAAGTAATTCATAAATGTTTCCTTTATTAACACTTCCTCAACTTTCTGTTAACGTTTTTCAGGTGAACATGCAGCACAGGTCAGTTGTGGACAAAGCTGGTGATGTCCCGGTATGTTGCTGCAGGGAGCTGCCGTGAGGGCTGAGGTGTGAAGTCATGTGGAATTCAAAATCCAACTTTTCTGAAGGGCTGTCTCCAGCCCAGCTAATGCAGAGGCGTCCGAACGAATGTGCCTTAGGCTGGATGAATGGAGTGGGAATTGCGGAGATGGAGGTTGATGGTCTTTTGGATTGCAGTTGCAGCATCTTTTTTTTTAAAGATGACCTTAAAACTGGAGTAATATTTACGACAGGCTCCACATTCACATCTGTAACTCTGAAAAGGTGTGTGTAGAGTAATATCAAATCATAGAACAACACTGACCGTTCTCAAATTTTTGTGGAGGTTCTGCTAGGACTTCCTTTTCTCCAGAAGGAAGACGTGCACTTGAAAGCATCAGTCCTCCTTACCCGGCTTCCACACCACGTAGACCAGAAATCTGCGGATTTTAGGCTTTCGCTAAGCACGCACCTAAAAAAAAAATAAAAAAATTAATTTATTGTTCTGGAAGTTGAGCAGGCAGTTTGTCTATCCGTAGTCAGCAAATGAAAGGCATGCTTAATTACCCACAGCAGCTATTTAATTAAAAGTTTCTTGCATAGGTAAACTACTAGACCTCTGTTTGTTTTAAAAAAAAATCCTATCACAGATGAAAAACTATATTTGTTCAGTTTAAGACTTGTTTTCAGATGTGTGGTGTGAGTTTGTTTGGAAGTGGATTGCAATGACAGTGGCAGCATGCTCTGTGCTGATCTGATCCAGCACCTTCTGAAGAGAGAGACGCAAATTAGACCTTGCTGAAATGAACCTATTTTGTCCTTGATTCTTCAAAGGGATTCAGTTTCTCTGAGTATTTCTGCCAGAGCAACCTTTATATAAACAAAACTGTTCTGTAAAAAGTAGCTTTCACGGAAATGGCAAATACCCATAAAATCAGGATATACGTAAATTGAAATAATTGTTCAACCTTCTGTGACAGGCTTTAATTGAGCTCCCAAAAAGATATTTGCCCACTTGATAATCATCAACATTTCCAGTACTGTGACCTCGCCTTTGTCAACTCTTTGTTAACTAACAGTTATAGATTTCAGGGGAACAACACAGAGGCAAAGATAGTCTTGGAAATCAAGCTTTTTACCTTCTAAAGTAATTGAAGCTGACGGTATTCAAGATTCCGTCAGACACAAGTCTTGAATCTTTGTGGGTCTTCTCACAGTAGTTTACTTTTGGAAACCTTGTTTTGTCGTTCAGTACATAGAAGTCTCAGGTATGAGCACTGCAGTGATCAGTGTTTGGAGAGGAAGAGTGGGAGTTAAAGTAGCTGGTTTATGTTCTTTGCATTTGTAAAAACTCAGACCTTTTCAGCGTCTCTCAGTAAAAAAAGGAATAAACAAATGCATGGTTCTTGAAAAGCACTTGGGAGACTCATGTGTAGCAGGCAGAAAAAGTAAGTTAACATGGTTATTTGTTGACTTAAAGAACAGTGTAATCGGAGTACGTCCTCCAAAAGTGCATACGCATAACTATTTGGATTTAATCAACTATAATGATTATATTGCTCTGCAAAATTAATTTTTGTATTGGCACAAGTAAACCCTAGTTTTATTTATAGTGCATTTTGGTAACAGATCCCCTAAAACGTAGTGCTTTGAATTATACACATCTCATGTTTGCATCTGTTTCTGCAGTATATTTGTCCAAAAATGTCTTGGAAACTCTACAGATAAGATTTGTGAAAGAGACCGTGAGGGATATTATTTATGAGTTGTCTTTCCTCTTTAGGTTTTCCAAAATATAGAGGAAATGCTGAAGGCCTACTGGATATTACTGTTTCTGCAACTGGTGAGCAAATATTGGTTGGCTCTTCCAAGGATCGGTAGTCTGTGTTTTCATTAACGTTCACCTCAAAATGAATTAACTGCATTTTCAGACAAATTCAAGGGGACATGTTGCTTTCTACAGTGTATAAGAATTTAAGCAGAGCGCCAATTTCTTTCTCCAACTCTCTTTCATTCATAGCTTCCAGAAATATTTACAGCAAAAGTTCAAAGCAATTTCTGCTTCCTTAGCTGGGTGTTTCTCGTGTGCAAGTAGTAAACATCTACGCATATCAAATATATTTCCTTTCCCTAGTTAGATTGTGTAGGGTATGATATTGCAGCATTGTAGCAAGTGTCCAGTGCAAGACGTTGTAAGAGAGGAAGATGATTTCATTTCAAGACAAATATAATCTCACATTCACTCTCTCACATCCATATACTTTTAAGCACCAAGAGGTGTCCGTACCAGGATGTGTATCCGGGTGATCTGAACAGGGCTTTTGCAATGAAAAAGAGGACAAGATACGCACCAGCAGATCTGTGTTGTATCTCCTGGGTTCTTAGGTTGATGACCATGTGTTTGTTTTGGATGTCTTCTCCACCCGTTAGGAGCTGACAGCAGTTGTGATATTCTGCTTCTCCATCCTATCCCACCTCTTTGAGTCATAAGGATTTACTCACAGTCCTTTCCCTCCTGGCTTCCTGGTTCACATGTCCCAGGAAGCTGCACATCCTCCTGAGTGCTGGGCTCTGGATGACCTGTTAATCCAGGAGCCATCAGCACCTGCTCCTGCTATAGCTGCTCTTCTCCTATTGCTCCCATTTCTTCTCCATTTGTATCAATCTTCATATTTCTGTTACGATTCTGCAATTGTCAGCATCACTGGTGCTATGTTACTATATGCAGAGAGGCAGTTCCAGGCCAGCTGACCCACCTAGGGTGTGCGACCTTTCACTGCTCAAGTATTGACAGCCTATTTGCACTGAAACTGGAGGATCCAGATGCTGGTTTAGTATTTCTTCCACAAATTAAGTCTACCTTAGAAAGTTTTGCAGATTTTCATGGTTTCAGTTGGGATAGAGTTTAGATGGTAACTTTTTTGCTAGCAGCTGATGTAGTGCTATGTTTTGGATTTGGGATGAGAAATACTTTTGATAGCACATTGGTGTTTATATTTGTTGCTGAGCAGTCCAGGCCTTTCCTGCTCCTCACACCACCCTGCCAGTGAGTAGGCTGGGGGTGCACAAGGAGTTGGGAGGAGACACAGCCTGGACAGCTGACCCCAACTGACCAGAGGGCTATTCCATGCCATGGGACATCACGCTCAGTATATAAAGCTGGGGGAAGAAGAAGGAAGAGTAGTGGGGACGTTCAGAGTTA
This sequence comes from Rissa tridactyla, assembly GCF_028500815.1. Taxonomy (NCBI): domain Eukaryota; kingdom Metazoa; phylum Chordata; class Aves; order Charadriiformes; family Laridae; genus Rissa; species Rissa tridactyla. The sequence continues at coordinate 9,867,814 of NC_071472.1, read as the reverse complement.
TGGCATTTGTCTTCCCAAGTAACTGTTACACATGATGGAGCCCTGCTTCCCTGTAGATGCTGAACACCTGCCTGCCGATGGGAAGCAATTAATTAATTCCTTGTTTTGCTTTGCTTGTGCGTGCAGCTTGTGCTTTACCCATGAGTTTTCTCACTTTTCTGACTCTCTCCCCAGTCCCAAGTGGGGGGAGTGAGTGAGCGGCTGCATGGTCCTATCTGCCAACTGAGGTTAAACCACAACACAGATAGAGGGAAACTTTTAGATTCATGATAACAAAACCAAATCTCCAAAGTTTTTAAAATGTTCACCCTGTCTGTCTGTCTGTCTAAAAAGTAGATTGAAGGACAGTTTTGAGTTACCACAAGATGTTGCCTGAAAGAATTCACTCCACCTGGGTGAAAATTCATGCATTTTGATGTGAATTAAAAAAAAAGAAAAATTAAACTGTATGAAGTGAGAATAAAACCATAGAATGGGATCTTGGCAAAATTGACAAGTTTTCCAGAATAAACCGTTTCTCTCTAGGTATTTTAGGGTCTATAATAAGCAGTGCTGTTACATAATTGTAAATAACTTAATTAGCTGCCAGAGCTGATTAAAAACTGTTTTTATAAATCAACTTTAAAAAAACCTCTCTCTCTTGCTACTCTGCTAAACTGATAATACAGAAGTGATTCCTTTATTGAACTGAGTTCTAGTGTTTCACTGGTGTAAAATCTAATTTTGTGTTAACTATGCAGAGAAGTAACATTCCCGGAAATAAGACATGCAGCTCTCCCATAGCTGTCCAAGGGCATGCTGTGCTACCTCTGTTTCTTAAACTGGGTAAGATTGCTGCCTATCTGCTGGAAGAGTAGGAGACCATCCGTGGTTCTGGAGGTCCACTGCACCATCCTGCTGTTGCTTTGTTTGCTTGCACTGTACCAGTGCCTTAAAGCTGTTCTGTTGTTGTTTCAGTGGAGTTTAACGGGGAGAAAAAAACCAACCGCGTTGCATTACGTTTTGTTCAAGGAAGGTTTTCCACTTTTTCTCCTACCCCTTTCCAGCTCTTGGGTGTTGTGCTATTTGAGGAAATGGAGTATGAATAGGCCAATGAGACACAGTTATGTACAGGGCAGCCTGGCAATCAGTACTATTCTTTATCTTTCCCATGCATCTTGTAGTTAGCTCAGCTCCCATACAGCAGGGATGCCCAGCTTGTTACCTGTATATTTAATCTTCCCTGAGTAAAGCGAAGGCATTTTGTATCCTCACCTCGTTTACTCTCATTTACGTCTTATGATCTTTTATTCATGTCTCACAATTGCCCTTCAATTTAAACGTTTTTAAGCACTGATATCATATAAATGTAAGAAAAAAAATATAAGCATCATTCATGCAACCTTATTATTGGGCTGCTGGGGCAAACTAATTCCCACTCTTGCTGCAGACAGGTGAAAAGAGATGAAGTTTATCACTGAGGCCTTGGACTGCTGCTGTGATCAAGAGGCATTTGGTATGTCTGAGAATTTATCTTCCTACCTGGTCTGTTAGCCTTCAAAATAGCTAGTACGAAAATGTTACTATTCTGATTTTGTTTCTCCTGCATGCAGTGGCAGAATCTTAATCTAGTTGATCAATTATCCTCAGGGAAAAGAGGGCAAGTAATAGAGTTTTCATATCTGTACTGGTTTAAAGAAAGGAAGCAGCACTTGGATAATTAAAGGACTGTTTAATTAAGTGAATCTGAGAAATCATTGGGATGCCTAATTCCAGTTTTAAAAGCAGAATAAGTGTCTAGAAACTTGTCCAACTTCCAAGACAAAGAAGATTGTCCCAATAAAAAGCACCCTTTGACCCATGGCATATTTTTCTGTTATAGTTTTAGGGGCAGGGGGAAGAATCCTTTCTTCAACAAAATAATAGTATCAATTTCTAAATCCTCTACAAGACAAAATGTGTTTCTTGGCATAGATTTAAATGATCCCCCTTGCTTTCACACGTGATCCAGACTGAAAAAAGTGCCATTAATCCCATGAGCCGCAAGTGATCATTTTGTTACAAGTGTCAACCTCTGAACTTCTGATCTCGGGTTTGGGATATCATATTCTGGGGTTGGGAATGCTTTTGCTGGGGTTTCTACAATTCTTTTTGAAATAAGGAGCAAATTAAAAGAGAAGACAAGATTAATTGAAAGACACACAAAAAAATAATTCTGCTGTAGAGAGGAATATGTTTATTCTCTTTTCCTATGAGCTTCTTTCTGATTATCCTCTCATTCTTAACCCTAAGGAAGTTAGTACCTGTTCTGAGTGCTGTATTGGCCAACGAATATTTGTAAATAAATATCAGGGATAGTAGCATGGGAAAGAGATACAAGAACTCAATTCTTACATTATTAATGGGCAAATCGGCATTCAGAATTTGGGGTGTAGCTCTGGAGATATGGAGGTGGTTGTGTTTCATTTTTATTTCCTTAAGCCCGACCCTCTTTGTTGCCAAAAGCAAGTTTCTGTTTTTCAGCTAACTTAAGATATTCAGCAGTGCTGTTTCATAATTCAGTTTACCTGAACCTGGGACTAAAATCAATACATACAAGTGAATGGAACTGCTCAAAACCATTGTGTTGGGGCCTTTATTGGACCTTACAGCGCTGTAAAGGAACTGTTACGCTCAAAACCTTGTTTGTAGGCAAGGAGGAAATACACTTTACATATATAGACAAGGATTTGTCATAAGGACAATTGAAAACATAACAGTTTAAATCAAGAAACATGTTAATTTTCACGCTTTCTTCTTCCTCACACTAGGATCCCGGTGGGATCATTTTTATGTTTGCTAGTGCAATGTTACACCTTTTTCTCTCTTCATTGTCTGCAGCTCCATGTAGTTTCCAAATTAACTTACTGTATATGATAACTTGTACATGTGTTAGATACTTTTTCTGTTTTCTTTGCAACCTCCAAAATCGTTTTTGTCTAGCTCCAGGTCTGCATGTCTTTAACCATGGATAAGTTGTTTATAGCCATGGGGTCTCCAGTGCCAGCTCGTGCCCCATCCTAGAGTCATAGAATTAGAGAATCGTTTTGGTTGGAAGAGACTTTAAGATCATCAAGTCCAACCATTAACATAGCACTGCCAAGTTACCACTAAAACATGTGGCCTCAGCACTACATCTACACGTCTTTGAACTACCTCCAGGGATGGTGACTCCACCACTTCCCTGCGCAGCCTCTTCCAATGTTTCATAACCCTTTCAATGAAGAATTTTTTCCTAATCTGCATCTTAAACCTCCCCGCGTGCAGCTTGAGGTTGTTTCCTCTTGTCCTATTGCCTGTTACTTGGCAGAAGAGACCGACCCCCAGCTGGCTACACCCTCCTTTTAGGTAGCTGTAGAGAGTGATAAGGTCTGCCTCTGCCTCCTTTTCTCCAGGCTGAACAACCCCAGCTCCCTCAGCCACTCCTCGTAACACTTGCTCTCCAGACCCTTCACCAGCTCCGTTGCCCTTCTCTGGACCCGCTCCAGCGCCTCAATGTCTTTCTTGTAGTGAGGGGCCCAAAACTGAACACAGTATTTGAGGTGGGGCCTCACTAGTGCCGAGTACAGGGGGACAATCACTTCCCTAGCCCTGCTGGCCACACTATTCCTCATACAGGCCAGGAAACTGTTGGCCTTCTTGGCCACCTGGACACACTGCTGGCTCATATTCAGCTGGCAGTCGACCAACACCCCCAGGTCCTTTTCTACCAGACAGCTCTCCAGCTACTCTTCCCCAGGCCTGTGGCGCTGTATGGGGTTGTTGTGACCCAAGTGCAGGACCCGGCACTTGGCCTTGTTGAGCCTCATACCATTGGCCTTGGTCCATTGATCCAGCTTGTCCAGATTCCCCTGTAGAGCCATCGTGCCCGCAAGCAGATCAACACTCCCACCCAACCTGGTGTCATCTGTAAACTTACTGAGGGTGCACTAGATCACCTCATCCAGGTTGATAAAGATGTTAAACAGAAACAGCCCCAATACTGAGCCCTGGGAAACACCACTTGTGTCCACCCCATGCCCCCTCTCCTCTCACTGCGTCGTGTGTTTCCCCTTCTCTGAGCCCCAGTTCTCGTACCAGCCTGTGTTTCTCTACGCTGTGTTATGCTGTTAGCTCTAAATATCTCATTCTGCATAGAACAAGTGCTTGTTAGTGCTGTCTATACCAAACTAGGGTTGTAGCACACAAAGACAAACAAAAGTAAAATAAATTAGCCACAGATGCCTGGTCAATTAGGGAAATTGCTGCCACAGTTAAACCGAGTAAAACAAAGCTGCAGACAGGATGAGAAACACTCGGACAGAGCAAGCCTGATCAGCCTCTGTCCTGAGGCCTTGCAAACTCAGCACCTAGCTTATGGCCTGTTACTAGCAATGGTAATACTGTACCATGACTTCAGAGATACTATCAAAAGGGACGATAAGCCCACAGCATAAGATCACTAGTTTCATCTTAGAGTACAGTGCTTAAAATATTTATACTTAAATATAGCCATACAACATAGGAAAACATGAAAAAGTTAAGATATTTGTTCCTCCTACAGAAATCTATAATTTCTTTAGACGGACATTCCCAGATATAAAGTATATTATACTGCAGGAAAGGCTGACAGCATGTAGAAATGCTGATGAAATCAAAGCAAGCAATCATTGTAACAGCTCAAATCCTGAACTGGACCCAGCTACAATTAAATTCAACTGACTACAAAAGTTCAACTCGAAAGAGTTGGAATGGAAGTTTAAGATACCTAAGCAACTATAAACCTACTTGCGCAAAACATTATTTCTGGTATATTTTAGTGCTTGCAAACTAGGATTAGCAGCGAGAGATCTTTCCGGGCAGGGTACAATACAATTTTATCTTTGGTCTGAACCTGACACGTGTGAGTCAGGCAGCGGGGCTAGGCACGTATGGATTGAAGGACTGATGAGGCAACCTCAAAACCCACGTCAGGCAGAGCTTCCCACCAGAGTGACAGAGCCGTGGTGTTGCTAACAGTTATATGCACTTTTTAATGGGGCACCCATTATGCCAAAATGTTCACCCAATATTGAGTTGACCCACAGCTTTTGGAAAGCTCAAACTTCACAAAAGATTAAGCCTTTTGAAATGTCAGAGTTTATGGACAGAAAGAAAAAGAAATGAATGGAGGAGAGCAGTGAGTGTATTCCTTCCATTGCTGGGGCTGGGGAGTTAACCATGGAGTTACTGCACAGGGGAAAGAAAAAAATGTTCAGTAATATCATGGCAAACTTTAAAGAGAAATGGTTGAGTACAGATTTAATGACAGCTTAATTACCAGCCATGCTAGGGGAAGAAGTTTGGTAACACTCTAGCTGTACTTAGCACTTATTAAATATACTTCGATTAAAGTTATCTAAAGAAAAGTAGATTTCCTCTTCAGAGTTTTGGTAAAAGAGAAAAAAATATTAATTGTACAATATCTTCCATATTTCTTTAGTCTGTCTGATACTATGGTATCAAGAATAATTACAGTGTCCAAGCAGGTAGTTCATTTATTTTCTTCCATGTTAAAGAGAGAGATATTTTCTCAAGATGCAATTCCTCTTTCTGATCCCTGTTGAAAACACTGGTCCTGATGGTTTGTCCAAGTAATAACTTACCTTTTCAGGAAGCTTAACTGTGCAGTATTCTACATTAGTCACCAAGGAAAGACAGCCCAAAGTTTGAATTACTAACATGGGTCTCCTGAAAAGTAGCATCATTGCCTTTCATTGTCCCAAGTTCTCTCTTTGGCTTGGCCATTTATTTTCTCAGTGACACAGCGCCCAACTGTGGAGCATGAACAATAACAACAAAACCCAGTGCAATACAAGAGGACTGTGAGGTATACTGATATGGTAACGTGCTTTTTCTTTCCATCCACAGTTAGGGTAGGAGATGCACATACATATTTAGGAGTTGTGAAAATAGCTCAAAATGTATTCTCAGCTTGTTTTATACTACTGTAAAATACTATAGAATAGTAGCAGCTATTTCAAGTAACCCATAATCTATAAAAGAAGCATGGGGATAAGGCACAGGTGGCTGATTGGAAATGGTAATGATCAGGATAAAGTAAGAAACAGAACAACTCTTTCCTGTTTTCCAGCTCTGTTTGTTCTGGTTCATGGCAGAGCCCCAGAGGCTCCTGAGGTGCATCCCAGGCATACTTATCGGCTCTCCAACAGGTGATGTTTAGAAACCCTCTAGCAAACCTCCTATTCATACGAAATTGGGCAAGTTACCACAAAGGGACAAGGACCAAATGAAGGTGGCCAGGTCAGGAACACAGTGGAAGCCTTCTGTTTACCAGCCTCCTAGCTGGGTTTGTTCAGAAATGCCACAGGATGAATTCTGGTGCTATCAGTCTCTTCCCTCTGACAGGAAAAAGCAGGAATAGAGTTCATTTTATAAAAAGACACACTGTGCAATTGATGACTGTCAAAGGCAGATTTTGATAACTAATAATAGAAAGGTCAGAGTCAAAAATGCAATAGCTAATACATCGTTTTCCCAGAAACTGAGTAGCTGCTACAGGTTATCATGGACATCTGTAATAGTTTCAGGCTAGAAATTGTGGGTAATTTAAGGGCAGACTGTTGTCATTTAGGTCTTTCTGTGATCTATTTACTCATCCCTCTGGTAGAGTAATAAAAATTCTTCTTCTCTAGAAGTCATATAGAAAATAACAAATATGAGAGTAATGATGTGACATTCTGTCGTAGCCTGTGATTTGTTAGATAGCCTTTTTGTGGACCATTTTTGGAAGATGGTATTATATAAACATATTTGCAAAAGGAAGATTTACTCTTCTTAAGCAGTTTTCCAATAAATCATATGTAGTCTTTGAACTGTGTCTACCGAACGTTTTCCTGGAACAGTGATGTTCCATGTCACTTACAACTATTCTAAAAAGCTATTACAGAAATTGTAGTTACCTGCTAACTCAACTCTGGATAGTAGTGACAAAGATACCTGGAATATGTGTTTTGGTTACCAATAATACATCATGAAACATGGTGGGTGGATGGAACAAAACTATCTTTAAGGTCCCTTCCAACCCAAACCATTATATGATTCTAAAGGCGAGCAATTAACAATACATCAGGAGCAACTCTCCCTCCTTTGTGACAAAAACTTCACAGGTGCTGACGATCAGGCTTAAGCAGGGATTGACCCAAAGGATACGGAGAAAGTTCAAGGCTAAACTCTCAAGAAGGGGTTTCTGAGAGGGCTTTGACAACAAAATGACTCTCCTTAGGAGAGAAAACTTGACTTCAGTGTGACTGAAATAGCACTGTTGTTTGGACTACAGGAGGACAGAGATGCTTTTCTTTCATCTGCATTTGAAAAGCTCAGATATGACAAGGTCCTTAGAGTGCCTTTAGCTTCCTTCTGTTATGGTCAAGGAGCTAAGGCCAAACTGTACTTATATATATATAACATCTTTAAACCATAGCTTCTTCAAACTACACCGTGCAGATACTTGCTAGGCATTTCATGGAAGTTTAAATGATTTTTCCTGTAAAATGTACAGTCGGGTTTTTATTTTTTGATATTTGTAATCTAGAGACGTAGAGAGACAGCATGTCGGCAGGACTGTGTCATGGGTTGTATGCTGCTCTGTCTTCCTTGTTGCACAAAATTCGAGAGGATGAAATTCAGCAAAACTGAAGCCCTTTGTAGTATAATGCCTCCTGAATCATCAGTTTAGACTTATGTTAGAAGCTTTGTCTTGGGATGAGTTACAACTTGTAACAATATCATAAAATCACAGAAATTTGACGATATTACAGTTTTGCTTTTACTTCTACCAAAACATGCCTAGTTGCAAAACAGGTGATTTGAGGAGGGACTGGGGAAGCAGAGGCTGATACCTCAGCACCTTTAAAGTACCTTTCTTCCGGAAACTGGAAGTTCATCATTATCCAAAGAAGAAAATTGTCAAGTTGCCCACCAGAAACACGGGTGTCTAAAATCACCCCTGATTTTGTCACTAATCTAATCTTGTGCACTTTAATTAAAATTTCATCTTTGTTTATATTGCTACCAAATACTTCTCTTATTGATATTTTTCAGCCCACTGAATTCTTTCAGTTTGCTGTAGCTTTGATAGTTTTATTTGTCTGAAATGTGCAACCGTGGTTTCGATTTTATTACAGATAGCAATAGGCAGGGAATTGAGGTTAAAATTGATGGCAAGAGTATTTGAAAGGAACACTGAAATTGCTGATATCTGAGAACACCCCCCATATGCATTTTAGAATGTAAAACATTGTACCAGGCTTTTATCAAATGTAGAACTGATTAGAAATCATAGAGCTCTTATCCCATGGGAAACTTCTTAAAACAGGTGTGTAGAATTGTGAAATGTAAGGATTTATCCCATCTGCCCCTTCCTTAACAGCATACTTAATCCGTGTTGTTACGGCAGAGGGAGAATAACAGCCTGTGGGTTATTCACGTGCGAAGCTCTCCCTTGATGGGGCCTCTGCAGGAAATTTCACATTAGTGTGCATTGGCAAGTTCATGAGCGACGTCAGGGAAATGACTCACCTCCAGGAGTCTATATCTGTCACTGAGGAAGATGGAAGAGCCCAACTCTTCTGACTGAAGAGATAACAAACTGCCGCATGGCTGGTGGCCAGCTGCCAGCAGCTGCCCAGGAGCGCAGCTGTTGTGGAAAAATCTGTAAGAGGTTCGATCTACCAGCTGGGCATCTTGGAAAGCTAAACATACATCCAAGGCATTAAATTCTGTTTTCTTTTAAATGGTTTGGTGTTGAATGAATGTTCTGTGTTTTTTAAGGCTGCCTGGTCATTAGTCATCATTGCCTTTTGTCCCAGGAGAGGAGAACAACAGACACAGAAAAAATCAGGACACCCGAGCTAACCATGACTGTCACAGCAGAGGGTGGCTCAGAGCCCTGGAGATGAGATGGAAAATCATGTCAGTTAGCCTCAGGAAAATAAGTGCAAGGCTCAAGGTCTGTAAGAGATGATCTCAGGGAGAGGAGAAAGGAAGAGAAGTGTCATTAGCCTAGAGATGGTGGCATGGATTTTCTGGTACACAGCTTCAGCCAACACAGGAGCAAAAATGGACATGGTCGCTTTACGGATGTTCTCCTCACTTCACATTACCTAAACCACCCACTCCATCTGTCCGTGTGGCTGCTGTTTTTTGTGATCCCTACCCCTCTAAGTTAGGCTTCCCTGCCAAAAAAGATGAATAACTGTGGCATGCTGGTACATCTCTCTGCACCTGTGAGCCCAGGCCATGTAGAGAAAATGCCGTGGGGCATCTGGATTAGTAAATAAAGTTACCTAGAAGAACTAAAAAATACTCATGTTTTTACATATACTGTTCTTATTATGCTTGAGTAGCTTTATATTCTCCTGTGTAAGTCTTCCTTGCTAGTGCAAACAAGTTTGTTCTGTAAATATCCATTTTACATGCACAGAGACGGTATATATAGATATCTCCAATTTTCCAGCAAGACTTCTTCAGAGGGACCCTAGAAAACAAAAACATCTTTTTAAAACAGTGCTTTTTTCACATTCGTCAGTGGAAAACAATAAAAACAGAAGCCTGTAATTTCTTGTTCTACTATGCACCTTTTCAGATTTTGCATCTCTGGAGGGATATAGTTTTAAAGAATGCCAGTATTTTACCCTACGTTTTTATTTTCATTGCTTCTATACGTGTCTGATGTCTTAAGAGAGGAGTAAGCCAAATAATAAGGATACTTCTTACATTCACATTTTTGGAACCACATTTCGTATTTGCTTTTTGGTTAAAAAATATTTTAACAATTTTTAATATATCACACCATTTTAATATTTGATATTAATGTATTAAAGCCACTCAGTTTTATATAGAATAACTTTTAGTTCATTTTTTAATGTCATAAGTTGTGTATATATCCTTGGAAAACTCTAATTGTTTCTAGATGTACAAGGATTGCTGAGGGATTATTGATTTTTAATTGATATTAAAAGACTCTGGAATATTCACATGTTGATATTGCCTCTCATTAGCAACTCAATTAATAATACTTTATGCGAATCATGTAGGGATATAAAGAATGCTTTAGTCCTTCCTACCCCATCTCCTTGCAAGAGACAAGCCAGCATTTTGATAGGTCTGTCCAAACTTTATCTTTAAGCACAAACATAAATAATTTGCATAGCTAGGGACTTGAGGGAGTGATTTGTGCGATATTACCACAGGTTATTTAGAAAAACAACACTTTGTGTTGCCTACTCTTGCATTCTCTAGGGACAGCAAGATGTCAGTTCCCATTAGCAGGATCTTGACCCTGGAGGCTTCCACGTGGGTACACTACTGCTGCTAACTGCCTGTGTCTTAAACACAGTAATCCTATAACATAAACAAAAGGGTTGAGCAATTTCAGCAAATGCTTCAGTGTCCGCTGAAATTTTTCACTGGTGTAGTCAAGATACAGCATCACTCAAGCAAAGATCTTGTCAAAGAAGAATTTGGGATTGTACCTGGCCCAAATTTTAGCTACAACGACCAAAAATGGCGCACTCTTCTGGATCCATTCTGAATTGGCTGATACAGCAAAATCTCCGGAATTTTTACTGGAACCTTGTAAATACATGCCTCGTGATGCATTTTTTTTGTTTACCGGTTCACGTATTCCCATAAGAACTGATGTAATATGGTGCTAGGGTCCAGAACTCATAAACGGGTGGAAAGATGCTGCAACTGTAGAGAGCTTTGAATCAGATTTATATTTAGCAAATAATATATGTTTAGAAATGTCAAACATAATGTAAACAACTTTGAATGAATTAGTACAACATTAAAGAGAACACACTGGAAAAAATCCCAGTGTTGAAGAGCTTAAAGAGAAAGCGACAGATTTCTGAAATATGAAGAGCTTTTCAGAGGAAGTTAAAAAGAAAGATCTTGTGAAGATTGTTTCCTTTTCCCCCATGGCTAGAGCGGTGGATTTGACCTAAGGTTAAGGCAATTAATGGAAATTATTTTCAACATCTATAATGAGGTGTCTCACGGAATGCAAATCGGCAAGTGCTCAGCCTGGTATGCCGGTGCTCTGTGAGAATTGTGCAACTATTCATGGAAAAGACGCCAGTAGATGGTGCTCAAGAATATGCGGACTTGTTTCTCGTTCTGCAGGACCAGCTCATCTATGCACACAGTTGTGTGTGAGCAGTTTTCTGCATAACTTGCGGAGTGCCTTAAAAAAAGGCCAGATCTCAAGAGAAATCCTATACATCCCGTGCATCCTGTACATCCTAAATAATGTCTGGAACCCTCAGGGTCGTGATCTCCCCAAAGGAAGGGTCAGTGCAATTCTTTCTTCTTTTGTCAGGTCTAAGATGAATCAGCAGCAAGTCATGATTGGTGTTGTCAAGCGATGCTGAAAAATTTGACAGTGAGGGCACTGCTGATTGCCCTAAAACCATATTTTTATCTAAAAAATTGTATTGCTTGGCTTATTCATAGCATTCCTTTCCCGGAGAATTGGCAGTGTCAGAAAAGGTCTCTAGGTTTTGTAGGAGACGTTGCCTGTGCTGAAATGCTACTGCTTTCTCACTTCATTTTGACTGTGGATTTGATATCAGCAATCTGTCTGTAAAAGTCTCCTCAATGTTACAGACAGGTTTAAAAATATGTAGGAAAAGAATAGTTAAATCTCATGCATTTTTTAAGGTGTTTTCTATGTTCTGCTACAGTTTGCATCAGAGTATATAGAGATGCTCAGTCTCCACCAGACAAATATTTTTATTCAGGTACTGTCTAGGGAGCAGCAGTACAAGCAATTAAAAAGCAGTATTTTTTTTCCTTTGATTTTAGAATCTGGGTTGCTTTTTTTTTGCATTATTTCTATTTTAGCATGGCATGGCACTCCTTGCACAGAATTGCGTTCCAGGATTTTTATTTCATACATCATTTAGGGCTTACCAAAGTACTTCCACTTGCTGGGGACATACACGCATATTTACCACCAAATGAAGGACATCTGAGGCGGGTTCTTTTCTTAGTTGTCTTCCTTATGACTGTCTAAACCCCTTGGACATTTTGGACAAAACCCCTTGGACAAGATAACTGTTCAACTGCCGCATTAATATTTCAGTGTGCACACTGCTTCTCTGTTATCTTAGAGTCTTATCTGCTCAGTGTATTTTAATATTCGATTTAAACTTTGTTAAGCACACTAAAAAAGGGAGTTGCACAGACAAAGTCATCCAGCCTCCAAGAGTCCCACAGCTGCAGGCCCCGAGAGATCTTTTTTTTAGTTCAAAGTTGAGCTGTATCAATACGATATGAGTCGGTGGCAAAGGTGGTGGAATTTAGTTAGCCCTTGCTAAAGCGCCTTTTCCAGCCTGGTGGTCAGTGCAACTCCTCTGCAATTCGCCACTGGGAAATGCAGCCGAAGTCTGGCCACCTTCTGCTTTTCGGGTGGGTAGATTGGTAGAAAATCACGAGCAAGTGAAAGAGTGAAATGGTGCTTGAATGGGCAACCGGTGCAGGGTCGAATTGTTGTTGCACTTGAGTGGTGCGACTGCTGTTGTCTGTGTCCCTGTGGATGCTGCAGAGACTCTCCTACAAGAAGGTGGCCAGGCAGTTCCTGTCCCTCGTAGGCAGATGGAAGTTTTCAGTTTACTGTTACTTTTAGACTGGAAACTGGGGGTTTTTGGCTTGAGATTTTCCAGGCAGTGATCTGATTTCAGATCTCAGACATCAGGCCAGGATCGCTTCTACTTATGGGAGTGATAGTTGCACCTTCCAGTTAAAAAATAAATTCGAGAATCAGAATTGCTCAGAGACAGCGCGTAACTATGGAAACCAGTGATTTGTGGACAGAAGACATTCTTCAAAAGGCCTAGTCAAATATCTAGTTATCTATAACTCCTGAAAACATCAGGTAGGGCAATGATTAGTTGGAAAATAGCATTTGTCTTCCTTTACTCTGGCTTGCAGTAACAAGGACCCAGACTGAGTGGGAATGTTGATTTAGTACGCCAGTAACTGTGCTCCATGTGTTTCACCAGAAATAGAGGGCATCGCAGGTGTATTTTGGGGTCGCATCCGGATGGAAAGTGTTGCAGCGTCATGTAGAGCCTGCAGGAGTATAGTCTGGGTCATGATGAATAAAAACTGGCAGAGTGACTAGAGAAGTGAGTCTATCTGACTCTGGTTTTCTACCATGATTACTGGTATGGTGCTGGGTTTGATATCACTTATAACGAATAGCTTGCCTGAAGTCCTTTGTATTACTGGGGAACTGTGCAAAATAATTTAGGAAGCTATTGGAGAGACTATTTTTTTTTACTACCAAGCACTTTATCGTATGAATCGCAGAAACATTTGTGGGGTTTTAGAAGCTTTAATGGCCTGCTATTTGAAAATATGTATTTTCAGGCATTCTCTGTCCAAACATCTAATCTGAAAATTACCGCCTGTAATTCTTGCATAAAGTGTTTTTACAAGAAAATTTATCACAGCTCTTGCTGCTACGGCATGTACAACAGATTGCCTGAAACACATCCCCGGGCTGGCCATCAAGATACCTTTTGCCTGTTGCGCTGTGAAGAGTTTTCTTTGAATATGTCTGTGAATCTAAAAATGGATGATAGAAATGTATAATATATATTAGAAATAGAAAATATAATGTTTGGATACCTTCTGAATGATAATAGGAAAAAATAAAGTTGAAAATGGAAATTATCCATAGAAATAACTACTGAATGAAAGCAAAACTGGAAAACACCCCCTCTGCCATCAAATCTAGTCTTCCACAATCTCAGATAGTCCTGTAAAAGTATATTAGAGGTGGGTCCACAGCACATCTACTGTTCTTATTCCACAAAACAAAACCCATGTTTAGGCCATGAAATACTTCTTCATTTCCATCTAACCAGGTTACGGTCAGTGGTTAAAATCCCATTATACTAACTACTAAACCAGGGTATTCACTTTCTGACAGCTGAATCTCCTGCATCAGTTTTCTAGGAAAACTTCTCATCTATTTTGCGTGTTCTCTTAGAGAAACAATGAGGAATAGCTTCTTTCTTGATCATCCCTAATTCTTGTTTAATGGCGTACTGCGCTATTGTATGGCAATATTCTGGCTGAATACCTGTGAAAAAACATGGGAGTAATGCATTTCTGTGTAATACAGTTTGCTTATGGTATTATATCTCTTTAAAATTTTTATTAACTACTGGAATAATCAGGGGTTTTTTGGGTCTTTCACTGCAGATTTGCAAAATGCTCAATCAAACATGTTTTTGTGCAAACTGATGACTAGAAGACACAGTTCTATGCACCATTTTAATTTCACAGGCCTGTTTAGTTTTGAAAAGATGGTACTCCTCATCTGTGAAAGATAATTCATATTAGATGCTGCATATTTAATATTATACTCAGAGATACAGACCCGATCTCGTTTTTAAAGGTACATACGTAGTAACGACTCTTTGATGGTGAAGGTCAAGAATAGGGGTGGACAGAAGGGATTCAGCTGGATCTAAAGGCTGATCTTACTAACAACCCATTAAGCATATATTTCAATTTTGATTTGCATAGACGCTAGTAAATCCAAAACTACTAAATCAAACACCGACCAGGGCAAGGCTTAACAGAGGCTAAGCATGAAGGGCTTTAAGCTGTTGGCCTGACAGCTTGATACATCTGCTTTTTGACTGTTGTTTTCTCTTTTCCTGTAGAAGAGACAGGTCGGTTTGTCTGCACCCTCTCATTGTTTGAGCAGCTGACTGTGTGCAACATATTTGACATTCATATTATTCTTGCGAGAATCAAAGATCATGAGGACTAAGTGACTTACTACAGGTCTTGGGGATTTTTTGTATTTGAGATCAGTTTAATATCTTTAAGTCCTAGTCCCATAAACTATTCTATTAACTAGTGCATCTCAGTGTTAGTCTTCTTAGTTTATATTTCTTTCCACACTTCATTCATATCTCTAATTATTTTCCTAATGTACTAGTAAGGCATGTCTCTCAGAGCAATTCATCTTTATACCATTGTCTTTGCCCAGTGAGCTTGCCCTTTCAAAAACAGAACAGGAGAATTTTTAAAGTATCCAGAAAACAGAAAGGTTGTTATTTTATTCATATTTTCACCATACCAATCAAGTATATACCATTAGGTCCAGAACCCTCTGGAAATTCATGTCTTACCACTGACAAGGGCTATCCTGAATGCTTCTCTCAATTTTCAGAGGAATCTTTGGTTCAGATGGACATTTAATTGACACTCTTGTTGTCTTTTAAAAATATTTTTTTTTCTTTTTTTTTTCCTGTGAGTTAAGGTGGGAAATACTGCAGGAGTTATTAGACTTAGGGGGTTTGTTTCCTCTTGTGTAAGTTCCATTATATCCCCATCTGTAATGCTTTTTTAAGCTGGATCAGGATATTAACTATTCAAGCTAACCCTCTAGTCCCACAGAAACAGGAAGCAGAAAAAAAAAAAGAAAAAAGTAACTGAGATGAAAAGACGAATAAACTGAAAAAATTCTCTTTATTTCAAAGAGAACCTGAAATTTTGGATGAAAGTTTTATCTGATTTCTTTTGATTATAACATTGTGGTCTGCTATGATAAGGAGCTTTATTCTCCTTGTTTAAAAAGCAAACTTGAGTCAGACCTTGCGCTCTAAAAATAACAGATCAGAACAAGGTTAGCTAGTAGATGAGCTTGAGAGAACAGGTAGGCTTCAGAGAGTCCTTCCAGGGGAAGAAAGATTAATCACCTGCTCTTATTCTAAAAGCAGTAACGGTGCTCAAGCATTGGAGCCAAAGCCTGTGGTTGCTCATTACCATCCCAAAAGTATCTCCCTCCTACTTACCATGGGGTAGAAGTGCGGATGAAGAGAAATCATAGAGGTAAAGCTCCTTCCCTAAACGGAAACCAGGTGCAGCTCAAAGTCATTGGAATAAAATATGTTGAACTTGAACCACTGAAAGTCTGACCTAAGGCACAGGGAAGTTGGTAGGAACCTTTCAGCAAATGTTATTAGATTTTGCATTGGAACCTCGCAGCTACTTGGTTGACACAGAAGGCAGCAAAGGCAACCATATGAGGGTAACCAGGGGCCAATTCTTCTTTTTTCTCTTTTCCAATGTAGGAAAATTGCCTAATTCTAACTGTCGGAACCAAGGTTTGTTGAAATTAGTAGTAGTCTGTCGAAGCGAGAGCTAGTGAATAGCATAACAGCGACAAATAGCAGCTGCGTTATGTACCTTGCTTCAGGTCCTCCTGGAATGAAAGCCACTAAAAATAGAAACAGCACCGTGCTAAAAGTTAGCCCAGTGAGCATAGCCCAGTTTTATCATTGTAAAATTACTTTCTTAACAGTGGGGGAATTTGATTCCTTGTCTGTGCCAGAGGGATGAAAACAAACAGAATCCTTTATAATTTCTGGACTCTCTTGTATTTTTGTACTTGAGCCAAGGAACAGTTAGAAACAGAGTAGTTTTTGTATTTCTTCTAAAAAATTCTGATGCAGCAGAAAAATTACAATATCAATCAAAAAATTTGGAGAAAGTAAAGTTAAATGGCAAGATAGCCATCCTCTTTTTTCCCCCCCTCTTGTTATTTAAATCCCAAATACCAGCTGACCCCAACAGGTATCTGAAAGACATCACAAAGCCTCAACAACTTGAACAAAACCTAGACTGTGCAGGGGAAGTCATACGTCATTTGACTCCGTTAAGTTGACTCCACCAAGTTTGGCCCCACTAAACAAAGCTGACAGAAACCAACAAAATGAAACCCTTCAATACTGCAAAATATACAGCAGAGATTTATCAAATATGTCTTTTGGCAATCTAACCACTTTAAAAAACACTGCTGTTGATTCTTATGCAGATAAGGCGATTAAAAAAAAAAAGTGTTTCAGCAATTTATGGTTCTCAGAGTTAATAAAATTGTTGTATTAATGAAAAAAATTCTCATGCTGGACTTCAGAATGTATTGATTTGTGTAGCATAGTGGCAGATTGCTAAAGGTATGAGTTTAGGAGAGCTGATGCCGCAAAAAGAAAGATAGCGTCTCTTACAAAAATTTAATTATCTTGACACTAAAACTGCATCTTATTTTAAAAATTAATCTCCATTAAAAAAAAAGGCAATGTCTAAAAGTTGAAAAGCCTGTCATGTGTTATTGGCAAATCTGAAATGAAACTGCAGGCAAGAATGATTGATTATACCTAAAGCAGAGAGCCATGATATGATAATAAAAGTGGTTTGACAGAAAAATATGTGACTGAGAGAGAAACTTAAGTCGGGACTCTGAAGTGAATGTTCTCGTCAAAATAAAAATAGAAGTGTGACGCTCCCATAGAACCTGAAGATATTTGGTGCTTTGCCTTCTGTTGGATGGTAAAATCAAAATTCAGCAGAAGAAATGTTGGCAAAATCAACCTGGAGATCAGTAGCGCAATTATCAGTGCTTTTTAACGTCTCATTTTTCCAGCATGGGAAGGGAGAGCCTTCAGCAAGTAGCCTCATCTCTCAGCCGTGAGAAGATGCTCTCACTTTTTCCCAAGCAGGTTTTTCGTTTGAGTTGTCCTGCTCTTTACTACAGTTTGATACTGCTGCATATAAAAATGCAGTTTCCTGGTGCATACAGTCTGATACCATAGTATGCTATGACATAGAGAGACTGTGTGTTTGTATGCCTAGCATCTATAGACACGTGTAGATATTATTGTATTGATTAATATCTCACATATAAACACATACAGACTCTCCACTCTAGATGTAGAAATACATTTCATATGCTATACTAGTAGTAAGATATGCACAGTGCATTAGATGTTCTCCTTTCCCCTTGGTAGTTCAAGGGGCAGCAGACCTGTGTGCTGAAGTGATGCCCTGGCATGCTATCCCTGCATTCCCAGTGTGTTGGAATCATCATTTCTCCCTGGGCATGCGTGTGTTTTGAAGTACAGCCAGATCTACAGATGCCATTCACAAACAACTTTTACTTCTTACAAGTCTTATGCAAAGCAGCTGAGGGAACTGGGGTCATTTTGCCTGGAGAAAAGGAGGCTGAGGGGAGACCTTATCGCTCTCTACAGCTCCCTGAAAGGAGGTCGTCTCTTCTCCCAAGTAACAGGCAACAGGACAAGAGCACATAGCTTCAAGTTGCGCCAGGGGAGGTTTAGACTGGATATTAGGAAAAATTTTTATGCTGAAAGGGTTATTAAAGATTGGAACAGGCTGCCCAGGGATGTGGTTGAGGCACCATCCCTGGAGGTAGTTCAAAGACGGGTAGACACAGTGCTTAGTGATGTGGTTTTTGTCAGAGTTAGGTTGATGGTTGGACTAGATGATCTGAAAGGTCCCTTCCACCCTAGGCGATTCTATTCTATGATTCTGCTGAAGACCTGCCTTGACTTGGAGATTTTTAGAGGTGGGGCTATGGGCGTGGTAACAAAGCATGTGATTAAGAGACTTGGAGTGAAAAGATAAGAGGCTCACCCAGAATCACGTGAC
The DNA here is from genome assembly GCF_028500815.1 of Rissa tridactyla. Taxonomy (NCBI): domain Eukaryota; kingdom Metazoa; phylum Chordata; class Aves; order Charadriiformes; family Laridae; genus Rissa; species Rissa tridactyla. The sequence continues at coordinate 9,849,277 of NC_071472.1, read as the reverse complement.
TGTCTTAAAATAACAGCCTCTTATCAAAACATTATTAGCAACCACATATTTTCTTCTAGCGCCATGATAATATAAGATCTTTTTTAGTGCCAAGAGTGCATTACTGTCGAATTCCCACCAAAAAAAGTCAGAGCCTATTTAATCTTCTGTCTGGAGGCGTTTACAGGTTTTTTTCCAGTTCATGTATAAATTTGAAAAGCTTCAAAAAAAACAGAGGATAAAATAAAACTGAATCTGATGAGTTTTGCTCATCAGTAAAGACAAGTAAAAAAAGAAAACCAGAGCTCTTTCTAAATTAAATCTTCGCATAGAGATCCATGTGGCTGCAAGGATGGCAATGCTTACCTACCTAGACCAGAAGCGAAAGTAAAGACCTGAGAGTGCTACAGATAGAAGAAAAACAATGTATTTATGCTATGGCCAAGTATGAGATGCAGAAGCTGGATAGTCTCTGAACAGTGATGATGAAAATCTTTTCCTTATCAGCTTTAAACTCACTGACATACTAATTTTCTCAGGCAGCAGTGAAAATAGGCATTTTTTTTTGTGTATGCTGAGTATGAGCCCCTTTCTAACAGTAAAACATAAAAGAGTTTTGCTTATTTGTAAGGTCTGTTACTGTAGGATGGCCGGGCTTACCCATAGCTGTCCCTTCCAGCTGCAGCTCATGCTGGTGCTCTCCTGAATAACCTCCCTCAGGTGCTACGGCAGGTCCATCCCAAATTAACCTCCCTCAGGTCCCTCCGGTGCTTGGGCTGGAGCAGCTCTGGCAGGGAAAGGGCAAAGCACATCAGCTTTACCTGGGTAGCAGGTCTTCCTGGGCTGGGAGAAGAAAGGTTGAGTCTATTTGTGAGCGGCTTAATTTTTGCCTGTGTTTTGGAAGCCTTTGTCAGGGTGAAGAAGTCTGAGGATAGATGTCCACATGCCCGTAGAGAGACTTTCCCACACTTTTCTTCAAGGAAAGATCTTGGCCTAGATCTTGAAGAAGCAAGGGCCTTTCCCTGGGGCTGGCTGGGATAAGACTGGGAATATTTGATCTGGGCACAAGGGAATGAACTTTCCTGTAAAAATCTCTGTGGCAGTTCAGGTTTCTCCTCCTCCTTGAGAACATGGACTAAACGGGCCTGAAGCAGAGACACCTGCTTGCCATGTGCTACCTTAGTGACATTGAAAAGGCACACTCTGTTTTGTGTTTGCATTGATAAAATAGCTGTAAATTACATTGATTTCTACATTTTTTCCTCTGTGCATCTGTTTCAGGATAGAGTGGCTGAACTGTCTGGCATTTGTGGTTGGGCGTATTTATAGACCCAGAGGAGGCAAAAAGATAGAGATACGTTGTTAGAGATAGTGTGTCTTGTTTAAGAGGGAAGGAAAGCTTTCCCAGTATTTGCCAGGTGCGCATGCATGGAGTGCAGTAAAAGTCAGAGTGGGAAATAAATCTTAGACATAACAGGCCTAGATTCAGATGAAATCTGCGGATCACATCTTGCTGTTGAAGTTCTTCGTCATGTATAGTTAGAATATGAAAGCAGAATTTTCTGGGCTATAATATTGCAATTAAAATTGATTTATGGAAAGAGAACCTTCAGAGTGGTATCCCACTGCAATTTCAGAGCCAAAGGTCTTGCCACCAACAAACAGCCGAGTGCTTCTAGTATGTTAATCACAGAGAAGTGTATATCAACCACCAAAATATGATTGCAAATTTCACTGTTAAGTTTGAATGTATCATATGAACCCCCACCCTCCCCCACAAATAAAACCCTGCAGACATCACTAAAACAGAATCCAAAATATGACATAATTATTAGGGGAAAGGGTATTTATTAGGGCATCTCTGATTTAAATTTATCATAATGTCTACTGTCCCAAAGGCTAAAAGAATCTCGCTTTTCACTATGGAGGTCATTCATAAAGTTCTGTGCAACTTTTATGTGTCATCAGGTAAGCGTCATCATTCACGCATAGCACTGAGAATTTCTGCAGACCAGATCAAATTAATATATTCTTTTTGACAAGAGAGACATTACAGCTAAAAAACTAAAACCACTTTTTAAAAACACTCTAGAAAAATTATCCCTCTAAATTTGTATTTCAGAGATGAAAAGTGGTTCTTATTTGATTTTATTCTAAATGAATACTTAATACCTAAAGTTTCCACTGAGAGTTGTAGGTACGCAGCAAGTTTTAAAATTGAGCAAGAATTATTTACACAGTTTTTGAATTTACGAAGTGTTGCACATAAATGCTTTCTATGATCTCAGCCCAGGGATTCAACCTGCTGAAGGACATTGATTCCTACTCTTCGTGTTCTTTGCCATCAAGGGGAATCCACCCCCCACAAGGGTCTGGGGAACCTGTTCCCTGCATGGACACCCACCTAAGGTATGCAGTATGCAGTACCTGGATGAGAGTTGAATACCTAGCACAGGCTGAAGAGATGCCTTCCACCTGTCATTTAGAACCTGATAACATGCAAAAGTTATGTTTATTTTACAAAACACGTCTAGCAGTGGTTCTAGCTCTTTCTTTTATCCACAACTCCTATGGGTTGCAGAAACACATCCAAAAGATGCTATTGGAGGTCCCATCTCTTTCTTTTCACAAAAATGGGTGAACCATTGGTCTGCCAGAGCTAGGAGTGTCTCAAATATTCCTTTGAACCTGTTCTAGTGAGGAGGGGTTGAATTAGTACTCCTGGAGATCTGCTGCGAAATGATGTAGTGGTTAAGGCATCCTCCAGAAACAGAAAGGAAGAAGGGGGGAAAATAGGAACCTTTCAGTTCATGTTTGTTTGTCTGAATGTTCTATTTTGTACAAGGTAAAATAGCCTGCAGCCTTATAACATAAGAGATGGAAAAAGCCTAAGGCATTTGATGTGCCTGAATAATTTTCTTGCATTTTTGTATTCACATGATATTTACAAAAAGATGTCTCTTTATATTATGTGTTTTGGCTACTTAGTGGCTTAGCATCTGTTTGGTAATGGTTTGGATGCTATTTTCTGTAATTTGTGTTTGCTTTTTTTTCTGCATAAGATCACACAAGGTTCCTGTTTGTGTATTCACAACGGATATTTCATTGTAATTCCCTGACAAACTACTGATAGGTGAAAGAAAAGTGTATGTTCTTCGTCACTGCATCTCTCTCCTTTTTCCTTCTTGATTTATTTTTTCTTCTTCTTTCCCCTCTGAACTGACGTACTGGGAGACAGGGAACAGATAGAATGGTTTCTCTCTTTTCATTACCTTTATTTATTCTGTAATATCAGGTATTTCCTGAAATTTATAAAATAACACCTGAAGAAGGAGATATTTTTAAAGAACTGACTCAAGATTTCTATCATAACCTACCAAGGAAACACACTAGGCATTTTTCTAGCAAGAGTTTTGAGGAAATATTCTCCACTGTGTGAAGCAAAGGAGGGGAGAGAAATGGCAGTAATATCGGTGCTTGCCTCAAGTAATTCTGTTGACAATAGGGGATAATTAACAAAATTAACCATGTGTTTTATGCATTTTTAAGTAAACACATAGAATATTGGTTACACAGGAAATAGCTCTCATTTGTAAGCATGTAAGAAGGACTATAGGGGTTAGACCGAAGATGCGTTTAGCCGAGTGCACTGTTTCTTCACTTGGCAGCGATAGGCGCTAAAGGAAAATCAGAAACAGAGACTGCATAGAGGGAGTTTTCCTCCGGCATGCTGTCCCAGCTTGCAGACCAGTCTGTAAGCTCAAGGGAAAGGAAAGAGAAACTGGATTTGAACACTGGCCCATCCTTAACATTTCCATTTAATAGAGTCCAGATCCCCAGTTACCAGGCTCAGGATCAGCTTCTTGAACCCTAATTTGTTTTTGTTTCACCCTTTTGGCCCCCGGCTCTTCTGAAGCATTGTGTTGTAGGCCTAAGCACCTAACTATGGGCTCATGTGCCTGTTTTTAAGTCCTTTACTGGATATAGCTTCTTAGCTGTAAATAATGGCTCACGACGTTTGGGCCCGTGATGACAGTAATACTCTATTTTTCTTCTATTCTGTTTTTCTGTTTGTTGCTATTAGAAGGAACCAGATTCTTCTCTGATACATAATTTAAATTACACAAGTTTATTTTCTTACCCTGTACTATCCCATCAAGCTTCAAACAGAACAGGATAAATAAACTTTACCATAGTCCCCAAAATTTAACTGTGAAAAGGATGGGGGGGGGGGGTGTAAGCCCTTCCACCATCTCTTAGCCCATTGCCAGGGTGTAGGAGAAAAACATTTTAAGATAGCAGTGAGTGCAGAGCATCAGGAAATCGTAGGCATTTTGAGGTCTTGGTCCCAATTATTGCCTGAAGGTCTTAACTAATCTTCTATTAGAGGTTTTGTTTTAAAAAGCATTAGAAGTCGTGTATAAGGTTGTTGCTGTAGACTGCTGAGTGAATATTTCATTTTTTTTCCTCCTTTCTCTATGGCTCCTGATGGCAACTATATGGTCATGCAGGCGAACTGTCACCTTCCTACCTTTCAGTCATCCTCTTCCCCCTCTCACTCCGAAGGTACCACACACCCTTCTCAAGTGCCTGCATTAATTCTGCTGTCCTTATGCATGTTATTCAAGTTTCTCATTGTCTCTGTCAGCGTGATCTCCCTCATTCATTTGCTCCCACTTATTCAAACCACAGCTTTTCACTCACTTGCATATGAAGATAGAGCAATCCGAGTATTTCAAATATGCTCATTCAACAGTATGTTTTCCAGAGTATGTTAATTTTAAAAGAAACCCTATTCTATGAAGAAGTAGTCTTCATAGAATTCTTCTATATCAAGCTATGAATTGGCACATCGATATCATAGTAGATCAGAAAAAAGTACACAAAATAGAAAGCATTGTTTTGCTCTTTTTACTTTACTTTACCAGTAACAATGCTATGTAATTCTCTGTTATTTTAAAAATCTCAATTTCCTACCAAAAGATGATAAAGGCTAGGTTATTGTGAGTCTGTATTGTAGTTAGTGATGTCCAAATTTACTATGCCATGCAGTTATTTCTGTATTTCTTATCTCCTGGGAAGCCTGAATTTTGCTTATGCTGCTATTGTGGTGGATTATGTACATTACGTCTTAAATTTAATGCATGTTTTAAGCCAGTTACAAGTCTCCACAAGTTTTCCTTTACGATAATGATGGAATGGTGATTAGGGTATGTATGCAAAAGGCTACGAGAACACTTATCCTAAATCCAGATGCCACAAAAGCCATGTGTAATTTTTCAAATGCAGGTGGTCTTCTCAACATTAGACAGATCTCAGGCAGCTCTATTCAACATTTTCCCATAGTGTCACTTATTTTGTGGCATGGTACATGTTCTGCTCCATTTTCAAAATATTGGATAAGGGAAAGGGGCACCTTTTTGGAGATCAGCAAGAGCATACCTGTCTCCCTGGAGGCCGTATTTGGCTCCACAGTCGGGGGTTCCTTTTTTCCTGCTGGGTTTACTGAGAGTCTGATAGCACTGACTGATTTTCCTGAGGGCTTACCGTAGAAAAATGCTCTATTCAGTGTGGCATGATGAATTCATATGACTGATTCAGTGCATTCAACATATATTTGAAAAGTCAGAAGGGTAAAACCAGGAACACGTATGGAATGGTTTGTTTTAATGGCAATATACCGTTGCTTTGGTGATGGGCTATTGAGTCCTGGACCAGCTGTTGAATTCTACAAATTCAGTGTAGATTACTAATACGATTTTCGCAGGCCAGGAAAACAGCAAAGAAGAAATAGAATTTTATACAAAGGCAAATGTTGGGTTTGGGTTTTTTTTTACAAGGCTGGTAGGACTCAGGGATGTTTTAAGCATTACAGAACATCATAGTTCTAATAATTTGCGTTCATTTTCTGCAAATCCTCAAACCATGTGGTTTAGGTCCAGATTTAAATTTTCTATGATGACAGTTTGCCAGGGTTTGAGAGGAAAAAAGTGAAAACTCCCAACTGCTGCTGATGCTCTTCAGAGATTTGACCTCTTTGAACCCCAATGCAGAAGCACAATAGTACCACTGTCTCCTGTTAAATGAGAGCTCCCCTGGTGCGTTTCTGCTGCTGCATTGCTGCCCTACCCAGCCCAGGAGAGTGGGGAGGCTGTGGGCACCTTCTGCACAATATTCTGATTTTCCTTCAATAAACGACATGATGTAGAGTATTAAAGGGAGATGGATACAGGGTTTAAATGTTGATTTAATCATACTGCTTGAAAGCGTCTTGTCACTGTTTTCCCCATAAAGGAAAAGACGCTTGTTTGAAGCCTGTAATGCGTGAAGTATGAGCCACTTTTTTTCCATCCACACCTCACACGGTGCGAAGAACAGGACCCCCGCACAGAATCTCAGGTCTCAGGGTAATCAGCAGCTGTACTTGCACCATCATGTTATGTGAAAATAGAGCTATTCAGCAGGTGAAATGCAGCTTCCTGGGACTACGTCTGAAGCCACTGCACAGAGCACGAACGGACTGCCGGCTGAGAAAAGACCTAATGATAACTGCTGCACCTGAACAGTCTTGGCTGTTCAAATAAGAGAGCAGCTATTTTCTCCTGATTATTCTCATCACCTTCCTTTTCAGAGGGTTCATCACAGAAGGACCACAGTGGCACTGCAAGGCTACAAGTTCAGATCCTCTTCTTCCTTTTCAGACACCAGAGCTTTGCAAGTCACAGGTTCAGAGACTGAGAGATCTGAGATTTTTTACATTTATATATACGTGTATATACACCCACACTTCAGAGTGAACAGGGAACTGCAGCTGAAAGCGAGAAGAGATTGAGTAAAATAAGAAATCGGTCAGGGACAGGATCATGGCAATAGCTGGAGTCCTGGAGCTCTCTGCAGGACCCTCGCTGGTCGGTACCGCTTTGCTGTCAGATATTATTGCCTCCCACACGTTCAGTGTGCTGGGAGGCAAAGCCTGAAACTGTGAAGTAGAGAAGAGGGCACCAGTTTGGGCAGAGTTTTGAGCCAACTTGTCCCGAATTTGGCTGTCACCTGCAACCCTGTGAAAACGTGCTGTACCGTACAGACTGATGTGTGCAAAGAGTGAAGATCCAGGCTCTCTCTTGCTGCAGTTTTGCCAAAGCCTTTTTCTTTAAGCGTGGAAATCTGAATTTTAAAATGCTCTGCAGAAGGTTGCTTTTACTTGGTTTACTCTAAGGGAAAACAGAAAGGCTTAGATTTCATTTGAATGAGTAATTTTAGGGCTCAGAATCAAGACGCAACTCAACATGAGATCCTTATGTGACATGGCTCCCTGCAAAATAAATAAATAAATAAATACATAGACACAAATAAAAGAAATGGGTTATTTTGGGGGATATAAGAAGCAGTACAGTATATGGGTTTAAGAGATGATTTTTACCTGATTATCCAGCATTGCTGAGACAGATGAAGCAATACTTTATACGTTTCTAGTATCAACATATTTTACAAGCTGCTGAAACACTTATATTGGTACAGAAAGAACCGCAGAAGAGATTTTAGGAGCCGAAAAAATATACTGCTGTGGAAGACTTAAAGAACTCAAATCTGTTTAACATTTCAGGAAGACAGAAGATTATTTGATTGTAGTTTGTAAGTATTTTCATGTGGAGAAAATAGCGGATACAAAAAGAACCTTTAATCTCGCTAAGACAAGGAGGTGAGAGTGATGCCTGGAAGCTGATCTAGAGAAATTCAAATGACAACTTGTGCAAATAGTTTTAAATGTGAAGATGATTAACCTTCGGATTATAAAGAAACAGCAAGGGAAACAGTAGATTGCTTCTCTGATACCTCAAATGAAGACTGGTGCTTTAGGAGAAAGATGGTTATGCTTTATTGAGCTTAATAGAGGAGTAACTGGATGTAATAGCCTGTGGTATACTGGACATTGAATGTGATGATCTAACGAGTTTATGAATCCCTTGGAAATCCATGCAGACAGAATCATGAAAGACAAGGGTTTACTTTAGCCCCCGAATGCTGCTACTGGTAAAATGCGTTCAGCTCTGTTCTCTGCACAAATGGAGAGGCAAACGCCATGCCAAATTGGCTGAATGGCAGAAACATTCACATCCCAACGTTCTGGTCATCCTTACTGGTGAAACACGTCCTGATTGACAGAAAACCCATTTCAAGAGCAGAGGAGTCCCTGCCGGGCTTATTTGTTGATGAAAATGTTTATATGACGCTGCTTTCTGAACACTGGTACACTGGTAACTTATTGTGTGAAGTACGATATACTGTCACTTTGATTGTCCTATTTGCTGATCACCATCAGCTTGGGTAGCAGCATTCAGTTTAAGCCTGACATGTTTATTGGCATATTAGCCACACACCTGTGGGTTATATACACTTCTTGGTCATCGCCATTTCACTTTAACTGCGGTTGAACATGGAGCTGATGTCAGGTCTATTAGTCTGTTTCAAATCCTTCCATAAGGGGGACTTTCTGTGGTGCGACCCAGAGGGGGCCAATAGCTATATTATGCTTTGCTTCCTATCATTTCTTTGTTAATTAGGCAGGTTTTTAAGGTTTCCATCGGCTGTGTATGATTGTGCCTTTCTGAAGTATAAAAACCCACCTAACTCGTTTGCCTCTAGCAATTCAGTAGTCTACTTAAAACCATTTTAGGGGAGGAAACAGCAAAACTCTGACTAGCGGAGGAATATTTCAGCCCCCAGAGTGATCGCACGGATGGGCTAGAAGTTAGCAGAATTTATCCAGCTAAATCTTTGAGTACTCCATTCACCAAATGAACAGCTGTGGGTAGCCCATCTCATCCTGTGTTCATAGTTTCTTAAACTTTTGTGACGCCTCTAGCATTTTAAGGATCTGCTGAATTTCTCAAGCTGTAGTTCCAGCTCTTGAATTCCACATTGATTTTCCTTAAGAGTGTCCTCAAATAAAACATATAAAATAGGGCCATGTCTGAAATTCATGTTCCTGCCAGACACAGTTCGTATGATATATTGCAACAATACATCAGAGAAAAGCAGCCCCGGTGATCTATTACAGTGATACTATACATACTTGTAGAAGAAATGAACAGGAACTCTAAACTGAGAACCTGAACAGCTTTTTGAAGTTATCTTCTGGCAAAGGTAATAACACCTATTGTGTTTGTCAGAAGAGTGAATGTTAAATTTAACCCTTCGTGCACTACTGGTACACCGATTGGTGATTGTTAAATGTGATTTTGCTTTCTGTCTGCTGGAATGAATTACAAACATTCGAGATTTTTTTACAGAACTATCTTCTGTAATTAATGTCTAAATACACCCTGATATGGTAAATATGATTTGCATCTAGAAAGAGAGAAGTAAAATTTTCTTTTTACTTCATTCTCTCTGATGAAGAGAAGAGCAAATACAGTGTTACCCGTCAAGGCTGTGATAGAAACCATAGCCATTAACATCTGAAATTTATAGCATAATGAGGAAAAGCTTCTGCAGATTATTCTATATTTTTAGAGTGGAATGGGACCTATGATTCACTGTTACTCCTATGAGCTCAACAGTACCAGAAATATTTCTCCTTAGTGATATTTTACCTGGACCTTTTTCAATGAGAATTGGAGTGTGTCTTCCCGTGAACTCACCTTTTCTCAATAATTTTAGCTCTTTGATATCTTGTTTCACTAACCTGAAAAATCTTAAGCTTTGCCTTAGAGTCCTCCCAGTTTGCCTCCTGGGCTCACTTTAGCTGAGCTTTGGGAGGTGGTTCCTGCTGTGATCACTTGCGCTGTTGCCATGGCCCTTTCAGTTTGCATGCTCAGATGCTAGTAACTAACCAACAGTATCCCTAAATTTGACTAAATTCACACAGCCTGAAACTCGTGTCTTCAAACTGTGTTCCTGCTTTATTAGAACATCAAATGTTCCTGCTATACACCCAACTTTCTCATAGTAAAGAAATATTTCTCTAAATACTACCACGCTGCATCTTCACTGCTGGTTATTCTGCCTGAGCAGTTGTGTCAATATGGTATCAATTAGCAAGAAGTACTCACTTAGAGACTTCTGCCTCCACTTATTAAATAAATGGCTTTCCTCAATCATCTACAAAACTCCATTTTCTTTAGAGGCATCTTTTATATGGACAGATTTTGTACAGTTTGCTTTCCATCTGGAGCTCAGCTCTGCTTCCTTCAGGCCAAAGATGTGACTATTGGTGCTGTGCATCCTGAGTACTTGCTCCAGCATACAGCTACGTAAAAGGGATCTCTTCCTAATTTTGACCAGAAGTTGCATGACAGAGACAAGAAAACACTTTTGGATACAAGCTCAGTGGAAACTTGCATGCTTTTGTATGGTTCTGAATTACTCCATCAGCCCTTTTTGAGAGAAAATATTCTGCCAGTGCTGTTTGAAGACATTTTGGCCGCAGTGCGTTGGATTATTTGACCTGCCAGCACAGCCATATTGCACTGGAAATGGGTGAAGCTGGGAATGAGATCAAGGGAAAACTCTAGGTGTGGTCTTTCATGTATCTTAGAGCTGTTTTCCTTCTACAAGGAGTTTGAAACCCATTTCGCAAATTCAGTAGACAAAGATGGGCATTAAGGTGACAGTGGCAAAGAGCTATTAGTCAGTTTCCAATTTTTGCCGTTCCCTTGCTTAGCTCTGAAGTGCGAGAGCATTTTGTCCTGTGAGCAGTACTTCTGTTTCTTCATTTCCTATATTCTCCCAGGTCTTTATGATTTTTTTTAGTTTCCTACCCACCAGATTTCTTCTTACTTTCTGCCTCTCTTTCAAAAAATAAAGGAGAAAAAAAAAGGAAGAGGAAAGCCTATTTTTAAGCAGAAAATAACATAGAAGGCAATAGCTAAAGATAATAATCCATTTTGGTTTTCTTCGTTTCATTTTTCCTTCAAAGCCACATTGCCTGGTTCTCTTCCAGCTTCTCTGTCCATGCTGGTACAGAATGTTGCACAGTCTGTTAAGGTTCAGACCAAGAGGCTGGAGAAGTGCAGGCTATTTTGATTTGACTCGTTTACACCATCTCACGTTTTAGGACACAGTTATCACTTTTGATGGAAGAAAACTTTGAGTGACATGCTTTTAGTTTCCCCCGAGCCCCTTTTTTAAAAAAAACCAAAGTTCTCAAACATTTTTCAACTGCTTTAAAAATATTTTTTTTTATTTTTGGATAATGTTGGGTACTGTGGGGTTTTTGCTCCGTTGGAAATAAACAGTAGTTCTATAACTTCTCAGACAATGAGAAATAAGTCTTAATTTATTGTGTTTGGAAGATACATACTCAGTCAAATTTGAGAGTCTATCTGAATTGATGAATTTATTGTACTTCTAGTTTTAGTACAAATATTCTTGAATTGACACTCCCCCATTTCAGAAACTTCCTGTATATATTATTTCTCTTGAGAGGAGAATATGTACATCTATATAAAGTGCAGGAAGCAGCTGAAAAATAACTGAATATAACTGCCACAAGAATACAGATACTTAAAGATGGGGAAATAATCTAAGATGCTCACTCACTGTTGCTCTCAGTCTATCAAGTGTTATAGCTAGGAATTTTAAAACAGATGACAGCTATTTGTTTAGAGACAGCCTACCTGCCAGCTTGAAGTTAACTTAAAGACTTTAATAAGCCTACAACAGTGAGTTCAGGCAGGTAATCAACTATAGCAATTGCAAAATCAGGAGTCAGTTTGTCACTTCATCGGCTGGTATCTGCTGGAGGCAGACTTGACTTCTTCCAGTTGCTACCTAAATAGCAGGTTTCTTACGGGAAAAATTACCCAGGTGTACCCTATGTTGCCTTGGCCTCTGTTAGCTGATCTTGAAATAATCTGAGACATATTTCCTTGCGATTAGGCAGGAGTTGTCTGATTTGTTTTGCAGTGTGCTTGTTCTTGACAACAAGAAAGTTTTCAACCCCGTGCTCATTTTTGCGTTACAAGAAATATCAGATCTGCTGTCAGCAGCGATGATCGCTGTAGCTAGACCAGCTCTCAGAACAAGTATGGTCGCGTAACTGCCCATGAGCAGGAGCAAAATGCAGCAAGAAATCTTGCACGGAACCTGTCTGCCTCTGATGATCTTTTCCCGTCCCTTTTCTGGCTTAATTCCTGGATGTAGCCCTGAGACTGCCCTGTTGGGTCTGATCAATGAATATGGATCACTCTTGCTTACCCACACTTGGCTACCTCTGAGCTACTTACTTACATGATTCTTGGTAGAGATATTTTACTATACTATAATTCATTCCTTAGTGCCTCCTCTCTCTGCTGAAGGTCTTACTTTATATGGCTCTCTAGGGTAAAAAGACAGACGTAAGCAAACACAAATGCAGAAATTCTACCTACGTAAAATATTAGCTGCTTTCTTACACCTGCCTGCTCTGAACAGTTAGCGTGCACCTTGTGAATGTGCCTGAGCCACAGGCTGAATGGGGGTGCTGGGCATGGACCCCTGGGACAAAGCAATTGGTGTTCGAGCTCTTGCTCTGCAAGAGACGCTTTGGGTAGGAGGCTGGCATGACACAGGTGAAATTGCACAGCACTAAAGAGGTCACACCTCAACTCATTTCTGAGAGGCTTCAAAAGACACCAGGATCATGTGGCTCTGCAGCAGTCCAGCGAATAGCTGAGTAAACCACAACCTTAATGATCTCTGCATTCCCTAACAACACAAATGAAACGGGATTCATATTTCCTCATCACGCCTTGGAGAACATACCCGCTTTCTTTTTGTATAGTAATTTCCACTGATTTGTGATTTTGCCTTTTTATTCATCTCTTTATTGTTTGGAAGTACTTCAGAATTAATATACTTAGAAGAATACCTCAGACCAGAAAGATTTTAGATTAAAACCTACAGGCAAAATCTTTGCTTGTTTTTGCTTCAGGCCCTAGGTAAAAATGGAGCATCACCATAATAGCAATTACGGGAGGTTATTACTCTTGATTAAAATTAAATTAAATTGCAGTTGTCAACGAAAAAGATTTAATTATCACATAAAAACTGTCAGCCTTTCATTTGAAACATCTGCTGGATAAGCATGCCAGTAGCAGTGACGTGGAGTATTTGCCAGATACCCCGTCAACAACCCCCTTTCTATCATCACATAATTGAGGCGATGTGGTCTGAAATGCTTCATTTTTCAGATCGGACTGTATCTCACACACTACATAGATCTTAGAAGTCTTTATTCAGGTCAAATGTGTTCCTTTATTCAGGAACAAATCCAATATTTTAGGATTATTTAATTCTTCAGATAAAGTGTTCTCTGGTGGTACATTATAAAATATTGTTGGGTCGTATCAGTATCCGATGTATTGATGTTTGGGATCTAAAGGATTTATCTGGCTACTCCTCTCTTTTTCTGGGCCCGGTTTTCAATGCCTGTACATCTCTACAATCCTACTGACATCAGTTCAGCAAACCAATTTCTCAGGCTGACATTTTCAAGGGTATTTAGATGTTTACACGTCCCTGAGGACCTCAGACTAACACAAGCTGCTCTCTGAACTTCTGCCTGTGCCTCCTCTGTACCAGCGAGGAGGGTCGTATTCTGATACCAGGCATAAAAGGCACATGTCAGCATATCCAAATATCTGCCTGGAGGAGTCTCTGGTTACAGAGATCCCCTCTATGCGACGTGCTGTAAGAAAATGGTGTTCTGAAACTGAGAGTGTGCTCAGGAGAACTCAGTGTTATCAGAAGAAAAATTCCAGTACTAAGCGATTGTAATATTTCAATGTTGATTCTGGTCTCTTGAAGCTACTTGTGATGAAGGTCACACTTTTTTCATGAAATGCAAAATTTAGAAACTTTTTGATGTACAAAACCTGAAATAAAAATACCTCCAATTTTAACTGGCATACGCTGTTAATTTAAACCGGAGAAGTGGTCCTCAGTATTGCTGCAAAATCAGAATGGGTTATGGGGACTAGAATTTTTTTATTTTGAGGGCAATGCAAAAATACCATTTCTGTTTAAATTGTGAGTGTTTAAACTCTCACACGTGTCTTTCAGCAGAGACGAGAGTGATCTTTGCTGGGCAGAATGTCCGTGCAGCGCAGCACCCACCTCTTCGGGACAGTGCTACTCCCTACACTTGGGCACTTCTTAAAATTTATTCGTTATTCAGAAATATCTTACCTACTATCACTAGATCACTAGGCTTATCAGTTGTACTAAATTCACAACTCAGCCGGGTCTTCTGGGTAATAATATATGAATATTAGGACAATCTCAATAAGCTAGGGCATTTAGTGGGAGAGCTATTGGTGCTGTAACATTGAGAAAGGAAAGATACTTAATCAGCCTTTTGACAATATCGTTTTTAAAAATCAATATGGCACTGGATTCTTTGCTTATTATCAACGTGCAAAGAAAGAACAAAGGAAAATAATTAGAGAAGTTGTTGAACAGCCATTAGACGTTACCGCAGTTCAGCACTGAGATCTTTTGTCAATGCTCAGCAAGAAGTGACTGTTCTCCTCAGTCTGCAGGATGGGTGTCAAGTGGAATCGGTACTTCTGGATGTTTTCTGAAAGTAACTTGCTATTCCTACTGCTTCCGAAGTTGTGTTTCACATTCTGTCTGTTATGCTTCCTTTAAGAGATCAAATCTGTAACATACAATATTTTATATTACAATTTTGAAGAAAAGAATCCAGGGCAGTAGAAGGAATAATTTTATTTAATAATTTGATTTATAGGAGAATCTTGGCCCATCTGTTGCGACTCTCTATTACCTTTTTTAAAGTGGTAACCTCAAACCAGGACAGAAAGCTAGCTATCAATACTTAGGTAGGATTCTGCCACGGGATATTTACTCACGGTGAAGAAACCTGCCACCAAATGAGCTTCCCTATTTTAGTGCTTGACAGTCAAGTTAATGCTTTTGATGAAGTTGGAAACGTTCAGAGGAATGTCTGATGTGATACATAAGGTGATTATTTATTGATGTACAGAATGCCTTTCCAAATTTCATGGTGTATTATTATTACTATCTTTTATTTATTGACTGTTTTCTGTACGCCTGACTTTTAAAGACTTACAAATCTCTTCACTAAAAGGTTTGACCTAAAAACAACCTATACGGGCTGTCAGCGGTCGACCACCTCTCAGGGGAGACGAAGCCTCTGCGATTCCAGCAGCGAGGCGACTCAAACATCCAGATCAGAGAGGAAAAGGAATCTCTGTCTAGTTTTTCAATCAACAGAAATTTCTTAGGATGCTGGACTTTTAGGATTTGCTTCCATAATCTTGAAAAAAAAAAAAAGTACAAATAACTGAGGATTCTGTACTACTTCCTGAACTGGCAAATAGAAGGAATAAAGAGCCCGGGGTGTGGGGGGGGAGGGGCGGGATGTGGGGGTGAGACTTAGGGTTTTTTTCTCTGAAACTACTCTTTCAGGTGGTGCATTAGTTCTGACCCTTCCATCTTCTGCCTGTCATGGGATGCTCATCCTTTCTGAACTTGAGTTTCACCTGTGAGTTTCAGGGCTGCTCTCATGCCGCAATTCCATCTCATGCCACTCTCTAGGATTCACCCACAGTTGCCATCTCGTCCTTTCCATATTAGGGGGGAGAAAGAAAAAGGGACTTCCAGTGACCTATTCTCATCTTTTCCTTGTCACTTTCTGCTCTCTGGACTATTTCGTGTCTCGTACCTCTCGACTGCGATATGTATTTTGTACAGTAGGGAATGTTCACCGCTCCTAGTTTCACGCACAGGTACGTGAAACTGAAGAACTCAGTTCATCTGAAGAACTCAGAATTGGGCTTCATAGGTTATTTTGCAGCTGAACTTCTCATCTCTCAATTTTCAACCCAGGCAGACATTGTGTTATGTTATTTATGTTTTATAGCACCTTTCAAAAGAGAAAATTAAAATCATTACTCTTTTTTCTTTAAATGAAAATGTAGAGTGAAGCGCTGCCCTCTGTGATAACCCAAAGTTCACGTGACTCCATCTGTATCATCAGGGGGTTTTTTTTCAGTTCAGTTCAAATCTGTCTTCCAAGTGGCTCTCCTAGGTTACCTGTTACAGGTCCTTACACACGGGGGGGGAGAAAAATCCTGAACAAAGAGCACGAAGATTGCTTCCAGGTCTCCAAATTCTCTTTTATGGAAAAAATTATTTCTTAGATTTGTTCACCTAAAGACACGTTTCAGTACACTCCGTATGTTTAATCCCAGCTCTCTGTTGTTTTTGCCAAGTGTGTTGTACGGGTTTTGTTGCTGCTCTCCAAGGAAAGAAAGGATCTTGCTGAAGCAGTCCAGGGCTCTCCTATCTGTCCCAATACTCATATTAAATATGCAACTTAAAAAAACTTTCAGGCTTCACTAGTGTAAGGCCAATGTGTCTATTAAATTGTTCTTTGCAATGTGAGAGCTAAAGAAATGAAGTCAGTTCAGATATAAAATTATGATTACAGCTGGGGGGGAAGTGAAGTGCACTTTCAAAGCACGGAAAAAGTGGTCAGAATAGATACAATCTCTTAAAATGTTTAAAATGAACATATTGTACTAAACCAAAATTAGGCATAATTGTAGCGCTTAATACAACCTGTCGAGAGATGTTTTTAATGAGATCAGTTCAAATATTTCTGCCAAAGGATGGGAAATTTTTTCTTCTAGTTCAAAATGTAATTTCAAGCCTTGAGATACTATTTGTGAATGCTAATAATATGAAGCTGGAGATTGATGTTTTTAAGGATAATATTCATCCTATTTGGGGCTGATCTGATTGCTTGTTCACATCTATATCTGCATGGTGACAGATTCTGACCCAACCGAGTAAGATGTGTTTTGCAGGGCAGAAAAAGGGTTTTCACTTTTCTTAACGTTTTGCTGTAAACGGAGGGGGGTGGGGGTGGGGGTGGGGGGAAGCTTGATATAGTAAAACCAATAGACTTTGAAATACTAATTGCTTAAAAGTTTCACTTTTAACAGGGGAGTAGGTACATAAAGTACTTTTCAAATCTGGTTAAAAGTGCTTGGACGAGTAGTCTTTTCATCTGTTTTTATCATGAAAGATTAATTAGTGCAAAAAGTAATCCAGCATCAGAAATGACTTAAAATGTATTTTTCAGTTTGTAATTAAAAATTACTGTGGTTAACACAGATTATAATTTTCTTATCTTGCTACTATGTCCAATTCTTTTTTTTCTTGATTAACATTTTAAACCCTTATACCTATTGTTAGTTCCCTGCTGGATCTGTACAGTGTAAACCTCCACTGCTTCGTTTATGTGCACTCCTAACCAAACAATTCTGTTTAATTCTGTAATTCAAATGTACTC
Organism: Rissa tridactyla; assembly: GCF_028500815.1. NCBI lineage: Eukaryota > Metazoa > Chordata > Aves > Charadriiformes > Laridae > Rissa > Rissa tridactyla. Next base: position 9,831,975 of record NC_071472.1, on the reverse strand, counting down.
TTAAGAACATTGTACAGGGGGTTCTTGACTGCTGAATGATTTTGCACAGTTGAATTTATTAGTCTATTATTCCATCGTGAGGATA